>NC_040041.1:17296063-17641186 GCF_003713205.1 Coffea eugenioides
GTACTTTTGGAACTTTAATGTATCATTCGGATATATGTGATGTATATTTTGAAATTTAAGTTGTATTATGCACACCCGACGTGCGGGTTGGATAATGGATGGATATTGTTAAGCATGAACGCTTCCGCACTATATGTATTTGTAACTAATTTGATTAATGGTGTCTAGTATCGCTTTAAGCTTGAACGTTTATTGCTTGAGTCCTGGCGAGAGTTAGGCAGGCGTCCCGCGGATACCTTTTGGTTCGCCTTAGGGAGAAGTGGGGGCGTCACAGTTGGTATCAGAGCATAGGCTTTAGATCTTGTAGTGTATCCTAGGCTTAAAGTTTAGGATGCCTGACTGTGGGATTAATTTGAATATTATGTGAACTAGAGGATCTATTGTATTCTACGGGTTATGTGAACTAGAGGATCTATTGTATTCTACGGGTTAAAGAAATTGGTTACTTGAGAGTTTCTTACTTGGGACTTGTAGAAATAAAAATTGAGGAATTAACTGATGTTATATTGAAGGAAAATATGGGATGAGAGATTAGTAGTAAAAGATTGGACGAATTTGAATTCTTATTATACTTGTAAGTGTGGAAAGAAGTGAGGCAATTATTAGTGCTGGCTAAAGCGGATAAGAGACCGAGATTTGATGGTCAAACTCCATGTATCGTGATTGTGAACCCAGATGAAAGAGTTTCAAAGGAATAAAATGCATTTTCCTGTTCATTTGCCTCCTAGAGAATTTATGATTTGAAATTCTAAAGGAAAAATGAGGATGTACTAGTTTTATTTTCAAACGATGATTGGAAATAATATATATATGCTTTAAGGATGTGTAATTCTTCGATTTTGGTAAATATGTAAATTTTTCTTGAATTTCAATTTAAAAATTTGTGAATAACTGATGAGTTTGTTGAAATTTTGTATGTGACGGGCTGATACAAGGTTAAAATTTTCTAAACTAGATTTTCCCCCTTGATTGTATACTGGTGTATTCTCACACTTGAATTCATCTATGCTTTACAAAAATAATAATAATAATAATAATAATAAAAATATCTTGAGTTTTCGGAAGAACGGCGAACTTATGTTTTTATAATGAAAATCTTGAACTTGATAAGATTTTTGTTACTTTAAATACTCTTCTTATGTTTTAAAATTCTTGGTTTTCAAGAAGGGTGAGCCTATCTTTAGGTGTACGGATTGAGGGAACTTTGAGATATAAAATAACCGCATTCAGGAACACGCAGTTAGTGTGAATTGACTTGGTTTCCATTTGACATGTAAGTTAGCAAGTTGTACTTATTTCTTGGGTTTGAACTTGGAGCTTGAGGCTTTAACTATAAAACCATAAGACTGGTTATTTTTGGAGATGATGGTGCTCTGGTTGGTGGTTTGCTTATTAAACATTTTGAACTTCTAATGGATAACCTTTGGTTTCCGCTTGTGTTATGGTTTGATTGGATCTAATTTCGTAAAGGCATGTGATCTGATTGGAATTAGTGATATTCGGACCCTTTGGTTTAATTAAGGACTTAAGAAGGGTGGTGCACGCCGTGAGACCTTTTGTATCCCGCTTGCATATACTTCTACATTTTGTGACCCTTAATTGCCTATATACAGTATTTGACATATTGGGCTTGTTTTGTGACTTCTTAACTCATACTATAACTTTCGATACATGTAAAGAATCATGTCTTGATTCTAAGTATTTTTGCAACTTGTATATGCATTAAGTTCTTTTATGATTAATTATTCCTTTTCTTGCGCTTATAGACTCCTATTAAGTATGGTAACAGGAATAGGAGAAATGGGTCGTGGCCGAGGCCTTAGACAACCTTGTACTCGTGAGAAAAATTGATGGATAGTCTTATATAATTTAATAAGATGTTAGTACTGAATATGAATCAAGAATAAACCAGAAGATTAGATCTACTAGTGTATAATGGATTAACCTAGTTGGGAACTTAGTGAGATTTTCCTGTGTGAAATTTTAATAGCTGCTTTATACGTATATTATGATTGGTCCTGTGGCCATATTTCAACTTTTGTGAAAGTTTGAACTCCAAAAGTATTTCGTGGGTTTGGTGAGATGACTTGAACTCATTACCAATTTGTTCTACTTGAACAAAAGCGCTTTCAATTTTACTTGACTAATACTATACCCAGATTTACTTGTTTTACTTTTCACAAAATTTATATATATATATATATGTATACACATTTTGAACTCGTTTGAGACTCGAAATCAGATAGAGTTCAAGTTCGAATCTTTCTTAGGAACATGAATGCCTATTTGTTATGAATCAGAGATTAGAAATGATCGGATTTTATGTACCAGTAGAATTAACTCTTGGTTGGATAAAATGGTGGTAAAGGTATTGGATCACAGGTTATGCGAATATGAACCTACATGTTTACCTATCTTTCTTAAAGGTATTTTCTAAAATATACGCCTTACTCGAACATAGATTTAACTCGAAACTTTGAGGAAAAGTGTTGGAACACCCTCCATGTATATGTTATGATTATTACGTATATGTTTTTTAAAAAAAATCATGCATTAAGTTGCATGATTAATATTCTTAAATCTATTTGAGAGATTTTAAATATGCATTGATGATTGTGGTTAAGCATTATTTGAAATCTCTTACTAAGAAAATTTAGTTTTGGGTCGTGAAGAAAATTTGTATCTTTAACTCTAATTTTGAAAATTTTGAATCGCATTTTGCCACAGATACCTTCAAAATACATCAAAAGTCTTGACCTTATCTTGTAAGTCATGATTGGTTTGATTTAGACAAAATTTTGAGGAAAGGGATTTTGGTCCTGCTAGTGCGTAACAGTTTTTTTTTGTTAGGATTTGGAACTTGTTTCATATGGCGTGTAATTTATGGTTTCACTACACACGTGAGTAAGACCTTAGAATGGAAGTACATATCATTATATCAAGAGGTATTACTTTAGCCGTGTGTGTGGATTTTCTTAAGTATCATTCGAGGAGAGGGAAGAGTAAATATACCTGGATGACTTAGATGCGTGAGAATTTACAGGTTGTGGATAGTTGAGCTTCAAATTCTGATTTGCTACTTATTTAGATGCTTGAGCTGTTGATAGGCTAACAGTCAGGATTAAGAAAATGGATGAATGAAAAGTTTGGAAGAGATGCGTATAGAAATAGAAGTTCTTCACAAGGAGTTGGAATTCCAAACTAAATTGGCTGAATTTTGGGAAGAAAAAAAAAGTCGAGAACTTAGGGTTGAAGATGGGATCCAATGTTTGATCGCCAATTTAAGATATTAAAAGTTGTGAGATTTGGGTGAGTGAAAGGAAAAAATTTGATGGCTTGAATGAGCCTAACGATTAAGGACCGGATGTTATATTTGTAATGGACGCTTGAGGCTATATATACATAGATTATTGAGATTTGAACGATGAGACTATTAAGAACAAATACTCCATAGCCTCACATAAACGAGAATTATAATCAAGGGTCAGGAGCCGCGAATAAGGGATTTAAAGTAGAGTTACTACCAACCGGGAATCCTAGAAACTGATGTGCTTAAAGCCACTTCCAATTCAAGATGGGGATGCTTGAATTTTCAGTTATGCCAATTGGGTTGACTAAGGTATTAGCAGCAATTATTGCATTAATGCATCAAGATTTTAAATCGTAATAGGATTAATCTGTGATGGCATTTATTGATGATGTATTGACATACCCTAAAGGTTTAGAAGATCATGAAAAAAAAAATACCTGATGGTAGTTTTACAAACCCCGAGAGAACGCTAACTTTTGTTATGTTCAATAAATGTGAGTTCGATGGGAAGAAATAGCCTTTCTAAGTTATATAATATCTAAGGAAGAGATTGTTGTTAACTCAGCTTAAGTGGAAGTTGTTTAAGAGGAAATGACTAGAAAATCCTACAGAAATTTGGAGTTCTTAGAGGTAGTCGAATATTACCTTGGTTTGATCAGGGACTTCTAAGGATACGAGACTTGACAAGTTATTTGAGATTCTAAATGTGAGGAAGAATTTGAAGGTGAAAATCGTTTAACCAGTGCACTTGTGTTAGCTTTACCGAGCGGATGAGGTGATTTTTTGATTTATATAGATGGTTCAAAGGATGGTTTAGAATGTATATTAATAATATATGATGAGGTGATTGTATATGCCTTCTGAAAGTTAAAATCTCCCGGAAGAAAGTAATCAACTCATGATTTGGAGTGAGTTGGAAAACGTAAGTCAATGATTGATCTGATAGGCTTAACCATGAAGGGAATGATATTGTTCTAAATATGAATTTCGAGGACGAAATTTCTTTCAAGGAGGGGAGGATGTGAGGACCCGAAAATTTTCTTATTTTTATAGAATATTACTGGAATATTTAAATGATTATTCACTCATTTTCTCTGAATTATTTATTTCGACCATTTTAAATCCATTTATATGGAACGATGCCTCTTTATATTTTTAAAGCGTTTTGTTGAAAAATTCGCTTTTCGAAAATTTGTTTAGTCCGGAACGACGGGTGCACGTTTTTCTAGACTATACTTGAATCGGGAGTGTATTAATATTGGAGAATTAAAAACGATCGATAATAGATTAAGAAAGGTTAATTGAGGAATTAATACTTAATTCACGTGAGGACTCATAAAAGTATTATTTTTAAACCCCTAATTTTGGCTCAATTAATTATCTATTTGGATTTTTATCCCGAATATTATTTTCTAGCCTTATTAGACCTAAGTACATGGTTTTATAGTTTCGTTATATTTTTAAAGTATCTCGTTTCAAAATTTATTTTCTTAGAAGCTTGTTTAGTGAAAAAGTGAAAACGTGTCTGAAAACTTTAGCCAATTGGGAGTACAATAAGCTCGAAAAATTGGAGACATGTACAATGGTTTTAAAATAGGTAAATTTAGGTTTAAGTACTCAAGTGATAGTTGGTGGTACGATCGTTACAAGAATTTCTCGAAAGTTTCATTTTATCGCGCCTAAATTGGAAATAAGTGTTTTCACGAGCGCGCTTGATTGAGGGATTTTGGACCATTATTTTGGGACAATTAAGAATGAATAATATTTATATGAATGTAAGTGCTTTAGAGGTTTAGTGCACTAGTGCAACAAACTTAAGAGAAATCGAGCACAAAACGCGCGCGTATGCGCACTATTTGCAATTGACTTTTGCGCACCTAAACTATTAGACGTTAAGCGTTCTTTGTACGCCAAAGGGGCAGACCAAACATTTCATTTCTCCAAGCTTCCATGGCCGGCTAGCAGACAGCAAAGGAACAACCGAAAACTCTCTAACATTTCCTCTACAAAACTCACTCAAATTACCACCAAATCTTCTCAAATTTTAGCACTACTTAGTCTAAGCCTTGGAGTTCATATCTAGCTAAAAAGGGGAGGCTTTTCATGGCTCACTTAGGAGCAAGGAGGGACTGAATTTCTGACTTGAACATCAACTAGAGTAAGTCATGATCAAGCCTTCTAACTTCAATTTTTGGAAGTTCTAGTATATCTTTTAGCTCTTAATTTCTTATGGGTTGTTGTTATTGTTGAAAAAATGGAAGGTGGGCTCTATATGAACTCCCACCTCTGTCTTGATGGCTGATATGGTGATTGATGCTGTTTATAGTGTTCGTTTAGTGTTTGAAATGGTGGACTAATGGAGTATAATTAGTAGAAACCTCAAGAAACTCATGGGATAGAAAAATTCTGATTCTGCCCCTGCCTTGTTCGGTTATTTTAAGGCCAAATTTTGATAATCTAATGGCTTGAATATGATGTTTATATGTTGTATTAGTTGTGTAAAAATTTTCATTGGAAAATATTGAGGTTTGGTTGGGCAAATGAATTTCTTTGTGAAGCTAGTCAAGCTGGAAAACTGTTTTCGTGTAGCTCTGTCCAGCGATAGTGTTTGTAACTTTGTCCTCTGATGTCAAAATCAAGTGCCGTCAGTGGCATTTGAAACTAGACATCCACACCTTTCCAACGGTATAAAATGCACGTTTTGGTTCCATGTGTGTGAGCCAAACCAATCGTTTTAAGAAGGCTGCCCTGTTTCTCTGTTCTGCTGGAATGATTTGATGATGCTGCAACTTTAGGCTTAATTTTGAGCCAGTTGCATGCTGAATCTTAAAACAATTTCTTCTGTGAAATTATAGCCCTATGAATTTATTTTCTAACAGTATCAACCATGCTCAAATCAAAGTTAAATTGAGTGAGTTATGATCAAAATACGGTGACTGCTTTGTTCTTGAAAACCTTAGCTTTGGACAGATTAGATGTGAGACTTGTTGTGGTCTTACTAAATGAATTTCTTGGTGTTAAACACCTACCAAATGTACCATGTATGCTCCTTAGACTTTTCTTGCACAAATGAACCATGTTTGGAGGTTTTCCTTAGCCGAATGTTTGGAAACGGAGAGAAAGGGAGTTAAAGGCAGTTTTGCCTTAGTAATTTCAAAACTTTGGTTGATTGGTTAACCACCTTCCCGAAGGTATTTTTCCACGAAATTTGATAGAGAGATACCCTTTATATAGGAGTACTATACTGCAAATTTTGGTACCAATCCAAGTCCGTTTCGACACTTAACTAAAGGTCCAAAGTCGGAAACCCAAATCTGGAAATTGTTCAACAGTCTTGAATTTTCCCTAACTTTGAACTACTATATCTTGGTGCTCGAAACTCCGAGTTTCGATCCGCTTGTTCTGTCCTAAACCTTACTTTCACCTCTAATTGAGTTATAAATTTCAAGGGCTGGTTTGCAACGAGTGAATTCTGCTGAATTTCCAAAGTTAGCGAAAAACCAATCCCGGCTCAATCCTGGGTGATCTGGAACAGCAACTTTAAGCTCATTTTTGAATACCTTCCACTTAGATTCGTGGAAAAGTGTCTTCTAAGAACTTTTAGTACTTTCCGAGAGGTTTCTAACGGTATAAAGTTTTCCAATTTTAGACTTGTATCGAGTGAGATACGATTTTTCAAAGATCCATAATAAAACTGAAATTTTCCAACTTTCAAGGAAATAGAGTTTTCCAAGAACTCTTTATTCTTTCGACATTATGCAAACGTTTTAACCTCGATTTCCAAGATAAAAATCCAAATGCTCCTGTACTTTATGAAACGCCACTCGAATCTCGATTTACAAGTAATTAAGGTTCCTTTTCATGAAATTCCCCAGATTGTTATAGTGCACGAATTATTTCTCGATAATTGGGTTGTGTGAATAATAATTCACTATTATTTACTCAGGCGCACACGAGGACCTTCAAGAGGATCCTACGGTGGAAGCTTGAACTTTCCTTAACCCTACTTGCACTTAATACTCGGTAAGTGTCAAGTGTTTGACTACTTGAACTCTATGGACTTGATTACATGCTTAACCTATTTGGTTTTAAAAATAAAGTCGAGTGTGTACTTTATCGCACTCGTTCTCATTTGAAACAAATGACTCATGCTTAACATAATTTGCCTGGTTTACATGACCTGGAATACATGCTTAAACCTGTCAAATGCTTGAATACATGACATGGTATGCTATGATTGCATACGTCATTGGAGTGAATCTACTCGACACTTACGTGACACATAGGGGACGCCCAAACTCATAAGCCGACCTTGGAACTCGAGTCGGCATGGGCTTGGTCGAGAACCTCGGTGATCCATGAGATTCACATGATAAACTTGATGTATTGGAGAGATCTTGCTTGGCATACTCGTGGAGTATAGCCTTTTAAATGTCGTGCGGGCCCGAAGCGGTGTATGGTGGATGGATGAGAAGTAAGTGGAGATCTACAGTTTGGAAATATCAACACGGTTGACGGAGAGTCATCGCGGAAAGATATACGAATGAACTGGCAAAACAAGTGGAATTTAGCTCTTGAGAGCTACTATATCCTTGAACTGTTTCTGTTTACGTTTTTTTATTGGCATTATTAATTACTTGCAAGTTATCATTTGAATTGTTACTTGGGTTTGTTACCTGAACTATGTGCTTGCATGTGTGTTCTTGGCCTCACGAGCGTTTTGCTCACCCTGTAGATTTGTTTGCCTTAACAGGACTGGAATGGAGTAAACGCGGAGAAATCTCCTTTTGGATATATTTTGTTTTAGGGTTTCAAGTGTATTTTGGCTTGACTCCTTTATGATTGTACTTTTGGAAGTTTAATGTATCATTCGGATATATGTGATGTATATTTTGAAATTTAAGTTGTATTATGAACACCCGACGTGCGGGTTGGATAATGGATGGATATTGTTAAGCATGAACGCTTCCGCACTATATGTATTTGTACTAATTTGATTGTGGTATCTAGTATCGCTTTAAGGTTGAACGTTTATTGCTTGAGTCCTGGCGAGAGTTAGGCAGGCGTCCCGCGGATACGCTTTGGTTCGCCTTAGGGAGAAGTGGGGGCGTCACATCTTTCATTTAAAAAAAAGTGAAAAATGAAAGAAAAATGAAAAGAAGGAAATGAAATGAAAAAAAATGAACAAGTTATTTAAACAAAATCATTTTTTGTTTGCTTGGTTTTGTAGGAAAAAACTGAAAATGAAAAGAAGGAAAAAATAGAAAATGAAAAATACAGTTTTGCAAAAAAAAAAAAAAAAAAAAAAACTGTTCCACCTTCACGTGCACAACACGTGCGCTTCATCTTCATGTTTCGTACAAGAAGCAACGCACCAGTATAGATGTGTAGCTGGAAATTTCGATCAAATTTCACTCGATTTTTTTTGCTCCAAGCCTTGCCAGTACAAGGCCAAATCACCCCTTAATCCTTATCAAGAAACATCTAAAAATAAAATTGATCCAATGGCTCCAAATGAGCCACAAAAATCTAGCTCCATGTCCACCTTTGCTCTTAGGGTTTTGGGGGTTGGATTTTTCATTTAAAAGGCTAAAAAATGCAGCCATTAGGGAAAGTAAGAGAGGGAGAGTGGCGAAAAATAGAGAAAAGAGAGAAAAGAAAGAGAAAAGGATAGAAAAAGAGAGAGAGTTTCTGGAAATTTTCTTTTAAGTCAGGGTTAAGCATCCTGCTCACTTATTGATCAAAATCCGATTCCAACGTTAGTCGTTTGGATATTTTCTTCATTGCTGCATTATCTACGGTAATAGAGGAGCAATTTCTCTTCAGAAAATTTTCGATAAAAACACCTCTAAGACTGTTGAATCAAAACCCAAAGTAATGGAGTTGTCAACCCTTGAAGAAAATTTTGCAGCAAAGTTAGGCTTCTATTTTCGATTTCCCACGTTTGGATCCGTTTCTTTCATAGTTCAACGCATTGTTTTGCCCTTTAAAACTCCAAAGGTAATCTTTTTCATCTTTCTCCGTTCGTATATCATCGGATTTGCATAAAAAATGTTAAAATTTAGCTGCTGCACTTGTTTTTGTTCTTTACTTTTTCTGTTATTTCTTTTGCAAACTATTAGGTCAAGATTTCTGCTATATTTGAGTGATGGGATCTAGTTGATGTTGGGATTTGCATAATCTTGTTGTTTTGATCCTAAAATTTGGTGTTCGTTTGATTTTCTTTTGCTGTATTTGACGAAAATAGAAAAGTTACAGAAGCAAGTTTCGAGCAGATTTGCATGGAAATTTTGAAAATTGTGATTTGACTCGTCAACTTTTGCATAATTATACTGTGGCCTAAAATCTGAAAAAATAAAATAAAATCTTTCTTTTTCAAGCTTTAATCCTCTTTTGCATATTTTAAATATGTTTTTGAGCAAATTATTTTCGAACTTTAGGGTATAATTAAATCTTAATAATTTTGGTAGATTTAATATCTTGTTGGGTTTAGTAAAAATAAGTTAAGATTTGGGTAATATTATTTTGATTGGATTTTTGGTAAAGGGTTTGTTTTTTTTTTTTTTTTTTGGTTATGATATGGGTTTGGTGGTTAAAACCCAACTTTTATGGATAGATTTTGCTTAGCAAAATTACGGGTTGGCCTGTCTCTTTTCATTGGGCCAAGATGGTATTTGACCCAAAAAATTAACAAAAATGACTCCTTGGCCTTTATTTCTTAAGAGACCAGAAACAAAAATTACAATTTAACCCCTGATCTTTTAAATGATTTCACTGTGGCTCAAAAAATTTAAAGTTTTTTTAATTAGGTCCCAAATCTAATTATAATTTGATCAACAAACTTTATTTTTCTTTGATTTTGACCCCTAATCTTTGTAATAATTATAATTTTACCCCAAAAACTTTCTTAATTTTTGCAATTAGGTTCCTGACAGTTTTGATTTCTTAAATATAGTTATTTATCTTCTTTAATTGTCAATCATGCCTCATTTAAATGCATTTAATTAATAAAATTTTAAGATTTTTAGGGTTATTTATATTTCTTTATATTTACAATGTGAATTTGTTATATGTTTACATTTTTTTAATTGTTAATTAAATTGGTGCATTGACTATTTTGTTTATTTTGGGGTATAAATAGGGCAAATCCAAGCTCATTTAACCATTATTTCGAGAGAGATACCTTCTAATATTATTTTAAATTCTCTTATGTGCTTCTATGTGCTTTTTATGTATGATTGCATGTTTTGAATGTTTTTTCTTTTATTTATTCATTTTATTCATTTTAAATTTTTATTTATTATATATAATTTTTTATGATTATTTGGAGGGTATTTAAGTGCCAAATTATAATAGATAAGTGTTCAAGAAATGTATTTAGTTAGACTATGTAGCAAATAAATTTTATTTTTGTAAAAAATGTAATTAGTTAGATTAATATAATAGTTAGGTTATTATTTTTTAAATTCCCTTCTTAGATTGTAGTTAGATCCCCACATATAATGGTTAGGTTTTTATATGCATTTATTTGCTTGTGTGCTTACATACTTGTGTATTTATGTATTAATTCGTTTTCTTTAGAACTTTGCATTTAGATATCATGCTTATGTGCTCTATGTGCTTTATGTGTTTACTTGCTTTAATCATATTTTATATACCTTATCTATTTATAATAAATGCATGATATTATCACATTAGTCTAACGATAATTGTGGCCTTTTTCTCCATTTTCTCACTAATCCAACACTAGTGAGAACTTATAAACATGGATTAGTCTAATACTAGACCCTTAGCACCGCTTACGCGGTAGAATTACATGTTTGTATGAAATTTATTGCATTTCATACATATTTTTATTTTAGGATCTTTTTCTCATTTTGCATGATATTTTTTCTACTATTATTCTCTTACCTTCTACATATTTGGAACATATCATTTAGAATTAGATCTCACTTTAGAAAATTAAAAATAAATTAGTTCATTTACTTAATTAGGTTAGAAAAATCATCCTTCAAATATGGAAAATGAACGAGTGTGGTTTTTTACCCTTAGCACGCTCTCATCCTCTCTATAAGAAGGAAAATTATATCACAAATTTTAGTCTCCTGTAACCGTTATATTACATTCCTCTGTTTTACGTCATATATATTTATCTAATATTATAATTTTTCTTTTTTTCAAGTCTCTTCTTTCGCATTTTTCGTGACCTCTTCAAAAAATTATTCTTGGACATCGTAATTAATGTGATTTGTACCAACTAAGTTTGAAAAGATATTCCGACCCTTCCGATACCCCTAAGTCTAGATTCACATCCATAGAGAAGCATCATAATGTGATAAATTTTATAAATTAAATTAAAATATTTTCGACTAAATCTCGCAACTAGCCTTTACTAGATTGAAAGGGTATTTTAGATTTGAACCTATCAAATATTTGTCTTCCCTTTCTTCAACCGTGACTCCTAAACTCTTATTTTTTATTTTCAAAAATCTAGAGTCTCTCAAAGGGGTTTTATTTTTTATTTATTTAAAAATATATTTTGAGTGACTTGGTACATCTAAATTCAATACCATGTGGCAACTTCTATTTTTTCATAAAATTCCTTTTTAAACTATTATTTTAGGTCAAAAACCGTCGTATATTTTAAGTCCCATTTTAAACCATTTTTCTCTTTTTATTTTCTAAAATCAAAATACATTGTTAAACACCTAAATTATTTTTCAAAAAATGGAGCGCGACAATACTGATGTACATTTCATGTTCTTCAAATGAAAAATAATTTATCCAACTGATGTGTCCAAGGTGAGATTAGGGGAGGCTCGGGCAGGGCACGCACGGGCTCTGGCCATAGAGTGTGAATACTGGAAGCAGAAATCCAACATCAAATGGATTCAGCAAGGGGATGCAAACACAAAATTCTTTCACTCTATTGTCAAGCAGCGACGGAGCATTAATTTCATTTCACGGGTCAAGGACGATACAGAGCAGTGGATTGAAGATGAAGAGGGTATTAAGGAGTCGACAGCCTACTTCTTTGAACGGTTGTTTACATCTGAGCGGGAAGGCAGGACCAACCCCACCATAAATTTTCCCCTGCCTACAGTGAGTCAAGAGGAAAATGCCAGTCTCCAGCAATTACCGTCGATGCAGGAACTGCATGACGCAATCTTCTCCATGTCAAAGGAAAGCGCCCTAGGACCGAACGAGTTTGGTGTGGGTTTCTATCAAGAGTGCTGATGATTATTCAAAAAGAGCTGCTGGAGGCAGTTCAGGAGTTTTTCAAAAGGGCCCCACAGCCCAAGGGGTTCTCTAGTGCATTGCTAGTGCTAATTCCAAAACTGGCAGGAGTGGCAAAATGGCAAGAGTTTAGGCCTATTAGCCTGTGCAACCTCAGCTCGAAAATCATCTCCAAAATTCTAACGAACCGTCTCAATCTCTTGCTCCCTAAGCTCATCTCTCCCTGGCAGTCTGGCTTTGTACCTGGTCGGAGCATCACTAACAACATTCTCATTGCGCAGGAATTAGCCTTGGATCTTGACAGGAGAGTTAGATGTCCGAACTTGATGCTGAAACTTGACATGGAGAAGGCCTATGACAGGGTGGAATGGAATTTTCTAATATTTATGCTCCAATAGTTTGGCTTCCATGAGTGGGTCGTGGACCTGATCTTTCGTACTCTTTCAAATAATTGGTTTTCGGTTCTGATCAATGGAAGCCCAGCGGGTTTCTTTAAGGCAACAAGGGGGTTCGTCAAGGAGATCCACTTTCCCCTGCCTTGTTCTTACTGGTGGCAGAGCTCTTAGGAAGGGGCTTGCATCACTTATTTTGCCAGGTCGAGAGCCTTTTTTTCGCCTCTTCGGGGTCACGTATTCCTTATCTTGTCTTTGCGGATAACATCTTAATTTTCACCCGCTGCTCAGAGGCCGGTCTAGATGCTTTGCAGGGTTTTCTGGCTTCTTATCAGGCTTTTTCGGGACAAAAAGTTAATATGCGCAAAAGCTCTTATATTATGTCTACCCGGGCTACTGAGGAACAACTGGGTATGGTTGCCTTGAAGCTACAGTTCCAACAACAGCACCTGCCTCTTACTTATTTGGGAGCACCAATCTCAAGAGGAAAGTCCAAATGCATTCTCTTTAATGCTATTGTAGCACGGATACGGGACCGTCTCTGCCATTGGAGCTCGAGACTTCTCTCGTCCGGGGGAAAGCTAATACTATTGCGCCATGTGCTTATCTCTATGCCCATGTATCTGCTGCAAGTGTTGGACCCACCGCAAGCCGTCCTAATGATGTTGAGCACGATCTGTAACTGTTTCTTATGGGCTAAAGACGCTCGGTCCAAGGGCATACGCTGGGTGTCTTGGGAGAAGCTCTGCTACCCAACGGAAGAAGGAGGGCTAGGTTTTCGCTCTTTTGCGGACATTGGTTCTACTTTTGCTTGCAAACTCTGGTGGCGGTTACGGAAACGAGATTCAGTTTGGGCAAAATTTATGTATTCCAAGTACATCAAGGGTTGTCATCCTACCCAAGTATGGGTCACCAAGCTATCGCCGTTGTGGAGATGGTTGGCGAGCATAAGTGACGTTGCGGAATGAAGCATTAGGTGGTGTGTAGGTAAAGGCTTTGTGGATTTTTGGTATGATCGATGGCTCCTTGATTCCCCATTGATAGAGCTGGTCCTAACCAGTGACCCGCCTCATATGCTCTTAGCAGAGTTCTATGGGGATGATGGTTGGAAAGTAAGTCAGTTGAAGAATTGGTTGCCAGACCCTCTAGTCCAACAAATACAAAAAGTCGACTTATACTCCAATCAAGATGATCACATGGTTTGGGCGGTTTCTCCCTCCGGATCGTTCACGACCAAATCTGCTTGGGACCTGATTCGCCAGAAACGCATCCCGTCTCTGATGGACGACCTGTTTTGGAGCAATATTGTGCTACTCAAGATGTCCTTTCTGGCGTGTAAGGTGGTGCGAAACTTGATTCCAATGGAGACAAATCTGAAGAAAAAGGGAATACCAATGGCGTCAAGATGTTCGTGTTGCCTCTCACACGAAGAAACCTTAGGTCACCCTTTTGTCACGGGTCCGATAGCGACGGAGGTCTGGGGCGTCTTTCAAAGGAGGTTTGGTGTTCTGGAGCCCCAACCATCTTTAGTGTCAGGGGTGGTTTCATTGTGGTTTGGCTCGAGTCCTACGACAACGCGGGGACACATTAGGACGATCGTTCCCATTCTAATCTTTTGGTTCATACGGAAATCTAGGAATAAAACGCGGTTTGATGGCGTATGTCTTGAAGCTCGCGGGGTAGTCTCCTCGATTGCTAGTTTCGTGGAGCAGTTGGGATTGGCGAACAAGTTCTCGAAGCGTCTTTTTAGGGGCGATTATGAGGATCCATGGGCACGGCTGGAGGTCTGTTTGGCATGTCACATTAAGGTGACTGTGGTCTCCTGGAAGCAGCCGCCGCAGTTTTGTGTCAAATTGAACACTGACGGCAGTGTCACCCAAAATCGGGCTTATGGGGGTGGGTTGCTCTGAGACTCTGATGGTCGCCTACTCTTTGCTTTTCACAAGGAATTTGGAGACACAGATGTGTTGGGGGTGGAAAGATTGGCGTTGTTACATGGCCTTCGGTTGTGCACAGGGGTGGTAACGGGATCTTTACTGGTGGAGGTGGATTCTGAGAGTCTAGTTCGCCTATTGCAGGCAGGGGGTGTGTCGAAGTGGCCGTTGTGCAATACATTAAGGAACATAAGTGGTCTTCTTGTTTCATTGTCGGCGTCCATTTCGCATGTGGTAAGAGAGGTAAACTCTGCGGCAGATAATCTAACGGGCCTACGCCTTGCATCGGAGCTATTTTGCACTTCACATACTCAACTTTCGGGACAGATAAGGGCATCGATAGGCTTAGATAGTAGGGAATTCTCATTTCCACGTTGCCGGAGTGTAAGGGGCTAGCTTCCCATCGAGTGCTCTTTAGCAGACTCGATCCCCTCTGTAATTCCTCTCATTAATAAACCAGGGGCTGGCATCCCCACCCCGTGGACGGGGCTTTGCGGAGGAAAAAAATGAAAAATAATTTTAAATATGTGAATCATATTCAGGTTATACTTATATAATTCCCTTATAATGTAAACAATTGGGAAGCATTAGTAATTAAACATTTGCCAACAAAATTTAATTTGTGGCATATGTCTAATCCATTAACAAGTATCGCATGCTTGAGTTGTGGGTTAGCATACCCCAAAATAAGGGCAAATTTGATTTACGTAAAATCTCTTTCTTGGGTCATATTGTGAGATACGGAAGGATCCGTATGGACCCTCAGAAAACTAAGGCAATCGTGGAGCGGAAGGCACTAACATCACCTATGGATTTGCGGTTGTTTCTTGGGTTGGTAAATTACTACTGATGGTTCATTACATGGCACTCAATCATGGCTATTTCGTTAACCGATTTATTGTGCAAAAACAAAATGTGGAGTTGAACGTCTAAATGTCAGGTAGCGTTTGAAACCTTAAAGGATGTGGTAACGAGATAGTCTGTGTTGGCACTGCCTGACTTTATCAAGCCATTCGAAGTGTACACCAACGTATCCCACTTAGTCGTTAGAGGCGTCTTGATACAAGAAGACCATTCTATTGCTTATGAAAGTCATAAATTTAGTGATGTTGAAAAATGATGGCTGACTCATGAAAAGAAAATATTAGCAGTCATGCATTATTTAAGGATTTGGGAACACTATCTCAAGGCCGCCACATCGTTTAAGATTAAAACAGACAATAGAGCGGTGAGCTACCATCAATCACAGAAGAAACTCTCAAGTTAACAGCCATGATGGTTAGATTATTTGACAGAATTCAAATATGAATTCGAGTATAGTTCGGGTAAGACGAATGTCATGGCCAATGCTCTTAATCTCAAAAACATCGTCACGCCCATTTATACGATCGAGAGGTTGCTCTTGGAGTGTATCAAGAAAAGATTACAACATGATGAACAAGTTCAAGTGTTTACGAAACTAGCCGACGAAGGAAAAACAAAGCAATTCTACCTTGAAGACGGGGTCCTCTACCTCAAAAGCTAACGTATCTACGTACCATATTAGGGACACCTGAGTAGGGATATTCTCAATGTCACGATAGTAGGTACGCTGGCCATTCTGACACACATCGCACGTCGTTAGGTATTACTGATCGAGATTACGAGACTATGTTGATGAATATGTGTAGATTTGTCTTATGTGCCAACAAGACAGGTGAAAAACGAACCGCCTGCTGGATTTTTGCAACTGTTGTAAATTTCGAGATGTGTTTGGAAAAGCGTCTCTATAGACTTCATTGTTGGGTTACCGAAATTAAAAGAACGCACAAATATATTTGTCATTGTGGACCGACTGTCCAAATATGCAATGTTCATTCCGACTCTAACGGAGTGCGTGACAGAAATGATAGCTAAACTCTTCATGAGTCATGTCATCAAATATTGGAACTTACCGACAACGATCATGATTAACCGTGACTCATGATTCACCGACAGATTCTGGATAGGGCTATTCTGTTTGTTTGGTTTGGGGCTCAATATGCCAACGACGATACATCCGCAAATGAACTAACAGACAGAATGGATGAATTATGTACTAGAGGTCTACTTCAGGCACTATGTGACTGTAAATAAAAAAAATTGGGCAAAGTTGCTTAACATTGAGCAATTTTGTTTCAATTTGAAAAGAAATAAAATCACTAGTGAGAGTCCATTCGAGATCGTACTTAGATTTTACCCGACAACCCCGAAGGATAATGTTTGTAGCTATAAGGGTGTGAGTCCTCCCATGTATCAGTTTGCCAAGAACTGGCAAAAATGAGCGAAAATGGTCAACCTGTACTTGGAGAAGGCCTAATAGCGGATGAAGAAAAATGGGTCAACAGCAAATGCACATTCTGCGAGTTCAAGGATAGGGACTAACTATTGGTTAATCTTTACCAACATGGGTGTATTCGTGGTGTGCACAAAAATCTAGCATAACGATGTGAAAGATCATTCACCGTACTCAAAAAGATAAAAAATGTGGCATACAAGGTGGAATTGCTCGAAGCGCTATCCCAACTTCACCTGATCTTTCATGTCAGTTTATTCAATCCGTTCTATCAAGACCTGCACGATTCGTCAAGAAACGTGTCGACGAGAGCACCCGCAGGCATGAGAGACGAGTGCAACAAAGTTGTTGAGAAAATTGTGGCCAATCACACCATCCAACACAAGAATCGTGCACTATTAAAAGAGTACTTGGTGCGATGGCGTGGGCTACTAGAATTGGAGATAAGTTAGGAGCCGACCGAGAAGTTGTGGCAAACCGGAGAGTTCATATGAGCGTATGAAACTAACTAAGACATTGGGGCGATGCCCTGTTCAAATGAGGGAGGATGACACAGATCGTACTTTATCCGTGCACGACCGTACCCATCCGTCCCTGGCCAGTCAGCCAAGCACTACTGTACATAATATTCTAGCAAAAATATTAGGATCGTTAGTAGACCCATACCTCAATCCTCTAAACAAGTGGCAAGCCATGGAGATTTGTCTAAGGCATGAAAGCTACACCAAACATTGCTAGAAATACGTAGCAAATCGTAGAGGTTTATGGAACGTTGTAGGTTATTCAGGAGTGTTGTGGAATGATCTAGAACTTTGTATAATTGTTTTATATAGAAAGTTTTAAAGAGGATTTAGTGTAGAATGTTCCAGAGACTTGTATAGCTTTTTTGACTTACCTATAAACAGGTTAAGGTCCCTTTTTTGTAATCATCTTGTACAAGTGTTCATAAGAGCAATACAAGATTTCCTTAACCTCCAACGTTTTCCTTCTTTGTTCACTACTTTAACTTTCGCATATTTTCGCGAACTTAGACGTAAGGTTGAATTAGCAAACCGTTCATAATTCAAGTCTTGAATGATTGTTAGTGCCACATGACACGTTAACTTATAGGAATTTAATCAGCCCGTGACATCTACTACCATCTAGATCTACGTATCAGTACAATGCTTGTAGGAGGTAGCAATCAGCCAAAGAAGAAGAGAAAGAAATGGAAGCAAGTTTTTACTTTGGGGAATAATTGCACTTTTTGTTTCCTCTTCAACTTAATAAAAGGTAAGGTTCTAATGGGTGTAATATTGTCCTAAAAAATTCTAAGGTCTAAAAGTTTATTGTTGGAGTTTATACAATTTTGATAAAAGTTCATTTCCTAAGGTCTAAAAGTTCAATAATGAAAACAGTTGAAGCAATAAACATTTTTGGGAGCATACATTTTGCTCATCTAAATAATTTCGTGATTGATTTAGTAAGATCAAGTAGCTAGTAGGAAGATATGATTAAATGTCCATATATTACAATATCAAGCATGCAATATTCCTTATTTAGGTACTAGTAACGAATTGGTTTGGGTAGAAGATTATGAAATTTTTTTTTGATTACTATGTAATGCATAAGATGTATATGAGATAAAAAATTATTTATAACAATAATTTAATTTTGACAAATAAAGTTTCCTACTATTTAATAAGCTATAGTATTATTATACTCTAGTCATCCTTATAGCTGCAATTCCCCTTTTTCCCTAACAAATGGCTGAGAAATTGGTCTCGACTTTCACCATGGAAAATTAGCACTCTAGACACGAGGAGGATATTAAGTATGGTGTGCTTGTGGTGCAGGACCTTGTGAATGCCATGTAATTGTCAGAGTATGTAAAGTTGAAAGCAACCATGTACTTTGCTCGAGATAGCAATAAGAGACAGTGTATTGCATTCATTTGGTATGACGAACCTCAGTGATATGCCTATATTGGATTGATAATGAAGGAACTCAGACATGATATGCCATCACAATAAGTGATCCTTAACAATTTCAAAGAATTTTTTATATGTTCCGTGTACTGTGTCTGTGTGGTTTGAAAAGAATTTACAACTTCTAATTGTACTATTTCATGAATTGACCTCCTAGTATTTAATTGTCATTGCTAGACACCTTTATTCTTTCATATACTTAGTTTACTATGAATGAAAAGTAATAACCCTTGAAGTTCGTATATTATTTGATGGCCATTGCTTTGTATGGTTGTTCTACCTTTGTTGGTTCTCATTTTTCATTTTTTTCTTGTCATCCAAGGCCTCGTTTGGCAATTGAATTTTTTGGGTGTTTGTTTAAAACTTTATTGTAACTTACTATAGAAGTTGTAGAAAAAATTTTTAAAATATGTAAATTTTTAGGTATTTTGAAGTGTACAGTTTAAAAATTTTGAGAAATTTTTTGAGGTTACTGTAGTTAAAATTATTAAAAAACTTATAGAAGACAAATTTGGCCAAAAATTTGTTTACCAAACAGGCCCCAAGTTTTAGAAAACATGTGATAGTTGTTAATGGATTAGAAATATACCACGAATTGGGTTTTGTTGGCAAATGCTTAATTACTTAATGCTCCCCAATTGTTTATGTTATAAGGGATTTAAATAATCATAGCCTGAATCTGATTCACATATTTAAAATTATTTCCCATTTGAAAACATGAAATATACATTAGTACATTTCAATAAGAGTGAACGACTTATGAAAAAAAAAAAGACCAAAAAAAGAGCATGAGCAGGCTCATCAAATGGAAAATCTTATAAATTTTTGACTTGTCTGATGTCTTACTTTTTTTTTTTGCATGACATACATATGCCACTATTGATTTGTATACTATTTTGTGAATTAGATACATCGTCCAATTACTACTAATATCAAACATGAACTTTATCTTGTGGGGGGAACATGTCAAGGTGCCTTAAGTCCCAATCCACTGAAGATTAGAAAACTTTTCGTAGGGTCACAGCTTTGTTAAAGATGAAGAGACCATTTTTATCAACTATTAGATGTGAGTTATTACATCTTTAATTGGGCTGATGTAGTCTATAATATGCATCTCTATTTATTGACAACCCCAAAATTGATTCGATGCATCGTATCAAATCTTCCTATTTGAAGATTGCATAAACTGTAGAACAGTTAGTTTACCACTTGTATACGTTGTTTTTTTTGTATTATACATAATGCACAATAGTTGGTTCACCTCCCAAGCCCTTTATATGTTGTTCAGATGGCTATTTTGTAAGTGTTTGAAATTGTCACACATTTCACTTGTTTAGCCAAGCACACCCTAGTTAATTGCACGCACCGGTGGAGGTTCAACTTAGGCCAGGCAAAACAGGTCAATTCAATTAACTTGAAGTTTATAATCAAACTTGAATCTCCTCATTACCAAAGTCTCCTTGACTAATGTAAGGATAATGGATTGGAATGACTACAGTAGTGGCATCAAGAGGTCAAGTAGAACATGGACATCTAATGATAACAAATAGGATTTGATTGTTGCACTGGAAGCAAAGTTGATACTATGACATCCAGATTTGAAAAGATATGAAGGGCCAAAGTTAAAAATTCCTCATCATGACAGATCATTAACAGACTGCCAATGGATAGAAGAATTGATTAATGGTTACTACAAATGTATAATGGAGAATTGTCGTATTTATGTTGACAATTTCCTTCTCTTATGTGACATACTTAAGTAAAATAACTACGTATCTCAGAACTACCAAAAGCGTATTGAGATTGAGGAGGAACTGGTCATGGTTTTGGTAATGGTTAGTCACAATGCATAGCAACGAGTATTGGTAGACCGGCTCAACAGATCTATCAAGACAATTAATCAAAATGTTAGGGAATTTCTAAAGAGGACTTTGTATGTTTGCAGCAAGAATAATTCACCCATGTGACTATGATCAAGTGCATCCACGAATTAGGACCTCTATAAAATACTTCCTATGGCTTACGATGAGTACAAGCTACTATAGCAAATAGCAAAAAGTTGTACTTGCTTGTAAATAGTATTTTGACAAGTGTTTAAAGATTAACGATCATTTGTAAGTACTGTAGGATACTATAGGAGCAATTGATGGCACCCATATTCCAGTGTGTCCCCTACTGGGACAGCAAATGACCTACATTAATCGACATGGTACTTAGTCGCAAAATCTTTTAGCTATTTGTGGCTTTGACATGCGCTAAATCATGTTAAAATGGAAAAATAGCCAAATTCGTCCCTAAACATTTTTTCTGGTGCTAATTTGGTCACTAACTTTTATTTCTATCCAATTTGATACGTGAACTTATATTGCGGTTCCAATTAAGCACCTCCACGGCAGCACCATCACGTAAAAGCACTTGAACTTCTAATTTAATATCTAAATAGGGGTATTTTGGGACCTTCAAGTATGGATGCTACTAAAACCAAGTAAATCAGAAAAAAATCATTAGTTTTTGTGGTTTTTTAATATTTAAAACTTTTTTAAGGTGCTTTTAAAATTTTTATCTTAATTTCTTTCCCCTTCCCTGCCACCCTCACCATTCCCCTCCTTTCCACGGTCATCACCCTCTCTTATCCCCTTTCCTCTTTATCTACTACTTTCCTCCAATCCCCTTGCTAATGTTGCATCTCTTAATCTCTTATTATTAAAGAAAAGTCTAGAAGATAAAAAGCCAAAATTCCCATATTTAAGGAAAGGAGGAAAGCTCAAATGTGGCAGGTCAGTTGGACACATATCAAAAAGACTTGGTACAATTGCACAGTTGATACAAAAAGGATTAAAACTAGTCAGAGAAGTGAGCTTTTGGGAAGTAAAAGATCAGAGACCCAGTAAGAAAAGGAAGTTTCTTAAATTCCATAACCATGTAATTTTTCTCGCATATGCAGAAATTTAAGAAACCTTTTTCTTAAATATTGCAAAATACTTTCAAGAACTAAGGTAAAATAGAAACCAAAATCAAATCTTTGAAAAGATGGGGTTAGACTCGATCATGAAAACAAGAACATACATAGTACAACCATATCATCTGCAAAAATTATAGATGGCTATTGCACAATTAATAGATGGAGGTCTAGCTGACAGGAGTCGAGCCTGTACAATAATAAATACCTACTCGAGAAAAATGAATTTTCTGTGTATAGTAGTGAGTAGGGTCGAAACCACAGGGACTGGGAAAAATTCGATTCTTTTCAAGTTCGGGACACGGGGGATTTTTATCAGAAATAAACTAAAAATAATTAAACAATTTAACTAAAAATAATTAATTAATTAATACAATTATAAATAGCAATTAAATAAATGATAAATAAATTCTAGCCAAGGATACAACTACGCAGACACAGTCCATTCATCCGATCATTGATGCAAAGGTTCACTTAATTTTATTAACAGGTTAGTTATAGTCGCCGATAAACTCTAACGACCAGCTTTTCCTTAATTTATTAATAACCAAGGTACGACCGTTGATTACCCCGAACCAGGAAATACTCCTAGGTACGACCGTAGGAATTAATTTCCTAATTGCATTAAAAACTAGAAAAGCCTAACCCAAATTAATAACACGCTACGAGGGTTATTTAAATCAGATTGCATGTCCCCCTAGTATGTGAAAATACTAGTTGTCACTAATATTAACCAACTAAACAATTACGGATTTAATTGATTAATTTGACAAGAGATTAATAAGTCAAATTGCACATCGGGCCCTTGATATCCAATTAACAAAATAATCCCATGGAAATTAAAATAGAAAACATGCAAATATTAACAAATTAAGGAACACATAAAATTAATTAGATCTCACAGATATTTGGGACCGCGTCTTCGCGTTGATCCTTGACTAGATGAGAAAATTAGCCACGCCTCATAAGAAAATCTTCACACAATTCAATTGAATTTAAAGACATCATCTTTCTTCGATAATTGAGAGAGTGAATAACAAAGCTCTCGGAAGAGAATAAGAAAATTGCACACTAGAATTCAACAAACCAAAACAACTCCCTATTCTCTCCTCTGGAACATCCCTCGGAGAGAAAACTAAAAACTCCTCTATCCTCCTACGGAGCTTATTTTGAGAGAAAACTCCAAAACTAGTCTAATAGCTTCTCCAGCTATCTTCTCATTCTCCTCTCCACTAGTTTTATAAGAGAACTAGTTACGTAGGAAGCAAATAGAAAAGCTACTTTCATCATCAAAGTCCACCTATGGCTAATGAGTATATCTCCCACAATAAGAACAAACTTTCTACGTGGTCCCCGCTTTGATTTCTTATTGCTAGTGGATTTCATCATATCAATTCAATTCTTCATCAGCAATTCCGTTGGTTTGCACAATTTGGGCTGATGGTGGAAAGCTTTTAGAAGCTTTCACGCGTAGAGAAATCTTCTCAAGAAGGTCCCCTTTTAGCACTTTTCTGCTCCACTTTCTGAAATTATATCCAAATACCAAATATAAATATATATTGACAATTAAAACAATATTTGGCAAGGATAAAGAGAAAAATTAACAATAAAATTACTAACAATTAACACCCTATCAATTCCCCCCACACTTAAATCATGCTTGTCCTCAAGCATGGGAACACTAAACTCAACAATGGCTAACTCTCATTTCATTTACTGCCAAGCTACGCTTATCCCAAAATCAAGTTTTAGTGGCTAAGTGTCAAGACATATTTCTCCCGGTTAGCTCCTGAAATCATAGACTCGTCCAATTCATAGCTAACTCGTCTAAGAAATCAAAATATTAAACTAGCAAAAGTTAGCAATTGGGTCAACTGAAAATCAAAATCTCAACATTGAAGAACAAGGATCGGCAGGCCAACATGATCATAAGCTTACTTATTATTTTCTTTTTCTTTTTTTTAATAAATGCTCAGTCCCAAGCTATTCAAGTCTTTTGACGTGAACTCTGACATTTTTAGATGAAAGAGCCCAGTTACTCAACTCTTCACAACTTCAGGACTAACTACTCATATATATAGTCACTTTTTGACGCGAAAGTCGACACTTGTGGTGAAGACTCCCGGTTACTGGGTGACAACACTAGCGGAGTAGGGTCATTTATTAATCACAATTAAAGCACCAGAAAACCAGATAATTAAAGATCATGGCCCACGTCATCTCCTAACATGGAGAACTGAGATCAACAATTGCCCAATCCACACAACAATTGCTAGTAAAATATTTATATTGCTTAAACAAGTTAACCACAAATTGCACCAAGTCATAAAACTCATGGTATTCACCAAGATAACATACTTTTACTTGCCACTTAAACAAAATTCATAAGATAAATCACAACCAGCAATAAACGAATGAATTGCCATATTTATTCATCAAAACACTAGTAAGAAAGGCAGCAAATTAAAGAAACACCAATCAAAACTAAACCCAAATCCCCCCCACACTTAAATCACACATTGCCCTCAATGTGATAATGAAACAGTAAAAATAAGAAGAACGACAACGAAACTCCCCTGAAGCTGGTGCCAGCTATTAGCACCTGTAGTTGGAGGAGGCGGAGCGGAGGTCAAAGGGTCGGGATCGTGGTTTCACCATTCTTTCCAAATTGCACTCCAAACCACAATAGACAACAGTTGCTAACGAATAATGGAAACAAGAAATTCAAAGCACTAACAAATGAAAAATCAATTCAATGAACAAAATGCACACTTCATTCACTCACAAGTTATACAGATATCTCAACACTTATAACAAATGCAATCAATAAACACTCGTGGTTCCAAACTTATCCAAATGTAATAATAATGCACCTCAAAATCACCCCAATCAATGTAGTAATTGAAATGCAAACAGACAAAAGGCTCTCATATAAGGCAATTGAAGGCAATCTACTTCAATAAGTAAATTTAAGTGTTAAAGGCACCTCCCAATTGAACAAACAACTGTAGCAAATTACCCACAGTTAGACACAAAGTACAGCAGATTAAACACAATTCGACCTAAAATATATATATATATATATATAATGATTAACGATTGGACATTCAATTCTAAATATTGACAGGTGTCGAAGTAAAATCAATAAAGATATGCAAAACACCCTAAACTAGTATCATCGGTGCACGCATAAGGAATAAGTAAATCACACGACTAACCACAAGTCAATCTACTAAATAAATAAAAATCAAGCAAAGTAAAAAGAAACAAGCAAAGTAACACAGAAGTACCCAACTAAGGAGGAATAGAAATGTCAGGTAGTCCAAACACGCAAAATTTTCAAAAACGTACTGTAATAAAAATAATAAAAACATACTGCAATAATAAAATAAGAAAATAAAAAAAAATAATAGAAAGAGATTGAGGCAGGCGCGTGCATACGAAGCCAGTGGTGCGATGAAGGTGGTGGCTGTGAGAGAGAAGAGTTTGCGGCAGCTGGATCTGGTGGTGCGCGGCTTTCGGGGCTTCAGGCGGATCTTGGAGGCGGTGGCTATGGCAAGGGTGAAGGAGGTCAGATGAGCTGGTGGTCACCCTTGGCGAGGAGAGCCGAGGCAGCGGCGAGAAGAGCTGGGGTGGGCGGCGGTGGGGTGAGGTTCGCAGCCGAAGAAGAAAGAAAAAGAAAGGGACAGCGGCTTGGCAAGAAAGAAAGAAAGAAAGAAAGAAGAGGAGAATAAAGAAAAAGAAAAGAAGTAAAGAGAAAGAAAGGAGAAAAATAAAAAGGAAAGAAAAAATAGTTTTTTTTTTTTTTCGAATTCAGATTTCGAAAATGTTAATTGTTAAAACACTTTTTTTTTTTTTTAGACACATATTTAACGAATGAACAACAAAAAACTAACAAAACTAAAAATTGGGTTGCCTCCCAAAAGCGCCTTTCTTTAACGTCTTTGGCTAGACGGAGTCCAGAATTTGCTTAAACTAAGCAAATCGGGTCTTCCAGTTGCATCATCTCCACCCGTTCAATTGGAAATCCTTCATAATACGGCTTGAGACGATGACCATTCACCACAAATTTCTTCTCTGTTTTCAAACTTTGGATCTCTACTGCACCATAATGAAAGACATTAGTCACAACAAAAGGGCCAATCCAACGAGAACGTAATTTACCTGGAAATAGTTTCAATTTGGAGTGGTATAGTAAAACTTTTTGCCCGCAGACGAATGTCTTCCTAGAGATCTGTTGGTCATGAAAGATCCGATTCTTCTCCTTATAGATCACTGCATTCTCGTATGCTTCATTTCGGATTTCTTCCAACTCTAGTAATTGTAACTTTCTTTGAATTCCGCCTTCCTCGATATCCATGTTGCATTGTTTGACCGCCCAAAATGCTCTATGCTCAAACTCGACCGGGAGATGACATGGCTTTCCAAATACCAATCGGTAAGGGGACATGCCAATGGGTGTCTTATATGCCGTCCTATATGCCCATAGTGCATCATCTAGTCTCACACTCCAATCCTTCCTATCGGGTCGGACCATCTTTTCTAGAATTGATTTGATCTCTCGGTTCGATGCTTCCGCCTGACCATTTGTCTGAGGATGGTAGGATGTAGAGACTTTGTGCAAGACACCATATCTCCTAAAAATTGCAGCGATCTTTTTGTTGCAGAAATGAGTACCCCGATCACTTACAATTGCTCGCGGCATCCCAAAGCGAACAAAAATATTAGACTTAACGAATTCTGCAACCACTTTGGAATCATTAGTGCGGGTGGCCTTTGCTTCTACCCACTTCGAAACATAATCTACAGCAAGCAATATATACAAAAAACCAAAGGACGAAGGAAAAGGACCCATAAAATCAATGCCCCAAACGTCAAAAATTTCAACAAAAATCATTGGGGTTTGAGTCATTTGATCCCTACGAGAGATATTACCCACTCTTTGACACTTATCACATGACTTACAAAATGAGTAGGCATCCTTGAATAGAGTTGGCCAATAGAATCCACTCTCTAGCACCTTACGAGCCGTTCTCTTTGGTCCAAAGTGACCTCCACATGCAAAAGAGTGACAATAGGCTAGAATAGATTGAAATTCAACTTCACTTACACATCTACGGATGATTTGATCAGCACCCCGCTTCCAGAGGTAAGGATCATCCCAAATGTAGAACTTTGCATCGCTCCTCAACTTGTCTCTCTTTGCCTTAGGCCATCCTGTAGGAAATTTGTCAGTGACTAGAAAATTAACAATATCTGCATACCAAGGCAAAGATGAGTTAATAGAAAATAAATGCTCCTCGGGGAATGCTTCTCTCAATGGGATGTCATCTTCGACGACTTGTACTCGACTCAAGTGATCTGCTACCAGATTCTCCGCCCCTTTCTTATCTCGGATCTCCAGGTTGAACTCCTGTAGCAACAATATCCACCGTATCAATCGCGGTTTTGCCTCTTTTTTGGTCAACAGATACCGCAAAGCTGCATGATCAGAAAAAATAATAACTTTAGCACCAAGTAAATAAGACCGAAATTTTTCTAAGGCAAAAACAACTGCTAAAAGCTCCTTTTCGGTGGTTGAATAGTTCAATTGAGCTCCGTTCAAGGCTCGAGATGCGTAGTAAATAGCATGAGCTGCTTTTCCTACTCTTTGACCCAATACCGCACCAACTGCATAGTCACTGGCGTCGCACATGATCTCGAATGGGAGGTTCCAGTCAGGGGGTTGGATAATAGGTGAGGTGATCAATAACTCCTTTAACTTATTGAATGCCCCCTTACATGCTTCATCAAATTCGAAGGATACATCTTTTTGCAAAAGTTGGAACAAGGGTGCTCCAATTTTCGAGAAATCCTTGATGAACCTTCTATAGAAACCTGCGTGACCCAAGAAAGAACGAACTTCCCGCACACTCGCGGGGTAAGGTAAAGTAGATATAACATCTATTTTTGCCTTATCAACCTCAATACCTGTAGATGATACAACATGACCCAAAACTATCCCGTGTTCAACCATAAAATGACATTTTTCCCAATTAAGCACGAGATTAGTTTCTATACACCTTACTAAGATCAATTTCAGGTTATCTAGACAGTTTTCAAAACTTTCACCATATACACTAAAATCGTCCATGAAAACCTCAATAATCTTCTCAACATATTCTGAAAAGATACTTACCATGCATCTTTGAAAGGTAGCAGGTGCATTACACAATCCAAATGGCATCCTTCGGTATGCAAATGTTCCAAATGGGCAGGTGAAAGTAGTCTTCTCTTGGTCCTCGGGTGCGATGGCAATTTGAAAATAACCTGAAAATCCATCCAAGAAACAATAGTAAGCTCGACATGCTAATCGCTCCACCATCTGGTCAATGAAAGGGAGGGGGAAATGGTCCTTTTTCGTGACGGCATTTAGCTTTCGGTAATCGATACACTGTCGCCATCCGGTGGGCTTTCGAATTGGTACGAGCTCACCCTCTTGGTTTGATTCCACTGTCACCCCTGCCTTCTTCGGGACCACCTGTACTGGACTTACCCACGGGCTATCTGATATTGCAAATATAATTCCAACGTCCAGCAGTTTTAAAATCTCTTTCTTTACGACCTCCATCATGAGAGGATTTAATCTCCGTTGAGCTTGCCGTACGGGTTTAGCATTCTCCTC
Source organism: Coffea eugenioides (assembly GCF_003713205.1). NCBI lineage: Eukaryota > Viridiplantae > Streptophyta > Magnoliopsida > Gentianales > Rubiaceae > Coffea > Coffea eugenioides. Next base: position 17,324,841 of record NC_040041.1, read on the forward strand.
GAGTCGAATTCGGTGCATACACACCGCGGGGCTAATTCCCTTGATGTCGGCGATGGTCCATCCTATCGCCTGTTTATGTTCCCTAAGAACTCGAAGTAGTTTCTCTTCTTGAACCTTTGATAAACGCGCGGAGATGATCACTGGAAGTGTCTCCCCTTCACCTAAGTATACATACTTTAGGTGTTTCGGCAGTGGTTTTAGTTCCAATACAGGTGCCTGCACCACAGATGGAAGTAACCTTTGATGAGGTTCGGGTATGAAAATCGGTGCAAGATCATACCTTGTTTTCGTGGTTGGTAACGTTTGCAACGATCCAATCACGCATTTAAGCTCTTCACTCAACTCTACCCTAGAGGTTGTTTCGGACTCAAAGTGCCTGGTCAGGACGACCTCTAGTTCATCCCTGCCTTCAATTTCAAAAACCTCCTGTATAGCAGGGTCAATAACATTTATCGAGAAAACAGAGCCAATATTTGAATCGGATGGATATTTCATGGTCTCAAAGATGTTAAAGTGAACAATCTCACCATCAAATTCCATAGACAAAGTACCCTTATTAACATCAATTTTGGTTCGGGCTGTGCTCAAAAAGGGTCTACCTAACAACAAAGGTGACGGATCACGGGAGTGTTCATCCTCCATGTCGAGCACATAAAAATCAGCTGGAAAAACCAATTCATTAATTTTTACCAAAACATCTTCAATCAACCCGTCAGGGTATGCATTGGTCCTGTCAGCTAATTGGATTATTATCCCAGTCTCTTTCAAAGGGCCTAAGTTTAATGAAGCATAAATGGACTTTGGCATGACATTAATCGAGGCTCCTAGGTCTAACATGGCCTTTCCAATCAAAGTATTACCTATCCTACAAGGAATAGTAAACATACCTGGATCTCCGCATTTTGGTGGAAGTTTCCTTTGTAGAATTGCTGAAACATTCTCCCCAACTATAACTCGTTCATCCCCCTTCAACCGCTTGCGGTTGGCACACAAGTCCCTCAAAAATTTTGCGTACCTGGGTACTTGTTTAATCGCATCCAGCAGGGGTATGTTGATCTCCACCTTGCGAAAGATCTCCAAGACCTCTTTTTCCTTGTCTTGCTTCTTTGGTTTCTCTAACCTGCTAGGAAAGGGAGGTGGATTAGTTTTAGTTGTAGGAATTGGGTTCGAGGTTACCTTTGCATTTTTGTTGTCTGTGCCCTCCTCTTCCAATTCTTTCTCAATCCGTTCCTCGTCCTTGTCTTTAGGAATCACCGGTTCGGGTCCTTGAACTTCCTTGCCACTCCTTAAGGTCATTGCGCTTACATTCTTTGGATTTGCCTCAGGTTGAGATGGCAACTTTCCTTGAACTTGGGACTCCAAACGGTTGATTGTTATAGCCATTTGATTCATTTGATTTTGCAATGATTGCACCTGTCCCAGTTGATTTCTCATGCTTTGCAGGTCTGAATCCGTCTTTTGTTGATTAGCAAGTAATTGCTTCATCATCTCTTCCATGGACGGACTTGAGTTTGAAGGGGGTGGTGGTGGTGGTAGGCGAGGATGATACTGCTGTTGGTGCCCTTGCTGTCTATTTGGCACAAAGTTAGACTGCCTATTTCCTCCATAGCTAAGGTTGGGGTGATCCCTCCAACCAGGATTGTAGGTGTTTGAGTACGGGTCGTACTGCTTTCTTGGCGCGGGCGCGTGGCCAGCCATGTTCACCTGTTCTGCAGTTTCTTCTTGAACCAGTGGACACATTTCCGTAGGATGACCCACGGCAGTGCACACCCCACACACTTTGACTTGTGAAGCACTCCCCACAGCTAATTGTCTTACGAAAGATGTTAATTCGGAGATCTGCTGTTGGATAGAGGACGTTTCCACCTCATTCACCCTACGCGTCGGGATGTCCTCTCTTGAACCAAACTGCTGTGAGTTCTCAGCCATCCCTTCAATCAACTCCCATGCTCCTCGAGGGGTTTTGTTCACCAACGCCCCTCCACTTGCAGCATCGATTATGCTTCTGTCCCTGAAAAGCAACCCCTCATAGAAATATTGAATGAGCAGTTGCTCACTTATCTGATGCTGAGGGCATTTGGTGCACAGTTTCTTAAATCTCTCCCAGTACTCATAGAGAGACTCGCTTGGGTGTTGTTTGATACCACATATCTCCTTCCTTAGGCTCGCAGCTCGAGACGCAGGAAAGTACTTGTCCAAGAATTTTTTCTTCAGTTGGTCCCACGTGGTGATACTACCAGGCGGTAGGTAGTAGAGCCAGTCTTTTGCGGAGTCCTTCAAAGAGAAGGGGAAGGCCCTCATCTTTATTTGCTCTTCTGTAATTCCCGGAGGCTTCATACTGTTGCAAACGACGTCAAACTCTTGCAAGTGCTTGTAGGGCTCCTCACCTGGTAGACCATGAAAAGATGGCAAGAGATGAATTAGACCAGATTTTAGTTCAAAGGGAGTGTCATCATTTAAATGTGGAAAAGTAATGCACAAGGGCTGCTGATTTAAATCAGGAGCAGCCAACTCCCTTAGTGTTCGTGCATTTGCCATAGTGACTTCCTCTTGGTCTGAATCACTTGAATTGTCACCAGACAAATTTGTCGGCTCAACCTCTGGATCAAGTTCCTGAGGTGCAATATCGTATTGCTCCTCCCTGAGCCGCCTGGTTTCTTTCCTCGTTCTACACGCAGTCTTCTCTACTTCAGGGTCGAAAATTAATTTGCCTGTACGAGAAGAGCGAGGCATAAACTAGAAAAATACCAGAAAAAAAAATGAACTTAAAAAGAAACAAATGATTAACGCCAGTCCTCGGCAACGGCGCCAAAAATTGACAGGAGTCGAGCCTGTGCAATAATAAATACCTACTCGAGAAAAATGAATTTTCTGTGTATAGTAGTGAGTAGGGTCGAATCCACAGGGACTGGGAAAAATTCGATTCTTTTCAAGTTCGGGACACGGGGGATTTTTATCAGAAATAAACTAAAAATAATTAAACAATTTAACTAAAAATAATTAATTAATTAATACAATTATAAATAGCAATTAAATAAATGATAAATAAATTCTAGCCAAGGATACAACTACGCAGACACAGTCCATTCATCCGATCATTGATGCAAAGGTTCACTTAATTTTATTAACAGGTTAGTTATAGTCGCCGATAAACTCTAACGACCAGCTTTTCCTTAATTTATTAATAACCAAGGTACGACCGTTGATTACCCCTAACCAGGAAATACTCCTAGGTACGACCGTAGGAATTAATTTCCTAATTGCATTAAAAACTAGAAAAGCCTAACCCAAATTAATAACACGCTACGAGGGTTATTTAAATCAGATTGCATGTCCCCCTAGTATGTGAAAATACTAGTTGTCACTAATATTAACCAACTAAACAATTACGGATTTAATTGATTAATTTGACAAGAGATTAATAAGTCAAATTGCACATCGGGCCCTTGATATCCAATTAACAAAATAATCCCATGGAAATTAAAATAGAAAACATGCAAATATTAACAAATTAAGGAACACGTAAAATTAATTAGATCTCACAGATATTTGGGACTGCGTCTTCGCGTTGATCCTTGACTAGATGAGAAAATTAGCCACGCCTCATAAGAAAATCTTCACACAATTCAATTGAATTTAAAGACATCATCTTTCTTCGATAATTGAGAGAGTGAATAACAAAGCTCTCGGAAGAGAATAAGAAAATTGCACACTAGAATTCAACAAACCAAAACAACTCCCTATTCTCTCCTCTGGAACATCCCTCGGAGAGAAAACTAAAAACTCCTCTATCCTCCTACGGAGCTTATTTTGAGAGAAAACTCCAAAACTAGTCTAATAGCTTCTCCAGCTATCTTCTCATTCTCCTCTCCACTAGTTTTATAAGAGAACTAGTTACGTAGGAAGCAAATAGAAAAGCTACTTTCATCATCAAAGTCCACCTATGGCTAATGAGTATATCTCCCACAATAAGAACAAACTTTCTACGTGGTCCCCGCTTTGATTTCTTATTGCTAGTGGATTTCATCATATCAATTCAATTCTTTATCAGCAATTCCGTTGGTTTGCACAATTTGGGCTGATGGTGGAAAGCTTTTAGAAGCTTTCACGCGTAGAGAAATCTTCTCAAGAAGGTCCCCTTTTAGCACTTTTCTGCTCCACTTTCTGAAATTATATCCAAATACCAAATATAAATATATATTGACAATTAAAACAATATTTGGCAAGGATAAAGAGGAAAATTAACAATAAAATTACTAACAATTAACACCCTATCACTAGCTGCCTTTGCCTTTGCATTCTATTCCAAAAGCCAGATCTTGCATTCAAATGATTAAAAAGGTGATTGAATAAAAGCATTTTGAGAGACACAAGTTCCATTATAAGTCTCTCGCTTTTCTATTCAGTTCGTTAAACTTTTTCTCAATCTCAATGCTTTGGGATTTCTTATCCATAGTATACTCCCAATTATCTTTGTCGTCGTTGGGTTTCCTGAATGTCATCAAAATGTATCATTTCCTAGGACAATTGTCCTTCAAAAGAAAATTTTACAACTACTGCACTTTGCTTCTCATGTCCCATAGCAAAATGGTAGAAGTGGGAGGTGGGTGGCGGCCAATGGAGTTTGGTGGTAGAGGAAGAAGATAACTCAAAATTATCAAAATACCCTTATTTATTTAGTCTATTGGGAACTAAATCAGTTTTGTGTGGTGGCGACACCGCAGAGGTCCTTAATTGGAACCGCAACATAAGTTTACATAGCAAATTGGCCAGATATAAAAGTTAGAAATCAAATCAGCACTAGTAAAAAAGTATAGGGACAAATTTGGCCATTTCCTCTGCTAAAATAAAGTTAAAGGATTAAATTGGATTAAGTGTAAAAGTTCAGGGACTAGATCGGTGATTTCTCCCGCGAAATGATAAATCCACAAGCTCGTCCATGCCAAATTGCCTCTCTCTCAATCTCACCATAATCATGTCATATTCAGAGCTCTGCGCTTCAATTTCTCTTTCTAAAGCGAAACCCCTTTCTCCATGCCCGCCATTTTCATCGAATTCTTCATCTCCGACTACTTCTGTCTTTCTCCCCTCTCCCTTTTCGTTTCCTCTCCCCACCGCCATCTCCAGCCACCATCACCTCCACCACCTGCCTTTTTGCCGCACCGGCAACCGCCCGAACCTTTTCTGCAGGGACTCACAGGTCTCCGGCCCCAAAGATTTCGACGAGGAGGATGATAAGTTGTCGGATGAGTCTGACGTTGACGACGAGAGCTTCAATGTTGAATCAATGGAACACGAAGCCAAATTCGCTGTTAAAGAATTCTCCCACGCTTTGTCTCGTCAATTGACCATAGGTTTTTTTTTTCTTTGGACTTTTTTTTTTCCTTCATTGTTGGTTTTATTCTTCTTGTTTTTGTTTTTGGTTTGGATGAGAGAAGAGGCGGGAAAAGAAAAAAAATAGTGATGAAGTGCACCAAAATTTGTGTTTAGATTGAAGGATAATGCATTTTCGAAGTTACTAATTTTAGTTTCTAATAAAGCGCAAAAGAAGACAATGAGCTCTGTTTGGGGATTAAATGAGCCTTAATACGACGTGAATGCTGCTGGATAAAAGCCTGCCTTTCTTTTTGGTTTGGAATTCAATATGTTAAATGTAAGAGTAGCATTATGTAATTGACAAATTTCAAGGGATTTACTACATCTTGGATAAAAGGTAAAATTTGTTGTTGTTGTTATTATTATTATTTAGATAATAAAATAAATAAAAATGAAACATCAGTTCTACAGAAAATTGTTTCAAATATTCTGTATCTTACGCAGAGCAAGAAGAGTTGAAATAGAAGTGGGAAATTTTTTATTCTGTTATAGGATTTCGCAGGTTGGTTTTATGGTTTATTTTTAGTTTTTCACACAAAGAGTATAGTTTGTGAATTTTCTATAAATAATTAACTAGCTTTTACTTGATGCAGTTTAAGTCCTTTTATGTGGCAAAGTGGTTAACCAAATGGAAGACCTGATTAGTTTCTGCATTTACTTAGGATTTTCATCTCTTATGTTCTGCTTTCTCATTCTTCACTTAGGATTTTCATCTCTTATATTCTGCTCTCTCATTCCCTCACACCCCCTCTCCCTCCTCGTTTCTTCCCCTTTTCTAATCCCTATTATTGTTTGTTAGCTTTATGTTCATTTAGGCAATATTTTTGGTTTTAATCTAGTTTGAGTTAAATAGATGGTTCAAGTGGTGTTGTTTCCGTTTTGCTTTTCATCTTCCTCTAGTTCTGAATGCCAAAAAAAATTAAAACAAAGCATTGGGTAGGGAAACGTATCTGGTCGGCTCGGGTGAAATCTGTGCTCAATTATTTGCAAAATCTCAACCTTATATTACATGTATTGATTCTTTAGGGCTACTATGGTTCAGTTTAAAGGTTGGATGGAGAAAGTACATGGTTGTTGTCTGCATTTTTTCCTGCTGTTCTGCAGTTGTTTCTTTCAAAAGTAGAGTTTAAAGGATAAATTTTTACTATGGAATAGGGTTGCACTACTGATGGTTCTCTTTGACTCCTTAACTTTGGCTATAGGAAAGTATCCTGACTTTCCACTTCAATGGAAGGGAGACAGTGGATGGAGAAAAGAATACTTCCCTGCTGTTTCTCATTTTCTTATCAGTTTCTCCAAGAACTATATTGGAGAAAACAGTTACTACCTTTTTTTAAGAACGTGTTTCATTGAAGCTGACTAGAGAGCGATAAAATTCAATTTTACCTAATTGTTTCTTGCTCTTTAGGACTGAAATGAGGAAATACGGCTCTGATATAGAAAATAGGACTAGTTACAAACAGAAATGATTCTAAGGTCTTGTTTGATAACCGAATTCAACACTTAAACTTAATGGAATCAGATCTTAACATATTCAGACCATTTGATAACCAAAAATTGAACATTTGAATTAATTAAGTGGCACTAAATTTTCTAGGCAAAACTTTCTCCCAAAATTAAGTGATAAGCTATTTACTTGTCACTTAATGTGATATGCATTGAAATGTATTAGATTTAATACTTAACAATTCAATAACTTAATGGATTCAGACTTCAGATTTCAGACTTCAGTTTTCAAACTTCAGTTTTATCAAATGCACCCTAGGCCGGATTTAACAATTAGTAATGGTTCTGAGACCATGCTGAAGCTAGACACTTTGGAGATGTAATAGATTCAGATTGAATAAAACTTGAAGCCTTCCTGGTTAAAGTTATGTATCTTTTGAAGCCTTGAAGCTGGTCATCTGTAATTTTTCTCATTCATCTAATCACATTGATAGATGCTTTCGCTGAAATCGTCATCCAGGATATACTGATGCTTTACGTCTTTCTTTTGTCTTTGGGGACCTATTTTGGTCTCATTTGTTGACATACCTTTGACTTTGTTTATTTCAGATGATGATCCTGCTGATCAAAAGGAAACTAGCATAAAGAGGAGAAAGCATAAAAGCAGTGCTAAAAATGTTAGTGTTTACCATCTTTATGTGAGGCTAGTATCCATTGTTTATGTTGTTCTTGATGTCTTCTTTAAACCTTTTTCTCAAGTTCTTCCTTTTTTTTAACCCCCCTTTTACTGGGTTGAAGTTTCAGATTGAAAACATGTAAAAGTTTGCACAATATAAGGGAGGTTTCAAGTACTGATTTTTCAAAAAGTAAATCCAAGAGAAAAAATCTAGTTCACCATAATATTCCGTTCAGTAGTTTTCTTGTGGTCAACTGATGGCCCTCAGATCAGGAATTGTCTTTTCTTCTCATAAAATTCTGTTTCAATTTTAGTAGTAGATTGGACTTCTAGTGATTTTGATGGCTTCTAAATCACAGGATTATTGGGAAGAGAATTGCTAATATTTTTTATAAAAAGATAGATTGAGCATATATACTGATTTAGGGTTGCACAAGTTGATTTTGGAACAATTTGATACTTGTATAATTTTGAAGTTGTAGAGAAGCAGTGTTGTTTGGCATGTGTAGCTTACAATATTTTGCAGTCAGTAGTGTAGCTTTATAGGCTGGAAATCTTCTGATCATTTTCTATCAGTGTAAAGAAATCTTAACCCGGATAAAAGAACGAAACATATTAAGGTGAGCAGTGGCATCGTAAATGGATTACTAAAAGTTAAAGTGAATAGATTGTAGCAAAGAAGTTCAGAGAACAGTTGTGTTCTGTCCAATGGACCATTGTGAATTTTTGTCATAGTTTGTCATAGTTTAGTGTCAGTTTATGGTGAAATATTTGAATGCTGAGATTTAGGGATGGGCTGCTGACTCCAATAAATTTGGTGAAGATTATGTTTATTTTTCATCTTTTCCATTACTTGATAGCTGTTACTGACTGAAATTGAACATTGATTGCTTTTCTTTCAATTTTTTGATCTAATTAAACCAATTGCATCTGCAGATCCCTGATCATCTGCTTCCCAGGGTTACGATTGTTGGAAGGCCAAATGTTGGTAAATCAGCTTTGTTTAACCGTCTTGTTGGGGTATACCATCATCCTTGTATCATATTGCTAAGTCTACTGGTTCACTGGAAACAGAATTTAAAGCTGCTATTACTTGACTGTGAATGCTTCGGCATATGGAGTTTGAGCAGTTCTTTCTTCTCATTTTAAAAATTGCTTTGTATGTGGTTAATTAGTATTTTCTTCAGGGAAACAAGGCCATTGTGGTGGATGAACCCGGGGTTACTAGGGATCGTTTGTATGGTAGATCCTTTTGGGGAGATTATGAATTTTTGGTCATAGATACAGGAGGTGTGGTTACCATTTCCAAGTCGCACGATGATGTTATGGAAGAATTGGCTATCTCAACGACCATTGGTATGGAAGGCATACCACTAGCCTCTAGGGAGGCTGCTGTTGCCAGGATGCCATCAATGATTGAGAAACAAGCCACTTTTGCTGTGGAGGAATCATCTGTCATCATATTTCTTGTTGATGGCCAGGTATAGTCCAAAATTCTGGTTTTTATAATTGATATAGTAGGTAATTTGCTTTTCTTCTTTTGTGCTTCTTTCTGTCAGAGAAATTGTATTTATAAATGAAGCGGATTTGAACAACATGCTTGCTGAAACTATTTCTGAATGGTGGTCTGGAGGACAATAGTTGGTTTATATTGTTAAGCAAGCAACCCTTGTTTGTTTGTGGGCAGACAAAGTAATAAACTCTCAACAGGCAGGTCTCACTGCTGCTGATGTTGAAATAGGGGATTGGTTACGAAAGAAGTTCTCGCACAAGCATATTATTCTTGCAGTGAACAAGTGTGAATCTCCAAGAAAAGGTAGCATGCAAGCATCAGAGTTTTGGTCTTTAGGGTGAGTGTCACCTTCCTTGCTTAGAGTTTGCGGAATTGAAGCACATATGCCTAGTTTTACTTTTATGGAGTCAGTTTTATTCTGATTTAATGTGTAGGAAATGGTAAAAAAGGCTAGTTTATTTTCAGTTTTCTCTAAAAGTTTTGTGTGAAGAGTGGCAACATATCTCCCCAAAAATGGAGCCTTTTATCATTGCAACTAAAAATGAATTCAGAGCAAATGCAAGTAACTGTTTCAATTTTCCAGGGGCAAATTTTGACCATCACATAATCCATTTTGCTTTTTGAATGCAACAAGTTCTTAGATGAGTCATATAAACTCCTTTTCTCATTTTTGAACTCCAGTGGTTCTGAAAAAATTGTCTGCTTTATGTCTGCGTACTTGGTATACTTCAGTTCTGAAATATTTTGGCAATTGAAAAAGATTTGAGAAACAAAAGTTATAGTCGTGTAAAGGGCTTTTTCTTCACATTGGATGTCATCATGTCTGTGTTTCAGTTGCTTGATACGAAACAAAAATGCCAATCCATTGATACCATCCCTAACCAATTTGCCTTTGTTAAGTTTTCTACCAGAAGGGATTTAAAAGCCCTCCCTTGGCTGTACGCCCGGTGTCCAAGATCCCACTCTTCCAATTAAAAATTCCTGAGGAGGTGCACTAATGAACCCTTCTGGTCTAGATGTATTCTCACCCTCTAGCCCCTTCTCGTTAGAGTAGGAGAGCATAGAAATAGTGTAGGTGTTTTCTTATTGGTTTCTTTTTTTTTTTTTTGGAGGGGGGGGGGTTGGGGGGAACTAGCCTTGTCATATAGAGTCCAAATTCCTGGATAAGCAAAAGAGTTAGCAAGCTCTGTTATGGTTTTGCTTCTTGATATCTGATGTTTGCACAGAAATCTATATTTGTTATCTGCTATTTCCAGTTCAACGGAGGTTTTTTTTTAACTTTTGTTGCCTTGTATATATCCTTTTTCTGCTACTTCTGTGTTAGCATCTGTTGTTAAGGACTTGAATATGGTGTATGGTTTGATTTATTATTCATTTAATCTGTTTTGCATGGATGATAGCACTGATCTGGTTGATTTACTAGGTTTTCGCCACTTCCTATATCTGCTATATCAGGTACTGGGACTGGAGAACTTCTTGATTTTATTTGCTCAGGATTAGAGAAAATTGAGGTACGCTTTTAGTAGTATCAGAATGTTGTTGCACTGTCTCTTTCATTGGCTAACGTGCTTTGTATTGCATATGATGCCATAATTGTTTTTTTCTCATTATATGTTTGTTTCATTGTTAAGAATCAAATATGTTGCAAATGGTGTGAGTTAATCACATGTTGCACAAATGTTATTTTATTACCTTGAGATGGGCTTAGTTTATCCGTCCTCTTTTTCTTGGAAAGCTTGGTGGCTTTTTTCGTCAGTTGATTTTATAGAGAAAAAATTGGTTACTTTGACTTTGATTCTCATTTTTTTATGGTAAATTATGATATTTTGCAAGTTGATTTGTTTGTGTGGGACTGGTGTAAAATGGATTGAATAATAGATATAAATTGAGTCAAATTATAATGAACAATGAAGAATTTTATCTAGAGAATTTTTTGTTGAAGGTTTTTTTGTTTAGAGCGGACAAAGGACTGCTGTTTTCAGATATTTTCAACTGAAAGCAGTTCTGTGTATTGTTTGGGTGGAAAATATTTTTTTTCTTTAATTGACATGGGAAGTTATCAAGTAAAGCTTTTGAAAAGTAGGGTTCTGTAGTGACAGTTCTGTCATTGCATGGGTTGCTATTTATTGTCTTTGCCAGCTGGACTTCTCGGATTTAAAGACTGAATCTAATTTTAAATAAATGGAAACTGAATAAAAGGGAATCTGGCAATTACGTCTAGGGACTACTAGGAGTCACGGCAAGGAATTGCGCCTTCGTGGTGTTGTGCATAATCTGAAATGTAAATTTTTATTTCTGCTAAAAGTTTTCTTTGACAATAAGTGACATCGCCATTTGTAATGGAGATCGACATTATGGCCACTGGTTGATTTTAGTTCACGAGGAAGAAATCTGCTTAGTGCATCAGCTTGGGTATTTAAACAAATGAGCCTAAATCCTAAGCATTTGACCTGAGTCCTTAGGACATAACAACAAAAAAGAGCTGGAAGTGGATGAGTCATACAAGTAACTCAAAAGCTAGTGTAACTTGAAATAGCTAAAATTGAGCAAGCAGCTTCTTTTGAGCTGGAGTTTGGTAGTGCTTTAGGTGTGAGAATTAAAGAGTTTAGTTTCAGTAAAACTTCAAATAAAGTCTTCAGATTCTGCATCATTCTCCTCTAATTGGAGAAACTTGGCTTCAATTTTTGAAGTGTGGAAGTATAAAATCCAGTGCTCTTTAAATTGAACAAGTAGCTATTTTTGGACTTGAGCTATAGTAGTGCCTTAGATCTGAGAACAATCTAAAGTTCTGTCATGGATGGCTGAACAATGTTTAATATCTTTTTTTCACTAAATATATGAAAAATAATTGGAATAGTTGGTTGATCTTGTGATGTCACTTTACAGGACTATGATGATGTTGAAGGGAAAGAAGATTTCGTTCCTGCCATTGCAATTGTTGGCCGACCAAATGTTGGTAAAAGTAGTATTTTGAATGCCTTAGTCAGAGAGGACAGAACAATTGTTAGCCCAGTAAGTGGAACAACACGTGATGCTATTGATACGGAGTTCACTGGACCTGATGGCCAGGTTTGTCAGCTTGACATATTGCAATGTAGGATTAGCTAAATTGATTTTCAGATGACAAATGTGCTAGTACAAAGCTTAAACAGTATGATGGATACTTGTTTCTTTCAGGGTAGATATTTGAGAGATCTTCTATTCCAAGATAATTTCAGATTTTTTTTTCTCTATACATGCACAAAATAGTCAGTTACATGGATTACGATAGCTTTCCTGTCTGTCTTTTATATGCACTGCTTGCCCCTAATTATTCCTATATTGGTAATGAGTACAAGTTTTGAATCCAAAATAGTTTTCTTTCTATTTCCATCTGTCATTGGATGGAATTGCTTTGATGGCCTATGTTTGCCATCTGGAGCATGTCTGATCCTGCATCAATCATCAATTACATTTAGTAGAAACAGAAAAAGAAAAAGTTGAAATTTGGGAATCTTCTTTCCTCACATTGAGGCAATTATTTATTGTCTTCCTCGTCTTTGTTCATGAAAGCAGAAGTTCTTTTATGAAGAGTGCAAAGAAAAATAAATGCCTTCCTTGCAAGACAAATGCCAAGTTCAATATTTGTCATGGTTTGCTGATGGTTGATAGTTAGCTTGCTTTTCTCTCTGGCATTAGATTTTCAACCACTTTGTGAAATTCAGGCTCTACTTGCTTCAGTGAGCACCATCTCCCTTAGAACTTTTAGTGTTGTTAGTCAACATAATTCAAATTTGTGAAGGAAATTGGTCTTATTTTTTCCCTCAATATTATCTTCAGTACTTTATTTTTGGAGCTTACAGTTGCACTTCAAATTTTCCCAAATGATCTAATTACTTCAAAATTTTGCTGCGTTAGAAGTCCTTGAGAAAGTAGATTATTGTACTGTTCTTTCTTGTGTTTTTCTTGTCAGTGGAGGAGATTTATAGTTTCCCATTTTCTCTAGAAATTTCGGCTGATTGACACGTCTGGTATAAGGAGAAGGGTAGCTGTAGCTTCATCGGGCAGCACCACAGAGGCTTTATCAGTTAATCGAGCATTCCGTGCCATTCGTCGTTCTGATGTTGTGGCTATTGTGATTGAAGCCATGGCATGTATTACGGAACAGGTAGATTACGATACATTTCAGGGATTTTATTGGTTTTGGTGATGGTGCGTTGGTTTGAGAGAGCAGATAGACGCAACTTTGACAATTAGCTTTCCTGTTTCTGCCACTGTTCAAAGCTATTCTGTATTGGAATATTATAATGAGTTGGTTTGAATGCTCTCCTACTGGTCCAATTTTACCATTGTTACTATTAACAGTCTTTTAGGTCAATAGACAAATACTAAAATTACTGACATACGAAGTCACACAATACTTAACTTCTTAGAAAGAAGAGTAACTAATACGTCCGAAGTCCAAAAGATATGCTCAAGTGCACTGTTGTCTTCACCATCAAAAGGTTCAATTCCTAACAAAGGGCCTAAGAATTGATGGCAGGATCCTTTTCTTATCCATTATCCCTTGTTATGAGGGGGTTCCACCAAAAAGCAAAATCAGCAATCTAAGGCAGGAATTAGTCCACTAGGTTCTTATACTAGTTAATTTTTCATTTTGTGTCAGCAGTCACTTTTATTTTCTTATTATGAGAAGAAAGAGAAACGAAGTGATTAGTTGATTGTTATGGTAATGGTGGTCAGTCTTAAAAAAATTATGAAATGTGTCAAGAAGCAACGAATTCATCTTTTTCTCCTGCTTTTCACCATCAAATAGGTGCAACTCTATTAAACAGCACAAGTTACCTAGTTGAACATTCAAAGAAACTTTTCTTTCATTGGGTGATCAGTATAGCACTTTAACACATAAAATAGTTCTTATATTCATCCTAATTTTATGCATTAGTAGGTCACATAATGCCCCTATGGCCACAGACCAATTGTTTCTTTTTGAAGCTCACCTCAGTACTCAGTTTCCCATAAATGGATTAAATGGTCTTGGAGCTTAAACCTTCCAAGTATTGCTGTGTTTTGCTGCTAATTTTGTTTACTGGAATTGATTGAAATTTCGTTGACAATTTGGTTTGTTTACTGGATAGTTTGGAGAGCTCTAAGTTGGAAAATATATGTGACTAAAATTTGAGAATTAGAAGGCTTGCAGAAATTAGGGAAGAAGCAGAAGAGGGAGGAGACAGGAGAGGGGAGAACCTGGGCTTCACACCTAACAGAAAAAGAAAGTCTCCTGAAAACTTTCTTCTGGAGATTCCCATCTTCCTAAAGCTATTACCACAGATATTTATAGAGGAAAGACATCTTAGGAATTTAGCAAATGACAATTACCTAACAATGGTTATCTATTCCGCTTTTTGTCAATTTCTCCAGCATTAAATTCGTTGCTTGTATTTGTTTTTATTTGAATAAATAATGCTGACCTCCCCTCTAGTTTCTACAGAAGACATAAGACAGCCTCTCCAGATTGTGAAATAACAAGGACTTTCCCTGCATATGTTTTGCATCCAACATTATTGATGTAAAATATATTAAGACAAGTTTACCTTCACCATGTTCACATCTTCTTCCCATGTTGCCAGAAACCCAATAAAGAAAAATAGGTGCTGATCGTCAAATTAGATACAATAAATTTTTATTTGTTTTTTCAATTCCATAAAGGTGGCAAATTATGTTATAGTGTCAAAAGAAGAACAAATGCAGTTATACTTCCATCAAATAAGGAAACACCACAGATTTCTCTATTCTATGTGAATAGCACTTCGGAAAAACCCCTGTAGCTGGTTGTAGAACAAGCTGGACAAACTGAAAATAAATGAAAATATCAAAAATTGAAATGTGAGTTATGCTGATTATTGAAGTTTGTATATAGTTCACAACAATAGCTTGACGTTCGAATGTTGCATCAACCTTAAGATTCCTTCAGATTAATTACATCTAAAGCAAATTGAATTGAGATGTTTGAATTTGGTTTTTATTGGGTGGAGTAGTGGCAGACGGTTAGAGTTGAGAATGGGATTGGCATGTGTGTGTTATGGAGGCTGGGGTTGTGCTATTATATCACTTGTCTAAAAATAAAATTTTGCAATAAACATTAAAATTGTAAATTTAAAGGCATTTTTTTTGGAAAATTTTTTGTATATGTGACTACAGTTGTTATATGCCGTTCATTTGTTAACCATATTGGACGTTTTTTATTTATGTGACAAATAAGAGTGGAGGTCCCTGTTATTTTCTCAATCTAGAGGAGAGGCCTCTGCCTTTTCTAAAACAAGAGGGGAGGTTCGTGTAATTTACTGTTTCTATCATTGCGGAGTTGTGTTTTCCTTTCAATGTTCAACATCTTGTTCTCATGGGTGACTGGCTTTTGACTATATAAGCTTAACAGCTTGTTTTGTTAAATTTCAATACGTGAGTATATTGGACTCACTGACTTTGAGATTCATGAACTGTAAAAAACCTTTTTGAAACAGAAAACAGTTTATTGTGTGAATTTTTTAGGATTACAAGATTGCTGAAAGGATAGAGAGAGAAGGGAAGGGTTGCCTGATTGTTGTGAACAAGTGGGACACAATTCCGAACAAAAATCAGCAAACTGCAACTTATTATGAGCAAGATGTAAGAGATAAGCTCCGTCTTCTCAGCTGGGCACCTATCGTGTACTGTACTGCAATAGCTGGGCATAGCGTTGACAAGTATGATCTTGAGCTATCTTGATGAGAGTTTCTTGACTCCTGTATATCTTTGGGAACTTTATGAGCAAGTTTGGATTAAAGTTACAGAATTATCACTTGATAAATAGTTGAAAGCTTGGAACTTGGAAAATACTTGTGCTATTCAATGTTATTAAAATCGGATGTATGTAGATTGGTTTTATAAAGGTAAACTGAATTATCATTATTTTTCACTGGACTCTATGTCTGGTTCTAAACAACTTCATGATTAGCAAATGATTTAACTGGAATCATGACAATCTGCCACATACGAGGACTCTTACAGATCTTGCACCTGTGCTGGTTTGTCATATTTGTCTCTGAATTTTAGAGTATGTCTCTATTGATACGTGTTGAGGTGAATGAGATGAAATCAAAAAAGATTTGGAACCTGAGGTGTATATGAATTTCTTTGCAGACTACAGTTTGTAGAGCATTACAAGATGCGCTTGTTTGTGCTTGCTGAGTACTATAATCTGCTTTTGAATTATTAAAATTGCTCCACAAGCTTCCCGGGCTTGATTGTGGCATTCTGATTTGATATCCTGTTTGAGGGACAAGAGTTTGTTTTGTTCTTCAATTTTGCTTTCTATTGGAGGGTATTTTTAGTGAAGTCAGTTCATTCAACCAATTCGATTGCTCCTTTCTCATCCATCTTGAATATTTCATCTTTCTTTCTTTCCTTTTAACTGCTGAAGAGCTTTTTAGGTAGTTCGATAATAGTAATTAAATGAGATAATCAATAATTTGACTTATTTATTTACTGTTAAAATTTTGTTACATGTAAGGACACAAAAGTGAACCTCTGAAGGGAACTGCACGGAAAAAAGTACTAATCGACTAAACTGTTTTCCATCTTTTTAAAAATTTGATTAGTTTCTGCATCTAAATGGTTGGACTTGTTTCAGAATCATTGATGCTGCTGGTATGGTTGAGAAAGAGCGAAAGAGAAGGTTAACTACAGCAACACTAAATCAATTGGTGCAGGAAGCAGTTGTTTTCAAACCACCTCCAAGGACTAGAGGTGGCAAGAGAGGACGTGTTTATTATTGCACACAGGTACTTGCACCAAAACAGATTTTATAAGTTGGTTTTCTCAAACTGTCATTTCTGAATCTAAATGTGTTAATGTCTAGCTTTGCTAGAAGTTTGAAGTCTCTAAACTCTGAAGTTCATCAGGAATTCCATATGGAAAAAGGGAAAGATTTGGACTTGAGTTATAGAATGTTTGGAATTGCAGTTGAATCATTTTGTATCCTTTGTTTCAGGGGTTTAACTTGGCATAGATAAGGTTTATTTGACACGACAAAGTACATCAGAATGTTTTAAGACAGTAGAATTGCTTAAGTTTTTTATGTAACATGGCTAGAGAAAGACTCTACTGCAAGGGATTCATCATATGATTTGGTATATTTCATTAGCCTTTATTGTGTTGGACGCATTAATGAAGCGGAAAATGCATGTGATTTGTTAAGGCCGCCTAGAAATTCACCAGTAATTTGAAGCAAAACAATTTGACCAATTTTATTTGCATTAACCCAATCTATCAAACTTATGTAGCCATGTTGATCTTATTCACAGGCAGCAGTTAGACCACCTACATTTGTCTTCTTTGTAAATGATGCAAAGCTATTTCCGGAGACATATCGCCGTTACATGGAAAAGCAGCTGAGATCAAGTGCAGGATTTTCAGGCACTCCAGTTCGGCTTTTATGGAGAAGCAGAAGAAAAATGGAAAAAGATGATAGTAAGGATACATATATCTGGTTATTTATTTATTTTTCTGTCTCATGAATTTTCTGTGTCTCATATATAAAATACATACATATATATATATATATATATATATATATATATATATATTTTGCATTTCAAGATACACTTGACAGATTGCTTATTTTGGTTTAACCTGGGAAGGAGGTTGAAAGGAATATTAGATTTCAAGCAAGAATGTCCTATTCTCTTTATGCCTGGGGTGGTCTGGAGGGAAGTGTTTGACATGATATTAAAATGGAAGTATATCTTTTCTTAGCGCATTCCATTAGCTGATTTTTGGCTTGAAGGAAATGGAATGCCCAAAAAATTAACAAATGAATAAAATAAAATAAAATGAGAACGGGGGCTTGGGAACATGTTCTGCACAGGCATGCTGTTTGAAACACCTGTCGTGGTTTGTTTTTATGATTTGCTTCCTGAGGTCACAGATGCCCACCTCTTTGTATTTTGGACTTCAGACAGTTAGCAGACTGAATTGACTAAATTCATTTTTTTTCCAGGGAGGTCTGCTGCAACAAATTTTGCCCAAGAGAATTACATTTCTGTTGATAGAAGGTTGGCTGTAGCTTAGCTGAACTTGCATTAGCTGTAATTTGGAAAGAACAGAATTTTATCTTAGTTTTGACTGGATTCACACTTAGCATAGGAGATCCAGTAAAAAAGAGTCCTACTTTAGAAGTTTCAACACGTAAAAAGAGTCTGTTGTACTGAATTGTGTTGTTTAATTTAGTTGTCACTAGTCTACAATCTTGAACTCTCTGGTGAAGAGATGTAGAGGACCTGATTTTGATTACAAGCTGGACGAGGAGTTGAGGACATTCTGCTATGTGTCGACTTTTGCAGGGATACATGTTCAAATGTATTTATGAAGCCCTACCATGTGAAGATGATTCAAGATCTCTATGTTTTTTTCAGCAAATTATACTATTCTTTTGTTTATTTCTCAAGTGGTTCTCATTTAATTCGGATGGCATATGGGTTTTTCATATAAAATGTAGATTTGTGTCTTGCTTGTTGAATTTGGAATCGATCTAGTTTGATTGGGTTAGGCCTTCAAGCCTGATAAATTTTTTTGGGTGAGAGTCAATTTAGGTAACTTTCAGCTTGCATCATGTAACGGAGTAGAGCAACCTACAATTAAGTAATTGGTTCTGTTCTGATTTATTAGCTCTGCCCATCCATCATCAGTGTTTCGGGGAGCCAATGTTTTTCCATCAAATGGGGAGTCTGGTTGTACTGTGTCCGAGAAAGCTCAACCCGCGAGGCTGGAGGCTTCATCTGGGCTCCGGATATTTATGAGCTTTCTTGCCCTCTATGCTATTATGCAACTAAATGATCATTTGGGAATGTAGTTTTCCCACTAACAAAAGAAAAAGAAAGAACCAAAATTCAGCTTTAACTAACAAATGCATTTGAGTCAGCTATAGCCAATTGAGCTTGAAACTTAAAAGAAGTAAACCTGAAATGTAAGAGAGCAGTAACGGGTCTGAATGTACTTCTACACGAAAGCAAAAGCATCACATTTCAAATAGGTTTATAAGCTCCATCAAATATCAGGGGGAAAAAGAGAGAAAAAAAAATCACCCCTAAAGGCCGAAAGTTGATGTAATGTTGCTAGAGCTGTTAATCGGGCCGAATATTTGGTTGCCGAGCATAACTCGAGCCAAGCTCAAGCTCGCTCAACTAGGTTGACAAGCTTTGAAATATGTTCGGACTCGACTCGCCAAATGGACATGTGGCTCGAGCTCGAGCTCGTGCAAATTAACTCCAATAAAAACTTATAATTTTCAATTTTTATACTTTTGAATTATAAAATGACATATATAACCTTCCTTATCGAGCCTAATCGAGCTACTCGGATAACAAATGAGTAGAGGTTATTCGGCTTGTTAATTAAACGAGCAGAGCTCGAGCTCGACTCGTTTACCACAATTAACGAGCCGAGCTTGAGCCTTATCGAGTCGAGTTCAATCGAGTTTTCGAGCTGCTCGTTTCATTTAACAGCTTTAAATGTAAATGCTGCTGATGTTCTCTCTCTTTTCCGTGGTCTGTATGATTAGGTTGGGGGTCACTTGATTGACAAAATTTTGATTATAGGATGCAAAGTTTGATAATTTGATGAGTTTTAACTATTTTGTGGATTTTTGAGGTATTAATTTCGTAAAGAACTACTCTTTGGAGCTTTATTTTGCTAGGAGTTTGTTGTTAATGATTTCTCCTTTTGGTTGAATGGATAGATTGTAGGGCCATATTCACTGGTTCCATGCAGATTTTGTTAGTCTATGCAATGATCAAAGTGACTTTTGTGTTAGTTGCTTGCTTAACGAGCTTATGACCGGTTGAGCATATACTGTTAACATGACCAAAAGCTGAGGAAGTATGGAAATTTTCACCCATTAGATGAGATGGGATGGCCTTTATGAAAAAAGATGGAATCTGTTGGAATGGTGGGAAGGTGTGATGTGTGCCAGACATAGAAAAGGAGCTGAACATATTGCACTAACAGTGAACATTATGTGGGCAATCTGGAAGGAAAGAAATAGTTGTCAATTCAATAATGACAGAGGACCTTTTATGGTTACTGTTCAGATAGCTTGGAAAGAGAGGGATGAGTTTGACAGATTGGTAATTAAAAAATGAAATTCAAAACACAGATGCAAGGAGAATGGAAGGGAGCAGGCAAGAGGGAGTAAGTGTGGACTGGGATACGGTACTCATTTCTTGCTTGAAATCTAATATTCTTCATTACTCCTTCCTAGGTTAAACCAAAATAAGCAATCTGTCAAATAATCTTGAAATGCACAACAGAAAAACACAGCAGAAAAGGAATCTTGCATAAAATTCATGAGACAGAGAAACAAATAAATAGTTTGACAGATATATATATATATATATATATATATATATATATATATTTATAGACACACACACACTCACCATCATCGTTTTCCATTTTTCTTCTGCTTCTCCGTAAATGCCGAACAGGAGTGCTTGCAAATCCTACACTTGATCTCAGTTGCTTTTCCATGTAACTGTGGTATGCCTCTGGAAATGGCTTTGCATCATTTACAAAGAAGACAGATGTAGGTGTTCTAACTGCTGCCTCTGGGTATAAGATCAACGTACATGGTCACATAAGTTTGATAGATGTGGTGACTGTGAACTAAAATTGGTCAAATTGTGTAGCTCCAAAGTCCTGGCGAACATGTAGGAAGCCTTAACAAATCACATGCATTTTCTGCTTCGTTTATGGGCCCATCACAATAAAGGCTAACGAAATATGACATATGACAAATCCCTTGCAATTCTCTAGCCATGTTTCATAAAAAACTTGAGCAATTCTACTGTCTCAAAACATTTCGATGCACTTTGTCATGTCAAAGAAACCTTATCTATGCCAAACATGGTTCAAAGAATCGGCCGAGACCAAGACGACTCGGCCGAGTCGTTACCGGATCAGGGCTTTTCGGTTCGATACCGAGACGAGATGATTCCGAAATAATGAATCGCCGAAAACTCGGTCGAGACGTCTCCCAAATTGATAGAAATGGCCGAGTCGCCCCGAATCATTCCGAATCAACTTGAATTTTTATTATTTTTGCTAATTTTTTATTATTTTTATTTATCATATATTTTTACAATTATTTAAAATATTAAATATTTCAAAAATTTGCGTCTCATCGAGACCACGACCGATATGCCGACACCAATGTGGAACAATCTGGGCCACGACCACGATTTTGAACCATGATGCCAAGTCAAACCCCTGAAACAAAGCATGCAAAATGATTCAACTGCAATTCCAAACATTCTATAACTGGAATGTCCAAATCTTATCCTTTTTCCGTCCGAAATTCCTGATGAATTTCGGAGTTTAGAGACTTACAATAGCTGCATCAAACTGACTGAATAGTGGCATATGCAAACTTCTAGAAAAGCTAAACATCAACACATTTAGATTGAAAAATGACAGTTTGAGAAAACCAACTTATAAAATCTTTTTCTGGTGCAAGTACCTGTGTGCAATAATAAACACGTCCTCTCTTGCCACCTCTAGTCCTTGGAGGTGGTTTGAAAGCAAGTGCTTCCTGCACACCAGCTGATTTATTGTTGCCGTAGTTAACCTTCTCTTTCGCTCTTTCTCAACCATACAAGCAGCAGCAATGATTCTGGAACAAGTCCAACCATTTAGATGTAGAAATTAATCAAATTTTTAAAAAGATGAAAAACAGTTTAGTCGATTAGTGTATATTTTTCCTTCCCCCGTGCCAACTTTTTTCTATGCAGTTCCCTGCAGCGGTTTGACTTTTGTGTCTTTCCGTGTAACAATTTTAACAGTGAATAAATAAGTCAAAGTATTGCTCATCCCACTTCATTGCATTTAGCGAACTACCTGAAAAGCTCTTCAGCAGTTAAAAAGAAAGAGAGAGAGATGAAATATATCGATGAGAGATGAGCAATTGAATTGGTTGAATTAACTGACTTCACTATAAAATACTCTTCAATAGAGCAAAATTGAAAAACAAAACAAACTCATTGCCCCTCACTTAAACAGGATATCAAATCAGAATGCGCCAATCATGACCGAGAAGCATGTGGAGCAATTTTAATAATTCAAAAGCAGTTTATAGTGCTCAGCAAACACAAACAAATTCACCTTGTAATGCTATACAAACTGTAGTCTGCAAAGAAACCCATATAAACCTCGGGTTCCAAAATTTTTTTTTATAGTTCATTTGATTCGCCTTAACACAAATCAATAGTGACATATTCTAAATTTCTTAGACAAATATAACACACAAGCACCGGTCTAAAATCTGTAAGAGTCCTCTTATGTGGCATCTCATTCAGTACCTCAACACAAATCAATAGTGAAATACTCTAAATTTCGTAGACAAATATGACACGCCGGTGTAAAATCTGTAAGTCCTCTTATGTGGCAGATAGTTATGATTCCAGTTAAATCATTAGCTAAGCATGAAGTTGTTTGGATTTTGATGTCTTCTGTTTGAAAAAAATATTACAGTATTCTTTATTTGGCACTAAATGGATTCCAATTCTTTTTAGTTTGATCGAGTAAATGCAACCATTGATAGCAATTATTTGGATAAAAAAGTGCAAGAAGCTGCTTTCCCATCTAATGCTAATCATCTAGTAAGTGAACTAAAGCATCATACTGGTTTTCTAAAAGCAAAATATCACGACTTGGGTCAAAGGGTTAGTCTAAGCAATTTTTGGACCGAAATCCACTAATCTAAAATGGTTAACCCAAGTTATTTAAACCCAAGCTTATAAGCCATTCCTTTTCTCTTTCCTCTATTCATTTCCAATCCACTTGGCTGTGCTTTGAACTCTGGAGGTGGCCCCCGTATGTGGCACGCAGTTTCTGACACTTCATTACATAGTCAAAACCACAATCCGTTGGCTCTGACACTCCATTATGTAGTCAAAATCACAATCGGTTGGCTCGGACTTCTCGTTGATCCAGACTCACCCTACGCAAAAACCATGTGAGGTTCGCTCTGCATGACACGTAGTACTGGTCCAAAATGGTTATTCCAAGTTACTCAATAGCCAAAGGAGCCAAACTTATAAGCCATTCCTTTCCTCTTTCCACTTCCGATGTGGGATGCCTCACAAAATATTGATTGCTCTTGGATAAATAGCAAAATTGGGATTTAAATTGTTAATCATGATAATTATAAAATGTTGTTGGTTTTAATGATGAAGTACAATGAAGTTGGCAAATATTTGTAGAGCACAATGATGGGGTGATTTTAGGTTTGCAATTGGCTTTATATTTTAGTATTAATTATACCTTTATTGAATGAGTTTTGTTTATGCCAAGAAGAGATTAAAAATATTGGTCAAATATTTGTACTCTAGGTCATTGAATTCATTATGCATTGTTGTGTGAATTGCTCGATATTGTTGATCAAATCCTTTTGTGTGCCACATAAAATATTGTCAATCGCATATGTTATCCAACTTGAGATTGGCTGCTAGGTCTATATTGTTCTTAGGAGATACTATCGTTGTTTCCAAAATGAATGCTATCCTTTCTATTTACAATGAATATTCCTTAAAAAGAAAAAAATCAAAACCATAACATCTGCAAACTTTTGTGCTCTCAATCAATTCAAGATATTCAATTGGCTAATGATATTGCCAGATTACGTATTTATGCGAGACCAATTTTTAGTGAAGAACAATTTTATCCCTCTAGTCAAAGTGATTAATTCAGTTGAAAGAATTTTTGGATCCATACCAAACCTCCCCCATCTAGGTTTCAATCGATTTCAACACACGTGCTTTATCAAAAATCTTATTTTCTCAAATTCGATGTCCTTTCTTTAACTAATCACAAATGCTTCATCAAAGCACTTGGCTTCCAGTTTTCACAAACACTCTCTTATCTCTGATTATCTCTACACTAGGAAATTAACTGCCACCTCCACCATGGCTGCCATTACCATATTCAGTTTGCGACGGAATCTTAAATTAATCTGTTATTGCCTAAGCCATTAAAGTGCTTATCTCTTAGTATAGGCAAAGGGGATGTGCTATTCAAAGTCATTATGAAAAAGAGAGAAAATTTTTTT
The DNA here is from genome assembly GCF_003713205.1 of Coffea eugenioides. Taxonomy (NCBI): domain Eukaryota; kingdom Viridiplantae; phylum Streptophyta; class Magnoliopsida; order Gentianales; family Rubiaceae; genus Coffea; species Coffea eugenioides. The sequence goes on from NC_040041.1 coordinate 17,348,970, forward strand.
TCTCAATTCAAAATAGAAAAAAATAGTAAGAAATAGGGAAAAGAATTCACTTATATGTAGAGAAATTTTGTTGGGTTTTATGGATATTTGAATCATTGATAGTTCAAGGGCTCGATTTTCTTCCTTCATTTTTGTTCTTTCCTTTGCCAAACTTCAAAAGAATATGAAGTTTTACAATAGCCAATAAACTTGATAGTTAGTTACATTCAATCTATCCTGAAATTGGGATGGAGCTAGTACTGTAAGTTTGTGAAGAGAGATAGGGTTCAATTAAGATAAAGGAAGAGGCCAGATTGAAGACAAAAATCAATTTTTGAGAGGTTTGAAATTTAAAGAGGCTATTGATATGGGCTCTAGAACAACTTTGCTAAATTGATGACTTTGACTGAAAATGGGCAAAGTTGTCGTTGAGTTAAAAAATTACTCTAGCAGCTAATATTTGGTCTAGCAATATCACTAACCATTCAATTTAGGCTTGGGTTTTGTGCATGTTAAACCAGTTGAAAATGTTAAAGATACAAAAAGAAATAAGTAGTTTTCATATAAAATTTAAGTTTTCAAGCGGTAGAGAAAAGACGATCTTTCTCTCTCTTGGGAGTTGTGCTTTCTTCTTCCTGGGTGTGGGAGTTTATGTTTGAAAGGTCAAACAGTTTCAAAAGTTTTCAAAAGCTCACATTGAATTCCCAAATGCCTTGCTACCAACAAAATCAGATTATGTAGGGACCGACGACAAATCTGCACTTTTTGTCCGAAACCAGAGTATTTACGGCTGACAAATGAAGAGCATACTGGTAACGAAAATAGAGCTCATACCTGCATGGGTGCAACAAAAAACTAGTCTTTCCACTCAACCGTCCCATTAGCTTTGACAGGTAAAGGGTTAACATCTCCCTGCTGAACTTTGTCCGATCGTGTTTTTGTCTTTTATTTCTTCTTCTTTTTTTTTCCTCTGGTGGCGGCAGGTCTTATTTTCTGCTTGTGTAAGTCTTAGGAGTAGTAGTCCTTTTTGGTCAGTAAAGATCAGACTTTTTTCTTGCTTGGCGGGATCAGCTCTTGGTTAGCTTGCTTTCAAAATCAAAAGTTGTGTTTGGTATTTCCTGGGAGGTAAAGCGTCAATGGCAGAGGAACTAGCTTCTATAATGCAAAGGTTCACACTCTCTGAGCAAGAGTTGGGAGGTACAGCTCTTGAACTGGGAGATGCTAACACGGGTATTCAGGAGTGCCAGCTGAGTCTGGTAGGAAGAGTGATAGGGGAGAAGATGATTAACTTTGTGGGGGTGAAAAATTTTGTAAGCCTGGCTTGGGGCTATCCTCGTGGGTTGACTGTTATGGAGTTAGCACCTAACTTGTTTCAGTTTATCATTCTGAGTGCTACTGATAGAGAGAGGATTCTGAATAGAGGACCTTGGATAGTAGATAGCCAAATATTGATCCTCAGAAGGTGGTATAATGGGATAGAGGAGGACAATGGTGCTTTTAAGTTGGCTCCTTTGTGGATACAGGTGTGGAATCTTCCTGTACATTGGATCTCGAAAGAGGTTGGGTGGGAAATTGGATCCATTTTTCCAGAAGTGAAGGAGGTTATAATACCCCAAACGGGAGGAAAGGAAGGGAGGCACTTGAAGATATTGGTGATCGTAGATATTTCCCATCCGCTGGTGAGAGGATCAGCAGTAAAGCTTAGTGGAGTAGGGAAATGGATTAGTTTCAAGTATGAATGGTGCCCGGACTTCTGTTATGGGTGTGGTATAGTTGGACAAAGTGGGAGAAATTGTAAAACTTTTTCTAGCATAGGGAGAGGACTATCAGATAACCAATACGGACCCTGGCTAAGAGGTTATTGGAATAAAGGAATTCCACAGGCTGAATAGACCATAAGTAGAGGAAGACAAGATAAGGTGCTGTGGGGTTTTAAGGATGGGGAACTGGTGCGAAAAGGAGGAAGTGAGGACCCTCAGGGGTTGGAGAATGGCACGAAGGGAGGCTATGAACAAAGGGTTATGAGAAAAGAGGTGCCAACCACAGTGATAGAAGGACAGGAAAGGGAGGCCCAAGTAATTCCAACTATAATGAGCCAGGAGGATAGTTTAGAGGGGACAAGCAGAAATTCGAGAGTTTCAGCACCTGTTGAGGTACAAGACAAGGAGACAAATAGCATTACTGAAGGACAGGATATGAGGTCAGGAGACCAATGTAGCATTGAGAGGGAGAGGAGAAGCGAGGCAACAAATGTTGTTACTGTGGATGAGGGGGATGTAGGGATGGAAGAACTGCTGCAGGTAGAAAATGAGATACAGGAGAGGAAGCAGGTGGCTATCCAGAAGATGAACACTAGGATTAGAAGACAACTTAAGCCTCCGAGCAGGAGGAGGACTCCTTTAGGTGAAACGGATGGACATGTCAGTAACATAGAGACTAGAGGAAAGAGGAAAACGTATCAAGAGGATATTGAAATGGAAGAAGCTGAAGTTGAGTGCTTGAATTTAAAAAGGAATAAGGTGGATCAATCCTTGGAAATACGGTTAGAGATTGCTGAAGGTGGGAGGGGGACCAGCCTTAATGGGTTCCCAAGTGGATAATAAGAGTGCTGGTGTGGAATTGCCAAGGTGCAGGGAGCCCCTTGACAATTCCCTAGCTGAGGGAGGCTTGCAACCTCCTCTCCCCAAGTGTTGTTTTCTTGTGTGAAACTAAGAATAGGGACAAGTATATGGAGGCTGTCAGGAAAAGGGTAAATTTTGATCATAGTGTGATTGTAGAGTCTATGAATAGGTCTGGGGGGATGGCCCTTTTTTAGAAACAGGAAGTGAAAATTACAAAAATACATAAGACAGCGTTCATCATTGAGGCTCATATAGTGGACCACAATCAACATACCGATTGGTGGCTGATTGGTATATATGCAAGTTGTGATACGATAACTAGGAAGAATCAGTGGAAAGTGTTGAATGAAAGGAAAAGACTATGGGGACAAAGATGGATAGTAGCAAGAGATTTTAATGATATAGTGTCCAATGAAGAGAAATGGGGAGGAAGAAGAAGAGAGGAGTGGACCTTTAGAGATTTTAAGCATTTCATTGCTGATAATGAGCTGATCGATGTAGGTTTTGATGGGAATCCTTGGTCTTGGTGTAATAATTGGGAACATGAAGGAGAAATTAAACAAAGGCTGGATAGAATGCTTTGTACTCATACCTGGTTCTAGATTTTTGACAAAACAAGAAGCAAACATGTCGACAATTACAGCTCAGATCATAGTATGATTATGGTTGATATTGAACCTGAAAAGGACAAAAGAAGGAAAAAATTCATTTTTGACAAAAGATGGGTACAACAAGAAGGGATTACACAAGTGATTAAGGAAGCTTGGAAATTAGAAGTGGAAGGATCAAGAATGTACCAAGTCACTAGAAAGATTTCTAATTGTAGAGTGGCTCTTCTGAAGTGGAAAAATAGTTTTCAGCATAACTCTAGGAAAGATATTAACAGAATCAAGGCAGACATGGAGAGGCTTAAAGAGTCAACTGAGTTTCACAGAGGAGCTATGGATGACCTTAAGACTCAACTTAAGAGAGCTTACTCTAATGAGGAAATGTAATGGTCTCAAAAATCTAGAGTTACTTGGTTGAAGAAGGGGGACAAAAATTCACAGTTTTTCCATGCTAGTGTCAAAGGTAGAAGGAAAAGGAATAGGATGGTTAATGTTCAAAGAGATGACGGATCATGGACTTCAAATGAGAAGGAACTAGGAGAGGAAGTGGCTAGCTACTACCAACAACTCTTTGATAGTCAAGGCACTGAAGGCGTTGAGGATATCCTGAGGGGAATACCAAACACAATTTCTGATCAAATGAATACAAATTTGACTAGAACTGTCACTGAGGTTGAGATTAAGTCTGCACTTTTTTCTATGAATCCCAACAAAGCCCCTGGGCCTGATGGGATGACACCTCTATTTTTCCAAAAATTCTGGAGGGTTATCAGGTCTGATGTTGTTCTAGCTATCCAGAGTTTTTTCCACTCAGGTTTCATGCTAAAGTCTCTTAATCACACGGTTGTCTCTTTGATTCCCAAAGTTGAGATGCCAATCAATCTTAAACAGTACAGACCCATAAGTCTTTGCAATGTGTTGTATAAAATCATTTCCAAAGTGCTTGCCAACAGACTGAAACATAATCTGGACTGTTGTATAAGCAAGAACAAGGCAGCTTTTGTTCCAGGGAGACAAATATTAGATAATGTCATTGTGCCCCATGAATATCTCCATTATCTGAAAAACAAAAGACAAGGTTCAGTAGGGTGTATGGCATTAAAACTTGACATGGCAAAAGCCTATGATAGGGTTGAGTGAAAATTCTTAGGTGCAATCATGCAGAAAATGGGATTCTCAGAGAGATGGATAAACTGGATATGGCAATGCTTATCAACTGTCTCATACTCATTCAAGATTAATGGTGATCAGAAAGGCTATGTCACTCCCAAGAGAGGTATAAGACAAGGGGATCCTCTATCCCTCTATTTGTTCTTAATCTGTTATGAGGGTCTATCAAACCTGCTGCGAAGAGCTGAGGCAAGCAAACTAATGTCAGGTATTAGTATCAGTAGAAGAGGCCCATCAGTATCACATTACAAGGACGAAGGAGCAGCTGTTTGGTTTTATCATAAATAATTGCCAACAAAGGATGGCAAGCTGGAAAAACAAAATGCTCAGCAATGCAGGGAAGGAAGTGCTACTCAAAGCCATCACAATGGCCTTGCCTACGTACGCCATGTCCTGTTTCAAACTTCCAGGAAAACTCTGTAAAGATATTAGTGCTATGATGGCAAGGTATTGGTGGGAAGAAGACAAGGGAAAAAAGAAGATGCATTGGTGTTCCTGGTCAAAACTCACGAAGGACAAAGGCAGAGGGGGAATGGGATTCAGGGACCTGCAAAATTTTAATAAAGCTCTCCTTGGCAAGCAACTCTTGAGACTGGTAACATGCCCAAATTTATTGCTAAGTAAAATTATGAAGGCGAAGTACTTTCCAGACAGATCATTATTCCAGTGTAAGGTGAGCCCAACTGCTTCATGGGTTTGGAAGCGTATGGCCAGTGTTAGAGATGAAGTGAGGAAAGGAATTTGGCAGAAAATTGGGGATGGTAGCAGTACCAACATTTGGAAAGATCGTTGGATCCCAAATAACAAAGGAGGGACACCTACTACTCCTAAACCTCAAAGCTGCTGCCTAAACAAAGTGAAAGAACTGATAACAAACTTCAGGTGGAATAGACCACTGATTTTTAGTACTTTCAATGGAAAAGATGCTGAAGAAATCCTCAAAATCCCAATAAGTATGGCAGGAAGGGCAGATAGCAGTTATTGGATAGCAAGCAACAATGGAAACTACACTGTGAAGTCAACCTACAAGATGTTGGAAGGGGAGAAGAAAACTACTAATATTGGAAGGGGAGTAGCTAGAGGGCAAGGGGAAACCAGCTTTAATGGACAGAAGGAGAAAGATTGGAGCAAAATGTGGAGAATGGACATTAAGGGTAAACACAAGACCTTTCTATGGAAATGTCTGAACCAAGCTCTACCAGTGAACGAGCTCGTATACTACAGAACTAGAATGGGGGAACCAATTTGCCAAGTATGTGGTGCAGGAGAGGAAACCATAGAACACTTGTTTTTCTTTTGCAATCCAGCAAAGGAAGTATGGAGGTTCGCACCAGTGCAGTGGGATGGCATTGTTGACAGTAGAGGCAAGTTCAACAAATGGTGGAGTGGACTAATGGAAGCAACAAGTAGAAATGAAGGTCACCAACACCAAGTGTGAACATTCTCTGGCAACTGTGGAAAGCCAGAAATGAGAAGGTCTTTAACAACAAGTGTAGGAATCCTTTTGACATTGTACAGAAAGCTCATCTAGAATGGATAGAGTACACTGAAGTAAAAAGTAGAGAGAAGCGGGTGAGCAGCTAGGAAACATCAACTAGTGATGAAGAGGGACCGTGTGACATTTTACACAACAACAAGATGACAATTGAAGTGGAGGTGAGCTAGCTGAAGGAAAGCAAAATTGTTGGCATTGGCATGCATAGTGGCAACAAAAAACAACAATATGCACGCTGCATGGGCCATGCAAGACAGAAGTACAGGTGACATTTTACTGGATTATACTGCTGCGCTCAAATTATCATTGTGCAAAATCAGAGAAATGCCTTGGCCAGATGTTAATCTGTTAGTTTCATCCGCTCAGTTGTTACGAATGCTGCGAACTCACAAGACACAAGACATCAGACTTTCACATGCTCAAAGCTTTGTTTATGAGCTGCTCATTCAGCTTGGTTGAAAACCAGTGTAATAGATTAGGGAGAAGAATTAGCAAGTATGCTACTACATTAGTAGTGCAAGATGAGGAATATCTAAGTCCTCTGTGTCAAACGACACAATTGTAAAGCTCATGATGGGCCTTTACTCAAGTTTGTATAGCTTGTTTTTGAAATCAATATATTTCCTATCGTTTCCTTAAAAAAAAAAAATTTAATTTAAGTTTTCAAATTGTAGGATTAACTTAAAACGCATATGGTAAAAATCACATAGATCATAGGTCATCCCTCGGTCATCCAATCAGATGCTTTATAAGAATAAGATAAATATTATGTATATTCAAAATCTATTATGTTCAGTTAGGTAAATAAATTTATAATTAAAATTATGCATCAGTTTTTGACTTTTAGTCTTAGATTGGAGATTGATGTCTTTCTAGTTAGACACAGATTTCTTTAAATAGATAGATTGACTTCTTGCTCGTTTTCTATTGAGTATTGACAACAAGAAATTTTGGAAGCATTTGGTCATATAATACTTGATCATCTATTTTGCCTTCCTCTTTTATGTCTATGTGATTTCTACTGAAGGCTTGTTAACTTGGTTTTTGGCTTTATAAGTAAGATCTTGGTCTATTTTTCCTTTTTTTTTTTTTTTTTTTTTTGTAAATGTCCTTGAAAAATTACTAACATTTTTCTTTAATAGTAATGAACATTACAATGAACAAAAATAGGTAAGAAACAAGAAAGCAAGCCTCTACACAAAAATTGCACAGTGAATTTTATAACGCATAGTCATCATTGGATTTTCATCACTTTTCGGCTATATTTAATCTTTTCTTTAATGTTCACGAACATAGTTCAATTATCAAATTATGAAAATAGACTTCTAGTGCATAAGGGAATAACCATCCATATAAGTTTGATATCTACACTACTCTCAATTTTCATGCAAAAATCAATGTTAAATAACTCTTTAGCTGTCCAATTTACTTATCAGAAAGAGTTCAGAAAGTACATATTTAAAAAAAATTTGAATATGAAATCTAATAACATCATAGGACATCAATATTGAAACCTTTCAGATAAAGAGCTTTTTTGCAAAACATGAGTGATATAAAGAAAATTCTGCAACTAGGAAGTTAGATATCCAAACTACTCTCAAATGCACAACCATTTATCTTGAAAACCTTTAGAAAGCTAGCAAATATGATAAATTGAGGAATATTATAATGGGACCTAACATGACCTAATAAACTGTTAACGTATAGAGAAAACTCTGTAATACACTTTGTAAATGCAAGATAAATTTATCTATCCTATCTTGGAGCCGACAAATCCATATTAGGGAATCAATATGTATTTGAAATTTGAGTACATTACCCTCCATCTGGTGGATTGTCCAATTGTTTTCCCTTACCTGTCGGACTTTATGAATTTACTACTTTATAAAGAAAATTGAGTTTCTATTACTAGATTTGCTGACTGAAAGTTTTGTCAAGAACACATTGATAAACTTTTCTTCCACGACTCATTTTTTCATAGTAAAAATAATAGGCAAAGAATGAACGTAAGAGATACAATATCAAATCTTAAGTAGGAAAGAGGAATGGTAACATATCTAGCAGGTACTAAGAGCAGATAATGAATGATGAAATATGAAATCAAAAATTTGAGATTCATTTTGATATCCACATTTACATCAACTAAAGAAGAGATAAAGTTCTCTTTTCCTCTATTATTTAATGCTGGAAGGAGGGCTCTCTATTAGGTCCCTTTGCTTCATTTCAAAGTTCAATTAGTTTAACTTTTCTATCAATAATTGGTGGTTTTAAATTGTATAGACTAATAATACTTTATCAACTTCTTTGCCCTTTTCTTTTTATATTCGAACCAATTTCTACTAGAGATTTATTAGCCTAATTCTTGACTTCACGAGCAAGATTTTTTATGTCATTTTTCTTGTTATTGTGTTCATTATTGGCTATAGAAAAAATTTAGTATCACATTTGTTAATAGTTATAAATATCTCAATGAATCAATAAATATACACAGTAATTGCACAAGATTTTTATAGCACAAAATCATAATTATAGTTTTTACCACCTTAATTTGGGTTTATTTAGGCATTGTTTGCTAATCCAATTCAGCACTTAAAACCTAATGGATTCAGATCTTAACATATTCAGATCCTTTGATAACCCAAAATTGAACATCTGAATTAATTAAGTGGCACTGAATTTTCTAGGCAAAACTTACTCCCAAAATTAAGTAATAAGCTATTCACTTATCATTGAATGTGATATACATTCAAATGTATTAGATTTAATGCTTAACAATTCAATAACTTAATGAATTCAAACTTCAAATTTCAAACTTCAGTTTTATCAAATGCACCCTTAATCTTTCTTTATGTCTAAGAACCGAGTATATTATTAAACTTTAAGAGTGTAATTTTGAATAGTCTATAGGGAATAACATCCACATATGTTCTCATTCAATTTTCATATTCCAATAAATGTTTCATAACTTTTTATCTACCTAATTTACCTAGTAGAAAGAGTTCAAAAAATATATTCTTGAAAGAAATTTAATATTAATTCAATCACATAACGATGCATGCACATAAAACCCTTTAAAATAAGAGATATTCACAAAATAGGAGTGATACGACAAAAACTTTGTACATTAGGAAAGTTTCATATGCAAACTACTCTCAAATGTACAACTATTTAACGTAAAAACTATTGTGAAGCCATCGTGCATAATAAACAAAAAATATGTTATAATAGGATCTAATATGACTTCATAAACTATTAATGTAAAGAGAAAACCCTTTAATGCAAGTGACATCTATCCATCTAATGTAGGAGTTAACAAATTTATGTTAGAAAAATCATAATGTAATTGAAATTTGAAAACATTATTTTGTTACTTTAGGTGTGGTCTATTGTGTTTTCCTACACTACATATCAAGTTTTTTGTGTTGAATTTGTTGACCAAATGTTTCATCAAGAAGCTCATTGTAAACTTTTTCCTATGGATAACTTCTATTGATTAAAGTGAAAGGCAATGCAAGAATAAATCGTCGAGACATAATACCAGATTTTGAACAAGACAGAGCTATTAGTAACATTTTAGATACACAAAACATAATAGACATGATGGATGATAGAATTCAAGTATTCATGAATAGTTTGTTATATCAATTGAAGAGGGATAGATTTATCTTTTCTTCTTGTAATCAATGCCTCAACGGAAATCTTTAATTCTTGTTGGTTGATTTGGCAACTCAAATTAGGTTTCCTCTTTCCTTTACTATGGACAACTGCAGGTTTTTTCATAACTTTCTTCAATAATATATGATCAGCTTTTTACCATTCCTTTTTAATTCTGAAACAATTACTAGAGGTATATTTGTTTCACTCCTAGTTTCATGGGTTTTGATCATTGTCCCTATTTTTTCTTTTCTTCTATTAGTTTGCTCTTTTAAAGCTTACTAACTTTTTCTTTATAAATAATGATTATCATAATTAATTAAAACCAAATGTAAAAGCAAGTAAAAAGCTTCTATTCAAAAACTGCACGAATAAATTGCTAATATGTTGTCATCACTAGATTTTCACCCTTTTTAAGTCATGTTTAAATTTTTTCTTCAATATCTAAGAACATTGTTCAATTTTCAATTACAAAAGTAAATTTTTAGATGGTACATAGGGATAACCATCCACAAAAATTTAAACAATTATGAATGTTTTATGGCACTCTACTTGCCTAATTTACCAATAGAAATTGTTCAAAAATTAACTTAACAAGAAGAAAATCCAAAATCAATGTAATAATATTAGGGCATTCATAAAGAAACTTTTCTAATAACAAACTATCAATGAAGTAAAAGCAATATACAAAAGTCTATACAACCTTGGAAGTTTGATAGCAGACCACTCTCGAATGCATAATAAATTAAATTCAAAATTTTTAGAAAGCTGGCAAACATGTCAAACTAAGGGGTGTTATAATGAGACCTAGCACAACTTGATAAAGTATCAACGCATTAAGCAAGTTCTATATTTTACTTTTCAAATGAAGAGAAATCTATTTAGCCAATCTAGTAGTCAACAAATCTATATTAGGAAAATCAATATGCAGTATATTAGCCCTACTTGAGGTGGGCTCGAATGGATTTCCCATTTTAGATGAGTAATTAAGCTTTTAATGACAAATCTACAGACCAAACATTTTGCTGAGAAACTCATTATTGAGTTCTTCATTCATGGCCACTTTCTAGATGTAATGGAAAGCAATATAAGAATAAATGGTTAAGATATAATATTAAATATTTGACATGACTTTTTTTTAAAGATAACTTTATTAATCAAGACGCAAAAAGGAAACAGGGAAACAAAACAAACTGCTACCTACCGACCCTACTTAGCTTTGCTTCTACGAAAGCTCGGAAGCGCCAACCGATCAAGATTAATATCACCTCTCACCAGACACGGCAACTCAGAGAACGATCTATACGTAGAAGTGCTCCTAGAATCCACACCCGCATTTGCCAGTCTATCTGCAGGCTTATTCGCTTCCCGAAAGCAATGGAAAATGTGAGGACCCGTAATTTTTTTAATTTCTAGGTTTTAATTTCTTTTAATTGCACGTTTTTCCATATTTTCTTTATTCGAAAAATTTTAAAAATAAGTTTTATGAGTAAATATAGTTTTTAGATGATTTTTCTAGTATCGGTTAGTTTTTGAGAAATTAAGAGTGTATACCGGACGTGGGACCGCTAGTGCGGAAAGTTCGGTAAAATTCGGCCAATTAGGTTAAGTGTTGGATACCGGGTTTATTTTAGCAGGTGTTAAGAGATAACTAGAGGATACTAAGTGAGTTGGTGTGAGAGGGACAAAAGGATAGCCATGCATTAATTGGAGTGACAAGTGTCACTTGGAGATTAATTCTTGCATTTGACCACTATTCACTACTTTACCAATTTATCAAAAATTGACCAAAAAATCCTCTTTATTTTCAAGCTTCTTGGCCGGTTCTCTTCAAGAGGAAAAGAAGAAAAACTCTCTCAAATTTCTTGCTCCAAACTTGCTCAATCCAACAAACCAACCGTTTAATCTTGAAAGTTCTCCATAAAAATCCTTCTCTTAGTAGTTGTGAGGTGATTTGTGAAGTTGGTTGGAAGATTAAGGTGCTAAATTGCTCCCTTTCTTGGGTTGTTAAGGTGAGTAGCTAAGGGACCTCTCTTTCTTCTCAATAATGCTTAATTAGTGACTTATGTGAGATGAAGTGATGATATTAGGTGTTGTTTCATGATTTTTGGTAGAAATTGGTGAAGTTTTATATTTATTCATGATTTTTCTGTTTTCATATGATTAATATTGTGTGGCCATGGATGATGGTTGGGAATGGTTTAGAATGAAGCCTTAGGGTGTAAATTGTGGCTATTTGCGGAAAATTTCCGCTTTGAAAGGAAATTTCGGAAATTAGGGTTGCAATTGAACCCATTCTGTCCGGTACTTTTTCCCTATTTAGAGGCCGAATTAGCCTTGGGTTAAAACATGAAAGTTGTAGGGAATAATATTTTATAAATTCTTCAAAATTTCAGGCCAATCGGAGCAACGTAGCCTGTGAAAAGACTGAAATACCCCTGCTGCCCTGTTTCTATCTGAACCTGGTAATCAGCTTTGGTAATTGGTTAATTTGATTGGGAATACTACTGATTTGGTTGTTGATGTCTTCTTAAGAAATATAGCCTGGTATCTTAGCTTTCGGATGGCTTTGGAATCACTTGAATTGGACTTTGGTAACCTGAATTATGGTTGTTTAACCAGAATGCGGTTTGCTAACCTGTTTATGCGGTTCTGGTTTGGTACATTGCAATTTTGACTTAGTTGCACTACAAACTGGACTGAGTGGCCTTCTTCAACATTGTAGCCCTTTCTGTTAGCTTAGAAACGGTGTATATTGAACTTCCATCCGATAATCGTAGTGCCGGTTGTGTCCAATACGCTAAACGATGTCAAAACTGTTTTTGGATTTTTGGGCTTAAGCAATTTTGACTTAGTTGCACTACAAACTGGACTGAGTGGCCTTCTTCAACATTGTAGCCCTTTCTGTTAGCTTAGAAACGGTGTATATTGAACCTCCATCCGATAATCGTAGTGCCGGTTGTGTCCAATACGCTAAACGATGTCAAAACTGTTTTTGGATTTTTGGGCTTAACTTTCATTTCCGGTCATTTTCCTAGTTAAATTTTGTACTTGAATGACTTTGAGCCTATTGAACGGCTGTTGTGATGAATTTATATTGCGTATAACTTTGGGATTGATTGAGGAAAATAATGAAGCCATAAGTGGCTGGGAAAATAGGTAAATACAGAGGGCATGCTGCCCAAAATTTTAGCGCTACGCGATTCTTTCAAGTTAAGTTGATCTTGGTAAAAATGATGGGTTTTAGGAGTTGTTTGTAACCCTAGGACCAACTGTTATCCTTTTTGCTCAAAAGTCATATTTTATTCTTTTGTACTAGTACTTAACATGGAAAGGCGTACGACATGTAGTCGAGCCTCACTTGTGCATTCCGTTTACTCGATTTTGGATGTGAAACCTTCAATTGGTTTACTTTGATGATTTTAGGGTTTCTTGGCGATTAAAACCAATCTGAAGTGAAAACTTTTGAAGTATCTGTACTTGAACCGGTGAGTGTACCACTCCCCTCATTTGCTGCTTAACTTGATTTCTGCCCTGCAATCTGTGATTTAAATGACTGCACTATCTGTTTATTCTGTTTGAGACGAGGGTGTACTTTATCACACTCGTTCTCTTGTCTGTCCATATGCCTATTTACTGTTAATCTGTTAACTGTATCTGAATCTGTTCGGACGTCGTTTGGAGGCTGGTATCCAACGACCTTTCTGTGACCTCTGAGCTCAACACCTGTGACTAGTTACTCAAGTCGGGCTGGCAAGGGCCTGGTCGATTAGATAACGAACCACGGTAGTCTGTTTCAGGAATCTTTGGGTATTGAGACCCTTAATTCGGGTATACTCGAGTATTACCACTTCTGTTCTGTTCGGCGTTCGGGCCCGGTAGGGGTATGTTTGGTGGACGGAAATTGGTGTAAAGTGGGGTCTACGGATATGTTGGTTCTATGTACGTTGACGGAGAGTCAACGGGTTTGGATCAAGTACTGCACATGGAAATCTGGCTCCTGAGAGCCACCTGTATCCTTTCCCTTTGAATCAATGTGTCTAACTGCTTTCCTTTAAATCTGGTATATGTATCTGACTGGTTAACGTGAAAGGCCATGATTTTTTCCCTATATGATTGGTACCTCATTGAGCATAAGCTCACCCCTTTCTGTTGCTTTTATTTTGCTTACAGGGAACCACATTTGGGGACTATGATGTTTTGAAGCACGAGTTGAGCTAGTTTTAATATCTTTTGTAAAGCTCCTCGATAGTTGGAAAAACCCTAAATGTATTTTGATCCAATTATCTTCCTTTTGTTTTGTAAATTACAAATCTATGTGTATAACACTGTTTAACCCTGTTCATGTGTCCTTCCGAGTTATATGACATGACACCCACTATTCATCGACGGTTTTGATTTTCGTTTGGCTATTTTGAACTTTTGACTTGTTTGAGCGCGCTTTTATTTTCCTGGAACGTTTTAGATCGTGTTTAACTGCACCGTTAGTCCTGGCGAGAGTTGGGCAGTCAGTCCACTAACCTCTTTGGTTCGCCTTAGGGGAATGTGGGGCTGTCACAGAAAATCTCACTAATAAACCGTCTAAAGTCCAACTGCTCCTGTACCTCCCTCTGTAACTGCATGGACACCTCGCTGTTCCCCGAATAATCTGAACCAGCACCAACGAATCTGATTCGATGTGCAACTTGAGGTATTCTCGATTCAAAGTCAACCGAACCCCATAAAGAAGCACCTTCAATTTCGCCTGCAGACTCGTCAGCTCCCCAAAAAAACATGAGAACCCTAAAAGAAACCTTCCCGCATAATTCCGAATCACGCCTCCTCCTCCACTCTTGCCAGGATTACACCTAGAGCAACCATCAAAGTTTAGCTTCACGACCGACTACCCCGGACACCGCCATCGAACTATTTGCACATGGTATCGTCTTGCTAACCCAGCCACATTATCAAAGAAACTCGGCCAACCGCAACAATAGGTAACAGTATTCTTAAATCTAAGATGACAAAGGTCTTGCAGATCACCAAAGATTCTATCACAGATGAGTACAACATGCACAAGCTGACCCTCAAACATGACTTTATTCTGCATTTTCCACAAATTCCAACAGATTAAAGAAGGCAACAAACAAAATAGAAACTAAAGGAATGGGTTCCGAGTAGGCTTCAACCACCAGCTAATCACCTTATGTCTTATCATCGAGGAAACACCAAACCCTCCAACCACCACTGCAAAGTTATCCCAGATTCGACGTGCAACCTCCCCAGTGCAAAAAATATGGTCCAGAGTCTCCTGGCACGGGAGGGGACAGCAAAAGCACCGAGACGGGCCGACTACCCCAATCCTATGCAAACTATCCATCACTGGCAATCTGGCACCCATCAATCGCAGCATATAGAAAGAAATGTTAATCGGCAACCCCTGACTCCAGAGCGAGGAGTACAGACAAGAACTGTTTCCAACCCCTCGAGCAATATGGTAGGCCGACGATAGGGAGAACTCTCCTGAGGTACTGGGAGACTAGACAATTCTGTCCGAGTGTGCCAAAGTGGGAGGTTTAACGCTCAAGATCTACCTCACCCACCAGCTGGGCAACACAGAGTGTAGTCTCTGCATGTTCCACCAACCGTGCTCCACGAATTTGGAAACTACATATTCCTAGGAGGTATCCACTTGGCGACATAACGAGCCTTGACCTAACCAGTTATCATGCTAAAAACTTACTGATCCGTTGGACAAAATCCAGCGTATCTGTTGCTCAGCATCTCCCTGAATATCTACCATTCTCTTCCAAGTCCACGAACTCCCCGGCGAGACGTCAGCAAAGCAAGGGGGCGAGTTTGGCAATATTTGCAATGCAAGAACTTAGCCCATAAGGACTTCTGCAACCTAAACTGCCACCACAGTTTCATTGAGAATGCCTCGAAGACATGTCTCAACGACCTTAAACCTGCACCCCCCCTGTCATACGGTTGACACAGATGTTCCTATTTTATCCAGTGGAAATGCGGGCCACCCTCGAAGGAGCCCCAAAGGAAGTTAGCAAAGGTCTTCTCCAGCATCCCAAAAATGGCTTTGGGAGGGGTCGATGCCGCAAGAATATGAAGAGGCATAGAAGATAGCACACTCCTGATCAAGACCAGCCTACCACCATGCGACAATAACCTCCCTTTCCATGATAAAACCCTGCCCATGATCGAATCGCAAATTTTCGAGAAATAACCTTTCTTCCTCCGCCCAACGTATAAGGGGCAACCCAAGTATTTTACTGGAAACTCTCTTGAGTGGAACCCAATAATCTCACCAAGCATACGTTTCCTCGCCCTGGGAAAGTTGCTATGGGACAAGAAATAACTCTTTTGATGGTTCACCTGCTGACCTGATACCGAAGCATAATCTTCCAAAGCCTTCATCACCAAACGAACGGACCTCTTTAGTCCACTAGAGAAGATAATGACATCATCAACATAGGCCAAATGCATAACCTTCGGGCATCCTTGGGAAACACTGAACGGCAAAAACGTCGGGGAGTAAAGCAAAGAATTCAGAAGGCGAGAAATGACCTCGGCACCAATCACAAAAAGAGCTGGAGAGATAGGATCCCCCTGCCGCAGCCCCCGACCAAACATTTGAAGAAACCTTGTGGAGCACCATTGACTATAACCGAAAACCACACATTCGAAATCATCCTCCAAATCATATCAATCCACATCTCTCCAAACCCAAACTTACATAATACTTGCAACAAAAAAGGCCAAGAGACTCTGTCGTAGGCCTTGGCCATATCCAACTTTAGCATTACATTGCCCCCACGATTCGGTTTCCAAATATCAGATATCAACTCCTGGGCCAACAAAAAATTCTCATAAATCTGCCTTCCCTGAACAAACTCACTTTGTTGCAGAGAAATAATACTCGGCAGCACCTTTGCCAAACGATCAGCCAAGTTGCAAGTAACATCTTTGACATGACTAAGTTGCAAGTAACATCTCGAGCAGATGTAAAATGATACATATGTTTAATGATGAAATCAAGTTGCTGAGAGTAGTTTGTTTGGTTTTTCATTTGTACCAACTAAAGAAGGGATAGATTTCTCTTTTCTCTTAATGGTTAATGGTTTGGTGGAATGCTTCCCTCAAGTCCCACTGTTTTGGTTGATGGTGCAATTAGTTTTTATTGGAATGGGATGATAAATGTACATACAATAAAACTTTTTGAATCAATACTCCATAAATTACTAATCTCTATTAAATAATAAAATGTTTCAATCTTGACTTGGACTAACGAGTTAAATTAATAATTTTAATAAAATAATGAGATAATAATATTTCTAAAAACCTTACACAAGTCTTTGGTCTCATTCATATCATAAATTAACAGTTTATTAAAATTAAATATCATATTTTCCTAAAATGTGAGTCTATTATTGCTTGTTTTTTTTTGAAAATCCATTGTTTATAAGTAGAACCACAAAAAAGATATCAGAAGCTATCAAAATTATTGTTTTTGTATTGTGATGATTGGCTCTACCATTTTGTTTAATTAAATCATCAAATTGTTTATAAGTAGTCTAACCATTTGGATCAACAATATTATTCTCCTTCTTTTAGATGAATAGTCACTATATGCTCCGCCTAAATTTCTACTAAAGTGCTTTTCAGCTTCTTTCTAAATTTCACAAGAGTTTATTTTTTGGCACAATAAAAATTTTCAAAAGAAACAATCAAAATATAGCGATTAGAAGTGCAATAAAGCATAAAAATAAACTAAAATGATTGGAAAAACTATATCTACTTTTGCCTGCCTAGTCAATATGATCTTGAAAACTATATCTAGTTTTGCCTACTAATACATCTAGATGACCATCAATTAACATATCTTTATATTAGCAGTGCACTTATCACTTCAAAAAATGAAAACAATTAACTAAGAAGAACTCACTTTGTAAATATTGAATTGGAGAAGGTATATGATCTTAGTATCACTTCCAAATTGAAAATGAATAATTAAAGGGAACCCACTTTGAAAATATTGAACAAAATAAGGGCTTTGATCTTCTTCATATGAAATGAATTAGTGAATCTTGAAGTAGTATATTTAGCCAATATAATTCATTAGCAGGTTGTGATAATCATATCACGAGCAAAAGCCAGCACAATTTATGGTAAGAATATTTTATTTTATTTTATTTTTGCTTGTTTTTCTTCACTTATGAACAGTTGATTTATCTACCCAAAAAATGTGTTTATTATAGGCCTATCACTAGCAATGCAATCAACTTATATTATCATTTATCATCCACTAATTCTAGTAGCCAACATTCTAAAACACTGGTATATTATTGTATGCATTATGTAAAAATAGCATATAAGTGTTCGGATAGTTTTCGTAATTGAACATAGAAAATATACTTATCTTACAATTCATTTCTAATTTTACAAGCTCAAAGTAAGTAGAGCTTATGCTAAAAGAATCATGTCTGAAAAATTATATGACAAGAATTAGCAATAAGTTGAGTTGTCAGTGCAATCATTTGTGCGAAAAATTGGCTATGTTGAGAGCTCCATGCAAACAGTATGTTATATACTTTGTCAGCATTGCTTCTAATTCATATGCACTACAAGTTGAATTATTGATGTGTGTGTTAGCTTAAAAAATAGAGGCGATCATTTTAGGTAAAAGCTGATATTCTCGTCTCAAACACGAACCAAAGTTTATGCATTATGACCTGTCCAACATCTAACTGCAATCAGGACATTGGAGTTTCGACAATAAGTGCCACCAATATAACATCACAACTGTTAAAGTAGTTCCTAGGTAAGAAATAAAATATAGTGCAATTTTTATGTTATATTACAATCGTTGTACAATAATGGACCTAATGATATATGTATATTTGTATACATATAGGCTAAAATTGACATTGAGATATTTGATCAGACTAGTCTCATTATAGTATCAGTGAGTGACAGATATACTACCACTATTCTAGGAACAACAATAGAAGAAGTCCTTAATGTTGAGAACCAGGTAACTGAACTTTCACTTGTGAAGTTTACTTTCCAGACTCCTTCAGAAAGTAATATGTTTAATGTGCAATATAAAGTAGGATTAGGGATTGAACATTGAAGAAATAAATCAAAAACTACTAAAGCAGCATTATTACGTGCACTTAGACCATATTCTTGTCATGCTAGATCAAATTGTGTCACTAAATACTATGTTATAGTTTGTACTCTTTGTCCCAAGGAAATGCTACAATTGTCTGAACTTTAGTAGATACTAGACTTTTAGACTTCACGCCAAGAGAATCATCAGCATCAAAGAATCTTACATCAGTTGCAGGTGAAGAACAAACCAAGATGATCCTTAGTTAGGAACAAATAGGAGTCTGTTCATGCAATTTTAAAATGAAGCAAAGATAATGAAACCAGGGACTCCCCAAGATAAGTAATGATTTTGACACATGATTGTACATCTAGAGTAATTATTTCTTTTTGGATATATTTAAGATGCAAATTTGGCTATCTTTGGGTGACTGAAAACAAGGAGTTGATTAGCTTCTTTACTTAAACTTATTTTGCCGATGACATGTATGATTATTCTACTTTGGTATCATGCATAGAGCTTGAAATCTAACTTTTATAGAACTTTGGACTTGGTATGTGTCCTTGACCACTATGTCAATGCAAATGTTGAGCAAAGAGCTATGTTATTAAATCTAAGATCTTTCATGTTATGGTGTTTCACAGCTATACTGTATAAAATTGTATTTGGTGTGGAATAATGAACGAACGTCAAACGCTCAAAGACATTACTATCTTACTCTTTAATTTGGAAATTAAAAACCACTGATCATCTCATTCTTCTTTGTGAAATTCTTGAACTAATACACCAGAATGTTAATAAAGAACAAACTGTTTTATACATAACTATCTTCTACTGGAGAATAAACAAATGATGCGATTTACCGCATTTTAACTTCTAAATTTCAATATCACTAGCCCATTAAATTCATATCAAGTATTAATTCAAGGAAAAAATTAACTTCCCACAACTTATCTATAACTACACAAACATTATATTCTATTAAGTATATAGAATCAAGTGATACACCAACAATTTCAATGCATTACATCCATTAGAATTAGAAGTTATTATGAATGGAAAAAAGATTGTGTTTCATTTTCTTAGAAAGCCTAGCATTATCGGAGGCAAATTGACACCATGCATAATGAGAAACAAAGCCATCTGTTCATGACTTCAGCTTGTACCATTATGCATGTAAGATACTTATCTATAACTTACAATTGCTATATGTCTCTTTTCATGCCAACTTCACACTGGATTAAAAAATATGCTAACTAATTCTAGCATAATCCTCCCATACTTTACACATACATCTTCCTATTAATATATGATGATCTTTCAATTTTCATTGCAACAAACTCATTTGCCCAAACACTCACAACTCTTTACGAACAAATTACACTGGTAAGAGATGCTTCTCAACAAGTTCATGCTTAATCTCTTTTTTATATTTCTTTTATTCACAATTATATTATGTTTCCATATTATGCAATTAAAATTCTTAATGGCACATGAATATACACCAATTGCTAGAATAAATAGCTAGATTAATGAATGGATAGCAAGAGTGGTAATCATTAAAAAAAATGCAATAAGACACACTTAATAGATAAATTATTTATATCAACGCCTCTTGTTAGTTGATTATTTAGTGAATAATATTTTGTAATTAGAATACTAATACTCTACTTCTAACCTTCTACTTAATAAACTAGCTGATATTTCTTTTATGAACTAAAACAATTCAAGATATAATTCACACATATGACATTGAAGCATTAAATGAATTTGTTAAACTCCATCCTACATCTTATATTATAAATGTGGTTACTCAACTAATATTTCGAAGTGGCATGCAAATTGGTTCCATTCTATATAAATGACTCTCACAAGAAACACTATCATTTATCTTGCTCGAGCAATGCACACAATTATTATACATGACTTCTACCATTTTGTTCCGTTTGCTAATTTTCAACTCATTACAATTGACTCACATCCTAGACAAGTACTGTTAAAAAAATACATACTTTTATCCTTGATTAAATTTTTTCTATTCATTAAATTTATCAAATTATTGATATCTTATGCTTTATATAGCTATATTAGGTATACTAGTCCAAGCAGGACCGATCCACTCATTTGAGCAACAAGATAGGCAAATACGTACTCAAGACTTTGTCATAATTAATCAAGAGTATATAACAAGTAGTTTCGCTTTTAAATCAAAGCAAAAATCTTGGATACAAAATCTCACTAGCAATTAATGATCTTTTTACATATAGATTAACACTAATTATTTTTTCTATATCTAAGTTTTACATTTACAATGAAGCCATACAAGTGTTACATCTTCTTCCCCAACATCTAATTATCATAATTTGTAGGCCAAGACGTCTAAATTGCAAGATGCAATATTTCAAACCTACTCTATAAATATTTTATATTTTTCACACATTTAATATTTTTAAAAAAATTGTAAATAGCATATTAGTTTGATCACATGAATTTTAATAGCAACTCAATTTACAACCATCATCATATGTAATCCAAATCTTCACCAAGCATATGAATTATGTGTTTAGCATGATATCACATTTAGAAATGGAAACAAGTGATTGTCAAGCCAGGAGAATCTAGTCTACTACTACTATAAACTTTTATCAAGTAATAGTTCCCAATTACTCGTATTAATTATAGTGAATATCCTTATCATGTATTTTTTATGCAATTTTTACTATTCCTACAATTATAGCAAAAATAATACAAAGCTAATAGTGTACTCTTTATATATTAGCTTTCCATGAAACTAGATTCTTTGGATATATCCACCACAATTTTCATATAATCCAATTGTAGGAAATATAAACTATCTATTACCAAAACTTAAAAAATTAAAATTGGTATTATGCATTTCAATTTAACGATAATCAACCTTCACTTATATTGAGTTTTATATGCACATTTACTGTAAAATTGGATATGATACCAATGATTATTGTTATCCTAAAAAATATATGGCAACAATTTCTAAAATTATAGAATGCTTCCATTTTTTCTAGTTATTGCATTTAATTTTGCTCTTTATGCATGAAAGATTTTATAACAATCATCAATAATATATGTTAAGGTATAGTTTTCCAAACGAAAGTAAAAAAGAAGAATCCCATTCAAAAAAATAAGTAAGCATTTATGCAAATCTTCTAATTAAAAAATCATTTAGATAAATAATAGTTGAATATAATGAACAACTACATATCACTGTCTTCCTCCTTGGCTACGCTAGGGTTTCCTAATGTTGTGTTAGGGTTTCATTGTAGGTTATGGCTGCCCTTCAGCCTTTGGTTGAGGGGCAAGCTTCTTCTCCTAACAGCAAAAAGTCTTTTTTCCAACTCTTCACACAACTAGCCGCCTCACATGGTTTCTTTAAATCTAGCAGAGGTCTACGTCAGGGTGATCCATTATCTCCTGCATTGTTTGTTATTGGGGCCAAGGTTTTGTCGAAAGGCCTTAATAGTCTTATTTCACAACCTGGCTTTAAGGGATTCAAAGTTCCAAGGGGGTGCCTACAGTTACTTACCTAGCTTTTGTTGATGATGTGATTGTTTTTGCAAATGGGTCTTCGATTGCCTTAAAGAAAATCATGCAAATGTTAGAATGTTATCAGAAAGTATTTGGGTAATTGATTAATGCTCAGAAGTGTGGATATCTAATACACCCTTCCACATCACTAGCTCACCAAAAGGTGGTAGAACGCATAATTGGCTTTTCTAAACAGACCTTTCCAGTTTGATACTTAGGGTTTCCTTTGTATCTGGGGAGAAGCAGGCTCTCTTACTTTGGGGAGGTGTGTCAAGCCATTATGGGAAGAATACTATCCTGGAAGTCAAAGTTTCTCTCTCTCGGGGAAAGTATGATTCTAATCAAGCATGTGCTGTCATCTATTCCAATTCACCTTCTATCAGCTGCAGTGGTGCCAATCTCTGTATTTAAAGCTATCAAAAAGGTTTACTCAAACTTTTTGTGGGGATCTGCAGATGAGGCCTGCAAACTTCACTGGATTCATTGGTCCCAGTTGTGTTACTCGTTTCAGGAAGGGAGAGTTGGTTTTGGGAAGTTTAGGGATATTTATACAGCTTTTGCTTGTAAGCTATAGTGGGCTTTTCGAACAGGCTCGTCCCTTTGGTCAGTATTTATGCGATCAAAGTATTGTAGTGGGATTTGTTCTTGCCAAGCTGAAATTAATCCCTATGTTTCGACAACCTGGCGATGGATGGCCAATGTTAGTCGACAAGTTGAATTATCCATGTTATGGCTGATCCATGCAGGGAAGTACAGTTTTTGGTACGATAACTGGCTGTGAAATGGAGCTATATATCTAAAAGTTCCTGTGAGGCTGAATCTGTCCTTTGTGGATTTCATGGTGAATAGGAAGTGGGATGTTCAGCGATTAACTTAAGAACTGCTTCTAGATGTTATATCCTCTGTGTTGCAATTTCCGGTCCCCGAAGACGGACAAGAGGATGAGGTTGTCTGGATGCCGGCGAAGTCGGGTAAGTTTATCTTATCTTCGGCATATCAAGAGGTCAGGCAGGCTTGTAATAGTTCTTTAATGTTTTCTCAACTATGGCAATCACGAATCCCATTAAAAGTATCTTTCTTCATATTACGACTGTTGAAGAGAAGGCTACTTTTGGGTGATGTTTTGTGCAAGATGGGATTCCAGTTACCTTCCAAGTGTTTTTGTTGTGCAGTAGCTGAGGAGGAGTCCATTGAACACGTATTTTTTACTAGAGAGGTTGCATTGGAGGTCAAGAGCTTTTTCAATGGCATTTGAAGTGTTGCTCCTTCAACTCGTGACTTAAGAGCATGCTTGGTGAGTTTGGGAGTGCCATCTATCAGGAGATTTAAGATGGATTAGGGCTCAGAGTGGAAGGACTTGGTCCTGTGTTATGGAATTTTTTTTCCTTTTATGTTGTAAATTTGGTTGTTCTATGAATAAATTTTGGGGTGGCATCCGTCCCCATACTCAGAGTTAGCCAACAAAAAAAAAACACCTGCATACATGACAGGTTAAACAAAATTAAAACCTGCACTTAACCAGAAATTACAGTTTGCATTCATGAATCTAGCTTTATAAAGACACAACAACTTCAGCTAACTTTGATACTCATACTAAACGGATTTCATTATTAACAAACCAAAATGCCGATGACTCCTTCGTCCCCACAATCGATCATTGCTATCATCTAACATTGTCTCATACCAAAGTCACAATTTATGCACTTTAGGAATATCCAAATCAAACATAATCATTGTCCTTCTTTGAGTAGCAAGAGAAATTTCTATAAGAAATATTTTTTTTAGATTCATAGAATAAGTAATGAAAAATATATAAGTTATCTAAACAAACACAATTTCAAGAAAATTATCCACATAGCAATATTTCCAAGCACAATTCCAACATTTCTAAAATATTTAAATTCACAAAATATCATCACATGGCACTAGAATGCAAGTTCAAATATTTCCCTCCCCCATACTTAAACTTCACATTGTCCGCAATGTGAGAAAGAAAAAATAACGAAAGTAAGAGAAAGTAGTATTCCTTTATTGGACTTGCGCTATCCAAATCCATGGTCAAGTGATGAATTTCCAACCTTATTTGCAAAGAAAGGTGTCAGGATCAAGCGCTTACCATTGCACCAAAAGCTATAGCTGTTAGCGAAGGCGCAACTTTATTTCCTTAACTACAATGACAGCACAAAGTACCGTACCAAGCTCAGCCAGCATGAGGGGCTGCACCCTTGAGTGCCACGGGTTGGGCGATTAGTCCCTTCGAGCCGGGATCTGAGGGATGTTGTTGATTAGGCCAACAATCCCTCCCCCAGCAACAGCCAGGGAGACTCAAACTCGCGATCTCGCTCTGATACCACTTGGAACCCAAGGAAGAAATTCAACTCTCCCATTATACTCATCTCAAACTCATTTTGTATAATAGTGAAAAAATCCTTACACAAACATTCATTAGACACACCAAAGATAATATCATCCACAATATTTGTGCAAATAGAAGATCATTTGAACTTTATTTAGTGAAAAGAGTGGTATCCACAATACCCATTTTAAAAACATTTTCAACAAAAAACTATCCATTTTTTAAAACCATTCTCAATCAAGAGATTTGGGTCTTTGAGAGTTAGCATCATTTCTAACTATCCACATATATTTTATACCTCTTCTCATGTTCTTTCTCACATAACAATCACTTTTCATGTGACTTTTTTGACAACAAAAATTACACATAGCCAAAGAGTTATTTGCATAAACAGGTTGTTCATCTCATTCCGTATCTTTTGATGATTACAAAATAAATGGATGTTACTAATATTTCCTAAATAGATGTTTTCAGATTTGGAGCAAAACAGACTAACATATGCTGAAGTATGAGTCGGACGCACAAAAAGTCTGCATCGGCCGCCCGATAACCTTCGAGTAACTTCGGACGCATAAGGAATTCACTCTCGGACGTCCGAAGTTAATAAGCCGAGTTCTCTAAAGTTACTGACTTCGTTCGGACGTACAACACCTGAGTACCGGACGTTCGACAAATGTTGCGACACTTCGGACGCAAAGCATTGAAGCACCGGACGTCCTAAACATTTCAAGAAAACCTCTTGAACTCACTGCCTGTGATCGGACGCGAAAAACCAGCCTATCGGACGTCCGACATCACCAATGGCTAGTTGATTCTTCAGCTACCTTCTATCCGTTGACAGTATTAATTGAAGTACTTTTTGGTCTCTTATAAATAGAGCAAAGTCAACCACTTCAAAAAAACTTTGCACATTGAGACTACATCAGATCTTGAGTGATTCAAGTGTGAGAATACTCCAAAAAGGAGATTTGTACTCTTAGTTGTGTAATTTTCGATAACCTTTTCAAGTGTGTTTCAATTTCTTCAATAGTGTAGTTTTGTGAGGGTTATCCGAATGATAGTAAAACTTTCTTACTCGACCAAGTGCTGCTTGGGGCGAGGAGGAAGTGATCCTTCCTTTGTACACAAGAAATTGGTTGTAAGTTGATCAACTTGAAGAAACTTGCTATATAAAGTGAAATTCAAACTCAAGTGGAGTTTGAAACTTGATTTGCTATTCTATCCTTTTTACTTACTGTCTTGCACTATAAATTGTCTATCTTTTCTACTCCCAAGCACTTGTGCTTATTCATCAATTGCTCCATGAGTGGTCCTTTAGAAAAAGAGGGCAAGTTCTCAAAAAATGACTCATATCTTGGCCAGTTTTTAAACCTCCTAATTCACCCCCCCTTAGATTGTTTTCGATCCTTACAATTGGTATCAGAGTTTGGTCTCCTAGAGATTAAGCTCAATCGGCTTTGGAGTAAAAATGACAACCAACAATGCCATGTTGTTTGAGGGACAATCAGTCACTAGACCTCCAATGTTCAATAGTTCAAATTATGTGAGTTGGAAGGAGAGGATGATTATTTTCTTACAATCTATTGATATTAAGCTATGGTTTATTGTCAATGAAGATCTATATGATGCCTCTATTATTGATGAAGATACTAATAGGTCGAGACCAAAAATAAGAAGTGAGCTGATTGCTAAAGATAGAACTCATCTCACTCTAACTACCAAGGCGATGAATGTACTGTACAGTACTTTAGATTCAAATGAGTCTATTAGAGTCAAGGGCTGCAAATCTGCAAAAGAGATTTGGGATAAACTTAGAGAAATCCATGAAGGAAGTGAGAATGTGAGAGAACAGAAAAAATTGTAGGTTCAATGATCTTATAAGATGGAACCTCATGAAAATATTGACATGATGTATTGTAGGTTCAATGATCTTATTAAGGATTTAGAAGTGCTTGAGAAGAATTACTCGCTAGGTGAGAAAAATAGAAAAATTCTGAATGCCTTATCGAAGGATTGGGAAAGTAAAGTGACTGCCATTGAGGAAGCTAAAGATCTAAATATCTTACCTATTGAATCTCTTATTAATTTACCGACTTCTTATGAACTAAAACTCAAGTCCAAGGTGCAGGAAGAAAAAGACACAAAGGTGAGAAAGAATATTACTCTGAAGGTTTCACAAGATGAAGATGATACAGCCTCCCTGGAAGGAGATGACAGTGATATTGCACTCATCACACGAGGCTTCAAAAGAATACTCAACAAGAGAAGATTCAGAAAAGGTGGACCTAGCAATTCCTTCCCGAATCAGTTCAACAATTTGAGAAACAAAGGGAAGCTAGATTTCAATAAAAAATAAACTGATAAGTGCTTTGAATGCGACCAACATGGACACTATGCAAATGAGTATCCAATAAAAAAAAAGGAGAGCAAAGTTGAACGAAAACCAAAGTTCAACAATTTTCAGATCACCTGGAATAACTGCAATTCAGAAGGTGAAGTCGAAGAAGAAGAGGAATCTATCCACGTGACTTTCATGGCCATTGGTGATGAAGAGTTAACCACGTGTAACTCTCAAATTGATAGTGATAGTGAATCTGATGATGATTTAATTTATTTTTGGAAAAAATGCATAACAGTTTGAAAGAATCCTATGTTAGAAACAATGAACTAAAACAGAAAATTAACTTTCTGATACAAGACAATGCAAGCCATTTTCGACAAAACAAATGTCTGAGAAATGAAAATGAGAACCTAAAAAGAATTGAAAATGATTTGCATGCTGAACTTGATAGAAAAATAAACTTCTGTAACATGCTAAAAAATGAACAAAGTAACTTGAAAAGAAGAATGGATGATCTTAGTCAGATGTTTCAACATAAGAAACAAAACTGTTTTCAAAGGAATGACGCAAATCCTCATTTTGGTACTTATCAGATAAGGCTGAATCATAATGCAAATGAGTTTGCTCTTCATAGGAAAAGACAAGTCAGATTTATTAAATTTGTTCATTTGAATAATTCTTTAACTGA
Organism: Coffea eugenioides; assembly: GCF_003713205.1. Taxonomy (NCBI): domain Eukaryota; kingdom Viridiplantae; phylum Streptophyta; class Magnoliopsida; order Gentianales; family Rubiaceae; genus Coffea; species Coffea eugenioides. Next base: position 17,376,552 of record NC_040041.1, read on the forward strand.
GTGTAGCTTCTGTTGTCAATTTGACCACATAAAAAGCAATTGTTATGTTAAGAAAAATATGAGAAATGACATGAGATGCATGTAGATGGTTAGACATAATGCTAACTCTTAAAGACCCAAAAGTAAAGGGTACCAAATATTATCTTGTGGATCTCTGTATAGGTGAACCTGGTGAATATTGTTAAGGAATCAAAATGGTTCATAGATAGTGGATGCTCAAGACATATGACTGGTGATACATCACAGTTCATCAAGCTCAAGCCAAAAGCAAGCGGAAAGGTAACTTTTGGAGATGATAACAAAGCCAAAACTGTTGGAATTGGTGATGTTGGTAAGAATGGTCAAATCTTTGTTCACAATGTTCTTTTAGTTGATAATTTGAGCTACAACTTGTTAAGTGTTAGTCAATGTGTGATAGGAATCTGTTTGTGTTATTTAAAAAGCATGAATGTCTTGTTCTTGACTCAAATTTCAACACTGTTTTCAAAGGAAAAAAGAATAAATGACATTTATGTAGTTATCCTTGAAAAAGTTGATTCATCTAGCCTTAGTTGTCTCAAAGCAGCAAATGAGGACCCCTGGCTGTGGCATAGAAGGCTCTGCCATTTCAATATGGATTTGCTAAAAGAAATTTTTAAAAAGAAACTTGTTAGAGGGCTTCCAAAAATCAGATTTGAAAAAGACCGAATCTGTGATGCTTGCCAACTTGGAAAACAAGTCAAAATATCTTTTAAACCCAAGAAACGTGTTTCTACTACAAAGCCTCTAGAACTTTTACATCTTGATCTATTTGGTTTTACTCAAACCATAAGCCTAGGTGGCAAAAGATTTTATTTTGTTGTTGTTGATGATTATTCTAGATATACTTGGGTGATGTTTCTTGCACACAAAGATGATGCTTTCAAAAAATTTGTTTCACTATTTGCAAAAGTTCAGAATCTGATTGGTTTGAAAATCATCAAAATAAGGAGTGACAATAGCTCAGAATTTCATTTCTGCGATTTTGCAGAATTTTGTGATAACAATGGTATTACACATGAATTTTTCATTGCAAGAGTCTCCCAACAAAATGGGGTTATTGAAAGAAAAAATAGAACTCTTCAAGAGACTGCTAGAACCATGCTTAGTAAATGTAATTTACCAAAGCATTTCTGGGTTGAAACTATAAACACAACCTGCTATACTATGAATAGAGTACTTCTAAGACCAATTTTGAACAAAACTTCCTATGAGCTAATATTTGATAAAAAGCCTGTTGTTAGATATTTTAAACTCTTTGGTTGCAAATGCTTCATTCTAAATATCAAGGAACATCTTGAAAAGTTTGATAAAAATCTGATAAGGGAATTTTCTTGGGATATTGTGAGAATAACAAAGGTTTTAGAGTCTATAATCGTAGGACTCTGGTTATAGAGGAAGCTATACATATTACTTTTGATGAATCTAATAGTGACATTTCCATGAGTTGTGGTGAAGATGATGATGCAGGTGTTCAAAAAGAACTAAAGAAGCTAATAATCAGTGACCAAGGCACTGCTTCACCAGAAAATGATTCAAAGGAAGATGAAACTCAAGACAGTCCAGTTAGGGAAAATAACGACAGAGACACTACCACTCCTAATAATCTTCCAAGAGCCTGGTAATTTGTCCAAAATCATCCTAAAGAATTTATCATTTGTGATCCATCCGAAAAGGACAGAACATGTTCCTCCTCTAGACAACTAATAGATAATTTTGCATTGGTTTCACACTTTGAATCCAAAAATGTTGTTGATGCATTGAAAGATGAGAATTGGATTTTAGCTATGGAAGAGGAGTTAAATCAATTTGAAAGAAACAAGATTTGGACATTAGTTGTTAGACCACAAGATCATTCTATCATTGGCACCAAGTGGATTTTTAGAAACAAAATGAATGACAAAGGTGAGGTAGTAAGAAATAAGGCCAGACTGGTAGTCAAGGGATACACTCAAGAAAAAGGAATAGATTTTGGTGAATCGTTTGCACCCGTAACTAAGCTAAAATCAATTAGAATGTTTTTGGGTTTCGCTTGTTTTAAGAACTTTAAATTATTTCAAATGAATGTTAAAAGTGCTTTCTTAAATGGATTTATAAATCAAGAAATTTATGTTGATCAACTTCCTGGTTTTGAAAATGAAATTTATCCAAATCATGTTTTTAAACTCTCAAAAGCATTGTATAGATTAAAACAAGCTCCAAGAGCATGGTATGAACGGTTGAGCGATTTTTTGATTGAAAATGATTTTAAAAGAGGTATTGTGGATACTACTCTTTTCACTAAACAAAGTTCACGTGATCTTTTAATTGTATAAATATATGTGGATGATATTATATTTGGTGCTACTAATGAGAGTTTGTACAAGGATTTCTCTAATATCATGCAAAAAGAGTTTGAAATGAGCATGATGGAAGAATTAAATTTTTTTCTTGGACTCCAAATGGTTCAAACCAAAGATGGAACATTCATCAATCAAACCAAATACACCAAGAAGCTGCTAAAAATATTTAGAATGGAGGATTCAAAATAAGTTGGAACACCTATGTGCACATCTACCAAACTCGACAAGGATGAAGAAGGTACAAAAGTTGATGAAAAGAAGTATAGAGTTATGATTGGTAGTTTGCTTTACTTAACTGCTAGTAGATCTGATATTATGTTTGATGTGTGCCTATGTGCTCATTTTCAGTTTTGTCCAAAGGAATCATATTTGAATGCGGTAAAAAAACTCCTTAGATATCTAAAAGGAATCTTGAGTTTTGGCCTTTGGTATCCTAAGTGTCATGAACTTCCTCTGTGTGGATTCCCTGATGCTGACGTTGGTGGCTGCAGAGTTGATAGAAAAAGTATAACAGGTATATGTAACTTTCTTGAAAATTGCTTAGTATCTTGGTTTAGCAAAAAATAAAATACTATTTCACCGTCTACAACTGAAGTTGAATATGTTGCTGCTGGTGCTTGTTGTGCTCAATTGTTGTGGATGAAAAAGACATTGAATGATTTTGGTTTATTGTATGATTGTGTGCCTATGTATTGTGATAACACTAGTGCTATCAATTTGACAAAAAATTTCATTCAACATTCTAGGACTAAGCACATAGACAGAAAGCATCATTTCATTCGCGATCTTCTTCACAAGGGTAAAATTTGTGTTCAATATGTTTGTTCTAAAGATCAAATTGCTGATATCCTCACAAAAGCTCTTCCACTGGATCAATTTGTGTATCTGAGAACAAAACTGGGCGTTTCAGAAAAAGTATTCTAAGATTTTTTTTCTGGTCATTCTTTATCGGACGTCAAACGGGTTAGAACGGATGTCCGACAGTGTTCTTCATCCCTTTTTCAGAAAAATTTTGGTTCGGACGGTTGTGTCGGACGCTTCATTTCTTTCGGCCGTCCGACACTCAAAAATTGCGCCTTATAAAGAAATTTTCTGTGTCATTCAGTTCATTCTTATCCTTTTATCTCGAACGCAACCCTTCACATTGTCTCAAAGTTCAAAATTCAAATTCGTCTCTCCTTGGAACAAGTATCAAGAAATCACTCTAACCGACACCTTCTCAAATCTATTGCGAGTTTATTGCACTTCGTAATTTTCCCCAACCGCCAACTATACTATAATTCCCAATTACTACCCAAAACCCTAATCACAAAAACTCACTCTCTGTGGACTGTTTGTGCATCCATTGTAGTTCATACTGAACTTTTCACCGTTTGATACTCATTTGCATCACATCACACAACACAAACCACACTGCACTTCAATCATGGTGAGGATTAGAGGCGGATCCGTGAGTGCCGGAAGCACTTTCAGGCTGCGTGACGAAGAAGATGAAGATGTTCAAATTGTTGAACCCTCCATCAAATCACCCAAGAAGAAAACTGGAAATCGAGGTGAAAAAATGAAATAATTTGCAAGAAAAAAATAGAATGTGCAAACCAGAGAGCCATCTGCTGAATCATCTGATGAGCAGATGGAGGAACAACAATTTGAAGGGCATCCAGTGAGTGACAATGAAGAGGAACCAGTGCAGCCCACCAATGCAGATGTAACAGTAATCAAATCACCCAAGAAAGGAAAAAGCACTGCCAAAAGGAAGAGCATTGCTCAACCCAAGGAAAAGCAAACTGTTGATCCTTCCGGGGATCAGCAGAATGCAGAAAAAAGTGCTAAAGAACAGCAAACTGAGGAACCATCTACCAAGAGATCACTAAGGACAAGGTCTGGTGTCCAAAGTACTGCGCAAACTGCTCAGCGCAGTGAAAAAAGAAAGCGTCCTAAGCAGCCTGAGACCCACACTGCTGCTAAACCCACTCCTCTACCCAAGTTCATCGATGATGAAGCCAGAGAAAGGTTTGAATGGATCTCGCAGAAGGGATTCATCACCCAGAGGACCATTATTCCCTACCAACTCCATAAGTTTGATCTTGAACCTGTCCTCAACCTGTTTGAATTCCAAAAATAGATCCATCTTTTAACCATTCCAAACACATTCCATCCTGACATGCTCCATCAGTTTTTTTGCTAATGTTAGGAAAGGCAAATCACATACTGATCTCATTTCTCGTGTCAACTCCGTTAACATTGAACTGAACCCTGACATTGTTAACTCTGTTTTGCAAATTTCTTTTCTTACGAAGAATTTTCCTCTGCATTCCATCACTTTCATGTTGCAAAATTGATGATCTATTTTCAGTCTCACTTTAATACTCCTATTGAGGCAAGATTGAAAGATTTTAGTTCTCAAAACCTGATCATTTTTACCATCATTTCAAATCTGTTGGTGCCCACTGATGGTCACAGAACTGATGCAAACAAAATGAAACTTTATCTGTTCTACTATTTTCTTGAAAAAATTCGAATTGATTTTGGTTTTATCATGTGCAAATTTCTGCTAAAAATCAACACTGACAGTCGTAGGAAACTGTCCTATGAAAAATTTTTAACTCCTATTTTTAATCATTTTGAAATTCCTTTTACTTGCAAATCTCCAAAAGAGGGTGCATCAACTGTGTCAGGATGGAATGTGACACCCTTCACCATTCATCCTAAAAAATCAGCCTCTAAATTTCTTTCATCCAACCTTGAGGTCATCACTCTGTTTGAAGATATCAAACAACATATCCTGTTTCTTAAAGATGGCTTGATGATGACCATTACTTCTGATCAACAAGCCATCTTCGTTGCCAAAAGGAATCTGCTCGTACCTCTCATTCTTCCAGAAAATGAAAATGCACACCGAAAGGAGTCTAGAACTGAGCCAATCACTGAGGCTACTCCAGAGTACCGTGCCTCCAGTTTTCAACCATAGGACAAGGGAAAAGCTCCGATAACTGAAGAAGAAACTGAAGAGGAGGATGATGATGATGAGGATGAGGACGCTGAGGAAGAAGACCCTGCTCAATTTCGTCTGGTTAGAAGAACGCCTGGATCCTCCAAAATCACATTTTAGGCACCCCTAGGCACATGCACCTCATGATAGTTCATAATAGACTCTTGGCATTCCTTGCGTTTCAAACTTTATGTGTTTTGTATTAAGACTTCTACTTTCCCTTTCACTGCTAGTTTATAAGAATATTTGGATATTCTGTGTGCTTTGAACTCGTGATTTGTTATTCCTATGATTTTTGGATGAATGTTTGGCACTTAATGTCTGATATTATTTGTTGCTGGACGATATTGTTGGTATATGGCCATGGTTGATTTAATGATGACAAAAAGGGAGAGAAATAGTTTGGATATGAGTTCTCTATATGAGGGGGAGTCATTTTTTTGAGTAAACATGGGTGAACATTATTCTGAAGGGAAGTTGTACTTAAATTTTGCACTTAAGCAAAGAGAGGAGATGCATTAAGTAAGGGGGAGTTGTACTTAAATTTTTTGCTTCATCCATTGTTTTGTCATCATCAAAAAAGGGGAGATTGTTCATCTCAATCCGTATCTTTTGATGATTACAAAACAAATGGATGTTACTAATATTTCCTAAATAGATGTTTTCGGATTTGGAGCAAAACAGGCTAACATATGCTGAAGTATGAGTCGGACACACAAAATCTGCATCAGCCGTCCGATAACCTTTGAGTAACTTGGGACGCATAAGCCGAGTTCTCTAAAGTCACTCTCGGACATCCGAAGTTAATAAGCCGAGTTCTCTAAAGTCACTCTCGGACATCCGAAGTTAATAAGCCGAGTTCTCTAAAGTCACTGACTTCGTTCGGACGTACAACACCTGAGTACCGGACGTCCGACAAACGTTGCGACACTTCGGACGCAAAGCATTGAAGCACCGGACGTCCTAAAACTTTATTTAGAAAGTTTCTTTATGGAAGCTCTGTGATGTCATTAAATTGAATTTGCTTTCAAAGATGTGTTTCTTGAACTTTTGATTTGATAAATTGGAAAGGTTGAAAGTTATGAGATATTGATTTTTCTTAGAAGGGGAGGAGTTGGTTTTGAAAAGTGAAGTGGCAAAAAAGGTCTTGAGCCCAAAACCTAGAATTCCTTGGCCACTATTGAGATATTGGACCCATTCTCAACTGATTCTAATTTTGTAAAAGTTGATTTTGTAAAATCTATTCTTGAAAATTTGATTCAGAATAACTTATGTATTACCCTTATATGCTACATAGATGAACTTTTGTGCCCATTAAAAGATTTTTTTAATGTAATTTGTGACGACTGGAAAATTCGCTTATATTTTCTTAAAATTCCCTCTTATTTTGATTAACTTACTTTATAACATCTTTACTACTCATTTACTCCCTCAATAGTTGTAATGAATAAGAGATTTAAGAGTTTTACCCTTAGTTTTATAGTTCGGGTAAACTAGGGTTTTTACGTCTTTCGGTAGTGTGATTACTCGGTGCGGAATGTGTACTGAATTTGTTGGTAAGAGTGAGTTTTAGATAAGAAAAAGTATGTGATTAGAAGTAATAATAATAAGTTAGTGAATTATAAGTAAAAACCCTAGTACGTGCGAGTTAAGGAAAAACGGTGTGAACCGACTTGTACCGTTCGCTACCGATTGAATACACCACTTGAACACTACTTTATTACCTTAATATCCTTGCTTTTATTTCAGCTAATTAACCCTAAAATATCTCTTAAACCAGCCACAATCTTTGACCAAAGAAAAGAGGAAAAAAAAGAAAAAAATTGAGAGTTAATCCTACGGCGACACTTGGCGGCCATCTACCTAACTTTGACCAACCAATTTCCTTCATTTTTATCGTCAAATTCACTTCATTTCCTCTTCATTTCTGCACATTCTAGCCGAGCTTCAAGAGAGAGAAACACAAGAGAGAAACTCGGAACTTTCACCTTGAATCCATCCTTGTTTGAGTGCAAGCAACCGAACTCAACCGATTAACCTTTCCTTTTGTGCTTGGAAGACTTGGGGTGCTGAAAATTTGGGAAGAAAGTGGTGTGTTTCTCACTTACAAGGGACTTTTCGAAGGTATCATGGCTGCCTTTCCTTTTTCTCTTCCTTAATCTTGTTTAAGTTTGGATAGAATCTTATATTCTTGGCTTGAGATGGTTAATTTGTTAGTTTGGCATGATATGTTGGATTGTTGAGCTAGGGTTTGAGATTTTCAGTGTGTTTATTGTTGTTTACATAGTATATGATGAGGAGCTTGGATAGGGACTTGGGTAGTGATTTAAGACATGAATGTGATTAGTAAGCATTAAATCATTAAATTTCCAGCTTTAGAGAGGAACCTGTCCTGTTTCTGACCTGTTTAATTTGTCCATGTTAGAGGTCGAATCAAGCCTAGGTCAAAACATAAAAGTTGTAGGGAATGGAGTTATATAGGTGCCTGTAAAATTTCAGCTCAATCGGAGTACTGTAGTATGTGAAATGACAAAATTACCCCTGATTGCCAAAAATGCATTGTTTCGCGGACAGTTTTCTATTTTCTCCGAGATTGCACATTTTGACCTTGAAAATGAATGAATTGGCTGTTGATGTCTTCATAAGACTTGTAGTTCTCTGTCTTAGCTTCAAAATGGTATAAAATATACCCCAAAATGATAGGCATAGCTTCAGTTGTGTCCGAAACGCCAAGAGACATCAAACCTGCTGTTTTGTTGTTTGTCCTTAAACTTGGTTTCCGGTCGCATTACTAGTATTGTTTTGTAATTGAATGAAATTGAGCCTAGTTGAAGGGCTATTGTGGTAACATTGATTGTGTGTGACTTTGGGGCTGAATTGAGGAAAATAATGAAACCATAAATGGCTGAAAAATAGCTCAATACAAAGGGTATGCCGCCCAAATTTTCACTCAAGGACTAAGCGTGTGTACTTGTGATTTGAGTGAAGAGTTGAGGTTGAATTGAACTTGAATTGTCTAGATTATTCGAGTCCTCTTTCGTAGAGGTATATAAGCTAGAATTCAGCCGAAACTTGTACCCTTGAAAAAATGAAAGTAACGACTAATAGAAATATATTTTCCTCGTCTCTTCTACTCAAATTGGGATTTCAAAGTTTAATCGCTTTAAAGTTTCAAAATTTTAAGAGCGAGCATGAGTTTTCTAGGGCATGATAAGTAATACAAATATTCTCCAAATGAGTTTCAATTACTTGATTTTCGTTAAACGAAACGTTTAAGTGTCGAACCTTAGTTGATTTTCAACGCTCTTAAACGATGTTTTATCGCAGATTTGGACTCCCAACAAGGAGTAATACCTGAACATGATCCATAGAAGCACTACATCTTTGGTGAGTGCTTCCAAATACTTGATTGAACTTGACACTTGTTTTCAATACTTGACCAATGTGATCGAATAATATTTGATTGGTATGGTCAGGCAAGGGTGTACTTTATCGCACTTGCCCTAATGTGATATGTACTTGTTTATTGTTGTAATCGACTTGATATACTTGTGCTTGACTTGTAAGTGCTGAGCGGCAGTATGTACCACACTCGATCCGAATGAGAGGTACCTCTCATTCCCGTCTCCGTACTTTTATCTTGATTCAGTCAATTGGAGATGTTATCTCATCGACTTCTTGGGAACCCAAACCCCACTGACTAGTTAATCGAGTCGAGCCGACAAGGGCTTGGTCGATTAGATAACGAACTATGGGTATCTAGTGTTGTCTAGTGGAATGTTATCTCTTTGACTAATCGGTATACTCGAGTATTACCACCAATGTTTATTGAGGATTTTGGACCCAATAGGGGGTTTGGATGGTGGACGGAGATTATAGCTAAGTGGTGTCCTGCTGAACTGGTTACTTTACTTGAAAGTTGACGGAGTGTCAACTACTACTTGATCAAGCTCTGGTAAAGCAATGGGAACATGGCTCTTGAGAGCCACCTGTATCCTTATACTTTGATTGTTATTCGTAGTGTTATTGTTTCTTTTAGAAAAGAATTTTACACTCGCTCATTTTGAGATTTGCTACTTGAAGTGTTATTGCTCATTTTCTTGACTTGTTATACTCGCTATTTTCCTATTATGATACTTTCACTTTTAAATAATGGTCAACTTACTATTTGGAACCTCATTGGGTTTTTAGCCATTTATTTTCCTTATAGGGTGTACGAGCGAGGTGGGAGACTTGTACAGACTAGCGTAGTCTAGTTTTTTTTTAAATTTTATAATTGTACTCGCACTAGTCGCCCGAATAGGGTTGAATGTATTTAGAACTCCAATCTTTTGATGTATTTGGGGTTGTATGAATGTTTGAGACAGAAATGAATGTAATTGTACTTGCCAAACTTGGTAACTGTTATTTCCTTTATTCTTGAGGTTGTACGCTATTTTAGTTGAAGTAAGTGAGTGAGTCCTGGCGAGAGTTGGGCACGCGGTCCGCTAAATCCTGGGGTACGCCCTAGGGGGAGGTGGGATCGTCACATAATTAATTACTTTTTTATGAAAATTAAATAGTGGATGAGAAGAACAAGGGGCACATTGATGAATTTGGAAGTGAGTTGAGAAGGGGAAGAAAATAGAAAGACCATAAAATGTTTTCTTATCTTTAGCTAGTTTAGTCATTACATTAAACTCTAAGGGGTAAATTTTTGTACATGAAAAAGTAGGCTAGAATTAGAATTTAAAAGCACCTCAAGACTTGCTTTTGATTTTTGGCTTCTTTGAACCCCAAAAAAATAAAAAATTAGTTTTTCAAAATTAGTTGAGAACACAACAAAATAACTTTTTGAAAATCAAAAGCTAAAATTAGGCTTACAAAATCAGTTGAGAACAAGGTCATTGATTGTTGCATGAAAGTTGAAGTAAACTTTATTTGGATGGTTATTCGAGTATGCACTATCTTAAAGTCTATTTTGGTAGTTTGATAATTAAAATATGTTCCCCAACATTTAAGAAAAGGTTGAATATTGCCTTAAAAGTGCTGAATATTTAACAATGGTAATATGTTATAAATTTTTCTGTGTGAATTGTGTGTAGAAATTCTTTTTGCATGTTTCTTATCTCTTACAAGAAAATTATTAGTAGCTTTTTCTAGCAACACCTAATAAATTTAAGAAAACAAATAGTAATAAGGATCTTGCTTATAAAGCCAAAAATGATGCTAATTACATACGTCTAGCAGTAGCTACTTTGGATATAAAAGCGAAGGACAAACATGTTGATCGAATAGTATTAGATCATGTTGTTCCAAAATTCCAATTAATAGAAAAAAGGAATGAACAAATGAATTCAGCCATCAAGTGAAACAACGTGGCATGGAGGTGAGCCTTATGCTAAGCTACTAACTACTCGGTGAAAAAACGAAATCTATCTCTAAGTTAGCTGGTGTGTATCAAACATTGAAACAAACTACGCCCTACTATCTAATTCCATTATCCATCCCTTTTTTCGTATTGAGATATTTGCTCGTACCTATATTATATCCATGTCTTGGCCACTTATTCTAATGCTGTCTTCCATTCATCGACAAAAGGTGAGTCAAAGAAGAAAAACATGATAATGAGACTTCTTGATGAAATATTTGATGAATAGATTCAACACTATAGACTTAATAACCGGTTAAAGATGGGGAAATTTATTCGACAAGACCTCAAATAGGAGGGTAATTTATTTTAATTTGAACTATACATTGATTTCTTTAATATAAATTTGTTGCATCCTACATTAGATAGATAGATATTTCTTGCATTAGACAAGTATATTGAACTTGCTCTTTCCATTGACATTTTATTAGATTGTGTTAGGGAGCATTCCTCCATTTTTTGTGCTTACCAGGTTCCTAAAATTTTGAGCTAAGATGGTACGACAATTAAGAGTTGTTTGGATACCAAACTTCACTGGCTGTCGAAATGTTCTTTATATCATTTTTTTAAGGATAGCTTATTATTCGAATGGTATCTATGTGGATGCATTGTGATGTCATCAAGTTGCTATTGAATTTTATTTCAACGATGTCCTTTTTTACTCTTTATGTTAGGCAAATTGGGCATGTGGAAAGTTACGATAGTTTGATTTTTGCATAAAAATTGAATCAAGGATATATGTGGATAGTTGTTCCACTATGCACTATTTGAAAATTTATCTTTCTAGTTTAATAATTGAATTATGTTCACGGGTATAAGGAACAAATTAAACAAACTCCAATAATGGTGAAAATGTGATGATGACTATGTGTTACTAATTTTTTTTGTGTGATTCTTATGTATAAGCTTTTTTTACTTGTATATTACCTTTCCCTTTAATCAATTGTGATATTCATTCTTATTAAAGGAAAACATTAGTACTTTTCTCCAAAAACAACTAATGAACACAATAAATGAAAAAAAAAGGTCAAGGATCTACTCATGAACCCAAGAATTTTGCTAACAAACTTGCCGATGGAAAAGGAAATTACAAATTACTCCAAACATAAAATGAAATAATGAGACATAAAAGTGAACCCTCAGAGAAATGAGATATCTATCTCTTATGTAGTTCGTGCAAATGAAAAATCAAAGTAAATTCTTCATGCCTACCTTGTTCCATTATCATATATATTTATTTCTACCTACCTAATATGTTGCTCCTTCCTCTATCATGTCCAAGAGTTAGTATTGTACTTCGGCCATTTATCCTTATATGCCTTCCATTTCTTCTTCACTGTCCAACAACTTGTGAGATTTAATATTAGAGAGAGCTATCATTCTTCAAACTTGGGGATTCTATCTTATAAAGATCTTGTTTATAAACTCATGTGAATCACCATTGCCGGCTAAATGTTTGGATAGTTTTAAATAGAAGGACTTCTCACAACTTACTACAAACTTCATGAAAAAACGCACCAAAATTCAAGGAATTCTTCATGAAGTTTCTCTTATATCACATAAAATTACTTAAAGGTGATCAACTTATAGGAAATAAAATGCCGAACTTTCACTGCACATGCACGTTTATTTTCTTACAAAACTGCAATAATGATCTTGCAAATGAAGGTAAAAATCAAGCCAATTTACCTCTAGTTGTAATTGCTTTTGGGCATAAAAGTGAGGGGCAAAAGAGTTGATAAAGTACTATTTGATCAAGTAGTTCCAAAACCTCCAATTGTTGAGAAAATGGAAAGGAAAAACTCCAAAACCTCCAGTTTTTTGAGAGAAAAGAAATTCAAAACAAAACAGTTCCCAAATCTCAAGTTTTTTAGAGAAATAGAAAGGAAAAACTAATCAGACTAGCCAATGATATAATGGGATCTCAAAGTGAGTCGTCTATGATTCCATTAACTATTATGAGTAAACAAAATTCTACTTTTGCTTTAGTTGCTACAAATGTAATGTCAAAGCAAGCTACTTTCAACCTTACTCGATTCGATCGTCCATCATATGTCTTTTTATAGAAATGCTCAAGATGCTATTGGTACCTCTATGTTGTCCAAGACTTGGTATTGTATCTTTAATGTTTATTCTTACATTGCCTTCCATTTCATTTACAAAAAACAGCCATGGAAAAAGAATTTGGTGATGAGTTTCTTGTTGAAATGTTTCACAAGCATATTTGATGTTGTAAACTTGATTTTTAGTTTATGGTTCAAAAGTTCATTCGATGGCATATCAAGTAAGAGGCCAATACATTCAAGTTTCAACTGCATATTGGATTTTCTAATATAGTTTTTTGGCTCCCAAGTTAGACAGATATATTTTTCTAGCATATAGAGAAGTATATTATGAGCTTGCACTTTACACTTACAGTTTATCAAGTAGTACTAGATGATTAAAACATTCCTTAGTTTGCTATGCTTGCTAAGTTCCAAAATTCTTTTTTTTAAATAGTTGTACATTTGAGAGTAGTTTGGACATCAAACTTTCTTGACTATAGAGTCTTTCTTTATATGACTTGGTTTTGTGGATAGCATTTTATTCAAAATGTTTCTATGTAATGCTCTTTGATGTGATCAAATCAATATCTTATTTGCTTTCAACAATAAATTTTTTAAAATGATACGTTCATCGTTGTGTGAAATTTGAACTAAATTTATCTGGATAATTATTCTACTATGTGTTTTTTAAAAGTCTATTTTGGTATTTTCATAACAAAGCTTTTTTTCTAGACAATAATCAAAGGTTCAATATAGCCTAAAAGTACTAGAAATATAATGATAAATACATGTTATGACTTTTCTCGTGCTATATTTGTGTAGAAGTTATTACCCCCAACCCAATTGTTACTTCCAAAAGGTTAGAACGAACACTTTGGAAAGGAAACATCCATATTGGATTGTTAATAAATAAGAGACTCTATATTTGCTGCAGATATCTCCCAAGGCTTCAACTTAAAGTAATTTATTATCTTATAATGTCTCAAAAAAAGCCATTAATTTTAGATTCAATGGTTCATATGATCCTTCTAAAGAAAAACTTTGATCCAGAAAAGAAACAACAGAGAACCTCTTCAGTTATATCAACATACCTCAGACAAAGAGATCTTAGACATCAAAATTCCCTTAAATGATGAACCCCAAGTTTTACTAAAGTAATGCATAGTCAGCTATATATTGTTAACAAATGTTTGAAATTCTCAAGAATAGCAAACTACATGGTTGTGAAGTATAGAAAAATAAAGCAGGTCTTACTATCCAACTCAAACTTTTGAACCTTTTTTTCGGCTGGCAAAGGGCAACAGCAAATAAACTTGATTCCATTCAGTGGATAAGAACGTGGTGAAAGAGTTGGGAAGAGATGATGATGAAGGTGACTTTGGGTTGAAGTATCCATTCTTGAGCCAATCATTTGATATGGACATTGGTGGGTGTTTCTTGAGAGAGAATATTAGTTTGACTGGGGTGCCAAGGCAAAGGATTTGGAGAGCAAGTGAAAGAAATTGCACCAAACTGAAGTAGAGGTTTTGTTGATGAAGATGGATTTATGAAGGAGCACATTAAATTGGTTTTGGAAGGTATAAAGAAGTAATTAGTGCTTGGTAGGTTATATGTTTGGGTTGTAAGGCATCATCTTTTGGGTTTCAGGATATTTAGACTGGAAATTTCATGATGCATATTCTTAATCTGGCTATGAAAACCTTTTGGTGCCAATTTTACAATCACAGTGGTTTTGCAAAACCAGCCAAATTGGACTGGTCACTGGTCAATGGCTACTATAGTGGGTGGAATGATAGCTGGTCAACTAGTCTTACCCGTGAAATATGGAGGAGCTCGCAGTGGCGGTGGTTGGTCATGAAAAATGGAAAAATTCCTTGGCTCCTTATGGTGGTTTTTGGTGGAGCAGAGATGGCTAGTGAAAGCTAGTTGAGTAGAGAAGGTCACGGCAATGGATGGAGGTGGCTGCGGCCGGCGGTTCAATGGTGGTGTAGGCTGTGGTTGTGGGCTGTGGTGGAAGGATTGGGAATTTGGGATTGGGAGGAAAATATGAACTAATTTTCCCTGAAGTGAAGTCAAAGAACAAAACATAACCCTAAATCCTATTCCTATTTTTATTTCCTTAAAATTATGAAATGACATATATGCCCATTCTCCTCGAATCCAAATGAGCTGCTCGAATAAGATATCAACCAAGCTGGCTCGGCTCATTAATTATTCGAGTATATTTTTAACTTGAACTCGATTCGTTTATTGAAATTAATGAGTTAAATTTGAGCCTTATCGAGCCGACTCTATTCGAGCTTTCGAGCTACTCGTTTCGTTTAATAGATCTAGAATTAATCCCAAATATGAGTCAATGCAAAACAAAACACTTGTCTTTCATGCAAAATAGATCAAGCCACCTTATTTAGTAGATAGCAAATAAATGTTCTTATTGATAATTTGAAAGCACTTGTCCTATCATACACCATATTTACTATCTTACTAATGCACAAACCAATTCCATAGTGCAATAACTGACCTGAACCTTAATACTATGCGTGAACTAAATCCGATTATTGATAAAATACTAAAATGAATTAAAAGCAGAGATAACAAAACAAGGGTAAAATCTTCTGCACAAAAATCGCACAAGGAAATTTATATCACATAATTATCATTAGAATATAAACACTTATAAGGATTTTAACTTTTTGTTTAATGTCTGAGAATATAGTTCAATTATTAAATTACCAAAATAGAGTTTTAAATCGTGCATTTTGTTTCACTTTTATACAACAATCACTATTTCGCTCGAAAAAGATCATTGTTTAACACTAGCTGGCTACTAGAACTTTATTTTTTTTTCCTACGATCAAGATGATAATTGATAATATGGCACTTTAGGAGGGTTATGAAAATACTTCCATACTATTAATCTATATGCAATAGCGTTAGTAATATTTCAGTTTCACTTTGTGGCCATTATCATCGCGGTGCAACTAATCAAGTTTATTCATTTTTTTAAATAAAATTTGATAACCAAACTTTAACCAAAATGAACCACTGTATATTACCAATTACTAGGTTCAAAAGAACTTATAAACCCAATTTAACAAAATTGGCACCAAAAGGTTTTCATAGCTAGACTAAGAATATGCATCATGAAATTTCCAGTCTAAATAACCTGAAACCCAAAAGATGATGCCTTACAACCCAAACATATAACCTACCAAGCACTAATTACTTCTTCTTCATACCTTCGGAAACCAATTTAGTGTGCTCCTTCATCAAATCCATTTCATCGATAAAACCTCTACTTCAGCTTCGTGTAATTTCTTCCACTTGCCCTCCAAATCCTTTGCCTTGGCATCCCCAATCAAACTCATATTCTCTCTCAAGAAACTCCGATCAACGTCCATATCAAATGATTATCTCAAGAATGGATACTTGAACCCAAAATCACCTTCGTCATCATCTCTTCCCAACTTTTTCACCATGTTCTTATGCACTGAACGGAATCAAGTTTATTTGTTGTTGCACTTTGCCAGCCGAAAAAAAGATCAAAATTTTGAGTTGGATATTAAGACTTGCATTACTTTTCTATTCTTTACAACCATGTAGTTTTCATTCTTGAGAATTTCAAACATTTGTTAACAATATATAGGTGACTACGCATTACTTTAGTAAAAATTGGGATTCATCATTTAATGGAATTTTGATGTCTAAGATCCCTCTGTTTGAGATATGTTGTTATAACTAAAGAGGTTCTCTATTGTTTCTTTGCTGGTTCAAAGTTCTTCTTTAGAAGGATCATATGAACTATTGAATCTAACATTAATGGTCTTTGTTTGAGACATTGTAAGATAATAAATTACTTTAAGTTGAAGTCTTGGGATATATCTACAGCAAATATAGAGTCTTTTTTTTTATCAGCAATCCAATATGGATGTTTTCTTTCCAAAGTATTCGTTCTAACCTTTTGGAAGTAACAATTGGGGTAGGGGCGAAAACTTCTACACAAACATAGCACGAGAAAAGTTATAACATGTATTTATGATTATATTTCTACTACTTTTAGGCTATATTGAACTATTGATTATTGTCTAAAAAAAGTTTAATTATCAAAATACCACAATAGATTTTATAAAATACATAGAGGAACAATTATCCAGATAAATTTAGTTCAACTTTCATGCAACGATGATTGTATCATTTTAAAAAAAATTTCCTTGAAAGCAAATTAGATATTGATTTGATCACATCAAAGAGCATCTACACAGAAACATTTTGAATAAAATGCTATCCACAAAACCAAGTCATATAAAGAAAGCCCCTATAGTCGGGAAAGTTTGATATCCAAGTTACTCGCAAATGCACAACTATTTAAAGAAAAAGATTTTTGTAACTTAGCAAGTATGACAAACTAAGAAATGTTTTAATCACCTAGCACTACTTGATAAATTCTCAGTGTAAAGTGCAAGCTCATAATATACTTCTCTATATACTAGAAAATTTAACTATCTAACTTGAAAGCCAAAAATCTGTATTAGAAAATCCAATATGTAGTTGAAACTTGAATGTATTAGCCTCCTACTTGATATGCCATTGAATAGATTTTTGAACCTTAAACTAAAAATCGAGTTTATAACATCAAATATGCTTGTGAAACATTTCAACAAGAAACTCATCACCAAATTCTTTTTCCATGGCTGCTTTTTGTAAATTAAACGGAAGGCAATGTAAGAATAAACAACCAAGATACAGCACCAAGTCTTGGACAATATAGAGGTACCAATAACATATTGGGCATTTTCAAAAAAAGACTAAATATAATGGATGATCGAATCGAGTAAGGTTGAAAGTAGCTTGCTTTGATGTTGCATTTATACCAACTAAAGCAAAAATAGAATTTTGTTTACTAATAATGGTTAATGGAAGGATAGGCGACTCACTTTGAGATCCCATTATATCATTGGATAGTCTGATTAGTTTTTCCTTTCCATTTCTCTAAAAATTAGAGGTTTTGGAACTGTTTTGCTTTGAATTTCCATTCTCTCGAAAAACTAGAGGTTTTGGAGTTTTTCCTTTCCATTTTCTCAACAATTGGAGGTTTTGGAACTGCTTGATCTAATAGTACTTATCAACTTTTTTGCCTCTCCCTTTTGTGCCCAAAGCAATTACAGCTAGAGGTAAATTAGCTTGAATTTTACCTTCATTTGCAAGATCATTATTACAATTTTTGTAAGAAAATGAACGTGCATGTGCAGTGAAAGTTTGACATTTCATATCCTATAAGTTCATCACCTTTAATTAATTGCATGTAATATAAGAGAAATTTCTTGAAGAATTCCTTGAATTTTAGTGCATTTTTTCATGAAGTTTGTAGTAAGTTGTGGGAAGTCCTATTTAAAGCTATCCAAACATTTAGCCACTAATGGTGATTCACATGAGTTTAACAAGATCTTTATAGGATAGAATCCCCAAGTTTGATGAATGACAGCTCTCTATATGTAATGTTAAATCTCACAAGCTGTTGGGCATTGAAGAAGAAATGGAAGGCATATAAGAATAAATGGCTGAACTACAATACTAACTCTTGGTCATGATACGGGAACGAGCAACATATTGGGTAGGTAGAAATGAACATATGATAGATAATGGAACAAGGTAGACATGAACAATTTACTTTGATTTTTCATTTGCACAAACTACATAAGAGATAGATATCTCATTTCTTTGAGGGCTCACTTTTATGTCCCATTATTTTATTTTATGTTTTGATTAACTAGTAATTTCCTTTTCCATTGGCAAGTTTGTTAGCACAATTTTGGGCTCATGAGCAGATCCTTGACATTTTTTTTTGTTTTCATTTAGTGCATTCATTTGTTGTTTTTGGAGAAAAGTACTAACTTTTTCTTTTAATAAGAATGAATATCACAATTGATTAAAGTGAAAGGTAATAAAAAAGTAAAAAAGCTTATACATAAGAATCACACAAAAAAATTAATAACATAGTCATCATCAGATTTTCACCATTTTTAGAGCTTGTTTAACCTTTTCCTTAATACCTATGAACATAATTTAATTATTAAACTACAAAAATAAATTCTCAAATTGTGCATAGAGGAATAACTATCCACATAAATCCTTGGTTCAATTTTTATGCAAAAACCAAAGTTTTGTAACTTTCCACATGTCCACTTCGCCTAACAAAAAGAGTAAAAAAAGACATCGTTGAAATAAAATTCAATAGTAGCTTGATGACATTACAATGCATCCACATAGATACCATTCGAATAATGAGCTATCCTTAAAAAAAAGTGATATAAAGAACATTTCTACAGCCAGTGAAGTTTGATATCTGAACAACTCTTAATTGCAGTACCATTTTAGTTCAAATTTTAGGAAGCTAGTAAGCACAAAAAATGGAAGAATGCTCCCTAACACAATCTAATAAAATATCAATGCAAAGAGCAAGTTCAATATACTTGTTTAATGCAATAAATATCTATCTATCTAATGTAGGAGGCAACAAATGTACATTAAAGAAATCAATGTATAGTTCAAATTAAAGTGCATTAGCCTCCCATTTGAGGTGTTGTTGAATACATTCCCTATCTTTAACGGATTATTAAGTTTATAGTGTTGAATTTATTCATCAAATATTTCATCAAGAAACTTATTATCAAGTTTTTCTTCTTTGACCCACCTTTTTGTCGATGAATGGAAGACAACATGAATAAGTGGCCAAGATATGGATAGGATATAGGTACAAGCAAACATCTCAATAGGAAACAAACAGTATATATGATGGATGATGGAATCAGGTAGGCGGGAGTAGTTTGCTTCAATGTTTGATACACAACAACTAATTTAAAGATAGATTTCTTTTTTCTCCTAGTAGTAAATAGCTTAGCAGAAGGCTCAATTCATTTGTTCATTCCTAATTCTATAAATTGGAATTTTGGAACTATATGATCTAATACTATTCGATCAACTTTTTTTGTTTTTAAAATAACACCATTCTTTTTATTCCATCAATCTTAAATACATACAGCACCTTTTCATCTAACAAATGCCCTCGCCCAAAGCTAGACATAACCATAACAAACCGAGGGACTATCCCTAGCATCAAGAGCGAACAAACCCCTAACAAACCTTGGGAGACAATGATGAGCCTCGAACACATGTGACGGGTTTTTGATATAAGTGTAAATTTAAATCCAATTTATACTCATTTTGACTGCAAGTACACAGGTCAACTAGTAGTTTAGGGCATATATCGAGTCGATCCCACGAGAAAGATTGGACAACTACCAGTGCTACTAAAGCTTCTCTATTATTTAGATGATCAATGAATTAAAAGAAATAAAACTATACTAAACTTGTGCAAGAGAACAATAAATAAAAGCTCCTTTGTTATGGTATTCCTAACTACTCATGCAAGTGCTACTTTTGGATCATCGAGTACTAATATCTTGGCTAGTTATGGCGTAATTTCCCTATGTATGTGAAACCTACTTTCGTAGTGAATCAACTATACTTATAACTAATCCATACCTACCCTCGTGATTATCAAATTAGCTACAAGTTCATTTCTTCTATAAAATTGCATGAAATGAATCACTAAATCCACATAGGTGCACTTTTACTCTCATGAGTGTACTCCCTAGATTTAGCACTTCTTGAACTAGTGTTAAATCTCAATTTTCATTGAAGAAACAACACCTTTAGATAATCACAATTAATGGTACCAAATTAATCATGATTTAAAAAGCTTAAGTGCTAAATAACTTACTCAAATAATAGCATCAAATAGCCAAATAATAAACACTAACAATCATAGAAAGTTCAACCAAAGCCAAGGCATAAACTTTAGAGACACATAATAAACATAGAATCCATAACTTGCATATTAACTAACCAATAGAATCAAGTATAAAAGATAAAGAGTTAGGAAAGAAATGTAACCCTTGTCACATGAGTTCATCTCCTCCATCTTCATCTTTGTCTAGCTAATAAACAAGAAGGATGAACTAACTAGCTAGACTAACCTATACTATACTAACCTAGCACTAAGAAAATGTAAGAACTACATTTTTGTGGTATTTCTTGCATTCTTCAAGCTCCTTTGAATCTTGTAAGTCCATGGCTATACATAGATGAATTTCGTCAAGAAATGAGGCTTCAAACATCACTTTTACAGCTGCAAAGTTGTTTTCACACGTCCATCAATACCAGTGAATTATTGGAGGAGAAACCAAGTGGTGCAAGTGGAGAGCAGCCATTTCTGACCAGAATCCAGCCAAGAATCCGGCCAATCTGGCCGGATTGTCGGCCGGATTGCTCCCCTGCATTTCTTTGCAATTTCTGTCCAATCTTTAATGTTGCTCCAATTTTGCCTCAAATTCAACTGAACCTTTCTTGATGATAGAAGCTGAATTACTCTTGACCAAAACATAAAGCCTGTATCCCTTTGAGTTATCTTTTCAATGCATCAAGAATCACCTCATTTGGATTTGTGTAGGCTGAGAAATGACTGAAATACCCTTGATTGCTCACTACCTCGTTTCAGCTTCAACTATAGAAATTGGCTACTGTAATTTGCCTTTTTGACCTAAAAAAGTCTTAAACTGGTTTCGATGTCTTCACATGAATTGTAGATTTATCTCTTATCTTCAAAATGATTCAAGAATCATCTCAATTCGATCATTGTAGCTCAAGTTATAGCTAAACTACGAAGATGTGTCAAAAACTGTCAACTTTCCTTTTCATCCAAATGAAGTATATTTCCAATTCCTATAAACATTATGGACAAAATGCAAGTAAAATGGACATTTAATCACTTAAGAGCATTTTACACTAATTATAGGCAAAATGATCCATTTTCTTCCTATAATATTGCCAAAGTGACTAGAAATAACATAAAATGCCATTCAAAAATAACTTAAATTAGTCACTTATCAATTCCCCCACACTTGAATCATTGCTTGTTCTCAAGCAATCCACACATAAACAACTACAATGATTCAAGAGGTGAAACAATATATCCACTTTTTCCCAAATTTAATTCCTCGTGACTTGGCAAACACTTATTATACAATTGTTCAATTTACACTAAATACTCGTAATATCAAGCAAAGGAAAGATAATTATGCCTAATTTTAACAAGTTAAATTTAATCTCTCACCCTAACCTAATTTCACAAGTAACCAAATCATATAGTCAATTTATAGCTTTCCTCCTCCTATAATCATATTTTTCTCAAAAATTTTTAATTAAGAGGGATTTATGGCCGAATATCTTATTTCAATAGTGAAAACGTCTTTTGATGCGAAGATCGACACTTTTAGGTGAAGAACTCCAGTTATTCAACATTTCACTTATTTAAATTGCTATGCATACTCTTAATTCAAGTACCTTTTTACACGAGTGTCGACATTTGTAGATGCCAACCCCTGATTACTCAATACAAGAATCATTGAAGTAGACCAAAAACTCTTTTTCTTCTTTTTTCTTTTTTTTTTCTTTTAAAGTATAAGACAATAAATAGACATTCCCTCATAGAAAATATATAAGAATAATCAAAAGAAGAGTATAGCTTTTGACGAGCGCGGGGTATACATATACAACTAACTCATCCACAATCAAGTTTAAATTTATAACATCTTAAATACCCCACACGCGATTTTGCTACAAGTATACAGGTCGTGAGCGAGTATAGGGCATTAAAGGTCGATCCCACAGAGAAAATTTTCAATTACCGATGGTTTTCGAACTCCTTTATTATCTAGACTACCATAAACATAAAAGTAATGAAAATAACACTAGATACTCTTAGAGGTATGGAATTCCTTACTATTCTTGCAAGTGAGGTTCCGGTTAAGTTAATGCTATTATCTTGACTAGTTATGGCTTAATTTCCTAATGTATATGAAACCTACTTCGTAGTGAATCAACTATACTTGTAACTAAGCCATACCTACTCTCATGGTTATGAATTAACTACAAGCACATTTTTTCTATGAAATTACATGAAACAAGTCACTAAAGCCACATAGGTGCACCTCTACTCTCATGAGTGTACTCCCTAGGTTTATCACTTTCTTAAACTAGTGTTAAATTTCAATTCTCATTGCAATTTAACACCTTTAGATAATCACAACTAATGGCTAGTTAATCATGATTAGAAAAGCAAAAGTGATAAATAACTTTTTCAAAATAATATCATCACATAACCAAATAAACATCACTAACAAGTTATAGAAAGTTCATCCATAACTCTAGGCATAAACTTTAACTAAACATGAAAACAAATACCAAACTTGTATTATAGTTAAACATGAAATCAAATACAAAAGAGAAAGTGATAGGAGAGAAGTCACCCTTGTCACATGAGCTCTAACTCTCCATCTTTGCCCTTCAAATCTTCATCCAAATCTAACTACAAATACAAGAAGGAAAAACTATACTAACTACTCTATACTACCCTAACTAATAAACTAAGGAAACTCTAGTGAAAGCTACATTTTGGTGAGTTTATCTAGCCTTCCAAAGCTCTTAAAATATTCTCCAAAGGCTTCTATTTATAGAGGATTTAAGAGCCAAATGAGTTGTTTCTGGTTGTCATTTTTTACTCTTGAAACTCTCATGAGTTGTCTTTCTAACTTTCCAACCTTTTCTTGATCAGATACAGCCGAAATTGATAGTTGGAATTGAGCTGAAAAAGTTGTGTGAAAGCAGGGCAAGTTACAGAAAACAGAAGAGAATATGCGACCTCAGGAATACGTGACTTCATCTCGCATATTGGATAGTCACGTTTTCACTTCAGCACCAATTCAACCAAAATCTTATCAATGATAGAAGCTGAACTAACTCTTGTGCAAAACATAAAAGTTGTATCTGTTTGAGTTAGCTTTCCAATTCCTTAAGAATCATCTTATTTTAAGCTCTGTGGATCGAGATATGACCAAACTACTATCAATTGGTCAGAGCTCTGTTTCAGCTTTCGACAACAGAGTTGCACTTCTGTATTTTGACTTTTTGACTAGGAAAACGACTGAACTGGATTTTGATATCTCCATACCAAATGTATATCTTTATCTTAGCTTCAAAATGGTACAAGACTTACCTCAATCTAATATTTTTAGCTCAAGATATAGTCAAAATACCACAAGATGTCAAAGCTATGAAACTTGCTTCCTTTTATTCTTGATTGCATTTCCTCTTTTGCACTTCATATTCTCTTTTTATCACTTCAAATAATCATCAATCATCCAATTATCTTCTCAATTCATGCCATTTGATGATTGAATTCTTAAACCTACAAAAATATGAAGTTTTTACCATTAAAACCCATAGAAATGCAATTTTTGCCATTTAAACCATAAAATGCATATTTTCACTAGAATTTAGTTAATTAACTATAAAAGTAATTAAAACACACCAAAACTAACTAATATAACACACTAAAAACATGTAAAATATACTCTTATCAAATACTCTCACACTTGAACCAATGTTTATCCTCAAGCAATAAGAAATACACATCAACAATAATTCAAAATTTTAAAAACAAATATATGTGCTCCATTCAACTTCATTTCCTCAAAACAAGGTAAATGACCATTATGCAATCATTCAATTAAATTCAAGTACTCATAATATCAAGTAAAGAAGAGTCAATTATACCCTAATTATGCTAGTTCAACTCAATTTCTCACATTTACCCAATGTCACAAGTAAGTAACTCATATGGTCAATAAAAGTGCTATCTAATCCCATGATCATTTTCTTATTCAATTTAGAGAATGATTTATTCATATCTAAATATTACCTAAGTTATGAAAGAGCCTTTTGACGTGAAGATCGACATTTTTAGATGAAGATCGCCGGTTACTCAACACTTCACATACTCAAGTTGCTTTGCATACTCTTAATTCAAGTACCGTTTTACGCGAAAGTCGATATTTGTAGATGAAGACTCTCGGTTACTAAGAACCATTGGAGTAGAATAACTCTTATTCACTTTTTTTTCTTTTTTTTCACCTTTTTTTTTTTTGCTCATTTTTTTCAAAATAAAGATAATAATTAGTCCCTCAAAAGTATAATCATGAGAAGAGTATTACAACAATTGACCAGATTTATCACTTAACTTATAAAGTCAAGTAAAGAGAAGAAATTTCATTAAATTTGCAAATTGTAAAACATAATTTTCTCCACTTTACATGATATACTTTCCTATAAATATACAAATTATAATCACATAATAGTCATTTCCAAATTAACTGAGAAAAGAAGTTTTTAAGCCACATATATTTATCTCAAAAGTAGAAGGAATTTGAATGACTAATGGTGTGGAACACGTTACCCTTAGATAAAATTGAAAGAATTTGAAATATTTTGGGGCAAATTTACAATTTTGGATAAGATTTTGAAAAAATTTTAGCAGAGTTTCCCTTTATAACTGGACTAACTCCCTGCCAACAAACTCAAATTTGAAAACAAAGCACAATAACATTTTCAAGACAAGTTCAAATCATTTCAATCACAAGTCAATCACAACCGATGCATATCATCTCAATTCTCCCCTCCCCCCCACCACTTAACATGCACATTGTCCTCATTGTGTAAAAAGAGAAACCAAGATAAAAAAAGTAATACTTCCCTATTGTTGCGATCAAAATGTCAAAGCATGAAGTTCACGAGCCATTGTCCACTTATCTCCACAACTTCATGAGCTCCATTGGATAACTATTAGTGATATAAACCTAAGAATTGAAAATGAGAAACAAAGGTGATAACAAAGGCATTATAAAATACAATGGCGATTCGTAACTTCAAACCTTTGTGGTGGTGTGTGACGGCCCCACCTCCCCCTAAGGCGAACCAGAGGGTTCGGCGGGCCGCCTGCCCAGCTCTCGCCGGGACTCAGTCGTTCACTAAAGTCCTCAATTGAATTACAAGAATAAACCTCAAATACATCACATGGTCCACAAATATACATCCAAGTCTCCAATAATTACATGTCACAAATGCAGCGGAAACAATTCCAAATAAGCCATCCAGTCACGTGCACAAGTACTATAAGTCCTTCCTTCGCCTTGAGCCCTGTGGAGGGGAATAAAATATTTTTGGGGTGAGCTAGAAGCTCAGCGAGTAACCAGCAAAATCATTAAGCAAATATATTGCACAATGTTGCATTTCGATGATTTCGATGATGTCATGATTCAGAGATCAAATGTCCGTTTAGTGCTCTCGTGAGCTAGTGAAATCATTGCACTAGAACACCCAACGCTCAAATAGATCATAACACGCGAACAGAGAGAGGAAGCCCCTTTTTGAGATCCAGATAACCATGAACATAAACCACAAACAGAATGGAGACGTTGGTGTCTAACACAAGACTTTCCCAGAACTCATTGAAGCCAAAATCATATCATGAATTCACATGCAAGCACGCATGAGATGCAATCGAATAAATAATGCAAGAAACATTTCACAAATAACTTTGGAAAGAGTTTAGGGTCACTCACCTCCACGGCTCTGAAACCATCCATCATATAGCATTGCCTTGCTCAAATCCAAGTCTTAGATCACAAACCCAATGCAACAAGTCCCTTCAAAGTTCGGACAGCATTTCCCCATAAATTCATCCTTTCCATCCTACAATCAAACCCAACCACATAGCAATTAACCACAATTGCTCAAAACCAGAAAACAGTTTTGACGTCCTTTTGCGGTAATGGCACCAAAGGCGCTACGATTGTCGGATGAAGGTGCAAAACCCACCGTTTGGAAGCTAAGAACCAGGGCTACAACAATGTAGAAGGCCACTCAGTCCAAATCCCAGCACAACTAAGTCATATATGCCAAATACCAAACCAGAATAGTAATTGCAGGTTCCCAAATCACACAAAACTGTAATACGTCTATCTCAGCCAACACAGGTCCAATTGCATTGATTCCAAAGGCACATGAAAGCTAAGACATCAAGATACATTTCATCAGAAGACACCAACATCCAAATCCAAAGCAATTCCAGTAAAAACAGACGATTACAATCACAGTTCGCACATTCTGATCTCCCAGAACAGCAACAGTAAAAATGGCATAACTCACTCTATACTACTCTAAATGCCCTGAAATTTTGCAGGCACTACAAACTCATCAATACCTACAACTTTCATGTTTTGAGCAAAGTCCAATTCGGCCTCTATCTATGACCTAAAATTTCGGACAGATTAGGGGTTCATGAACCCTAACTTTTCACATTTCATTCCAAATCCAAAATTGATTGCATTTATCATCAATTCACACCTACTAGAGTCAAAGCCCCTTATTACCAACCATCAAAAACAACCACACCATCAAGATCATATGAAACCAGAAAATTCATCATAAAATTGAAAACTTCACCAAAACACTTCAAATCAAGAAACAAGTCACATAATCCATCACTTTAGGTCCCATTAAGCACCATATAAGCATCAATAAGTGTAGTAGAATGTTTAATCATCACTTACCTAAGAAATAAGAGAAGAGGAGTTGTAGACCACCCTAGCTCTTCAAGAAAACTTCACCAAACAACCTCTATCACCAACTAGAAAGATTTTTATGGAGTAGAAATGGATGTAAGCAAATGTTTTTGGGTGATTTGCACCAAGTAGTAGCTAGAACTTGAAGAGTTTCTTCTTCCTTCCTTGCACAAGAGGTTCGGCCAACAAGAGGTAAGAAATGGTAATTTTTTGTGCATTTTTGAGATATTTAACCAATTTTTTGGTCAAAAGTCAAAATAGTGAATAGTAACTCTTAAGTCAAAACCAATGTAGTGGTGACACTTGTCACCTACATTAATGCAATCTTATCTTTCTTTTTCCTCTCACATCAATCAATCTCACTCTCTACTTATCTCTTAACACCCGATAAATTTTACACAGTATCCGAAACTTAACCTTATTGGCCGAATTTTTCCGAACTTTTCGCACTAGTGGGTCCCACGTCCAATATATATTCTTAATTTTCTAAAAACTCTCCAATACTAGAAAAATTATCTAAAAACTATAATTGCTCATAAAATTTATCTAGAAATTTTTCCGGATACAGAAAGTGCAGTAAACAAGCCATGAAAAATGCGAAAACCTAGAAAATGCAAATTACGGGTTCTCACACTCTCTCCCCCTTAAAAGAATTTCGCCCTCGAAATTTTACTTTTCAAATTTAAAGTAACCAATGGCCTGTACCTTCTTCGGCTTCAGAGTCAGAAGAAACGAGATTCTTCATTCCAGTCCCTTTTCCACTTGACGGTCCAGGGTCGGTCTTGGTTGGTTGCTGGGTTCCTTTCTTTTCACGCGCTTTACTCGGGCAATGAGCAATTCGATGCTCGGCGCTCCCACAGCACAGACATCTCCCTCCTCTTTTCCAACAATTCTCTTCAAAATGATTGGATTTTCTACAATAGCCAGAATATGGTAGAGGAATTGGGGTCTGATCTCCTTGTGAGATATCCCTCAGTGGTCCTTTTTCCCTTGAGTTTCCTCCTGGCGTATCCTCCTTAAGTGTCTCCAGAATTGTCACACCCCTAGCTCCACGACCCTTCTTCGCCAAGGGCCTACCTTGCTCACCCTGTTCTGGCAATTTACCCCTTTTCTTGCCCCTTTTCTTGGCATAGAAGATCGTCCCCTGTGGCCTTACAATTCCTGCCCTTTGAGCTTCCTCTGGCGCCCCCATAGCAGCAGTACTTTGTGCCATTGCTAGAGCCTCTTCGGAACTCCCTTCGTATTCCCTTTTTAGCTCTAAGTTCTAGTGCAAGAGCTCAATCTTTTCGGAATACTCGTGCCTCCATCGCCCTTCCCAGTATTCGGCTAGTCTTCTTTGAACCTCTATTTCGTCACGAAGTACCACGATCTCCTGATACATATTAACCCAATTTGCCATTTCACGGAGTCGCTGGAACTCAAATAATAGCCTGCCAGGCAAATCAATGGGTCATAATAAATTCTTAAGTAGGTGTGGTACTCTCGGTCCTGGTCTTTGTTCAACGGTTGTTTCCCTTTCTGCTCTTAATTCTTGACCTCGCTCAGTTCCACGGCCACCACCATGACCTCGACTACATCTTCCTTTCATATATTATTTTATTTTATTATATATATATATTTTTTTTCTCTCTTTTCTTTTTTCCCTTTCTCCAAGGTAATTCAACGCATAAATACAGTAAAGTGACAAAAGTAATCATATTCTAGCACACCAATTACACCAATGACATATGCACATATAACACACCATGTATCACGAAAACGGTTAAGCAAATACACCAATACATGCCAAATTAGACAGATAATCCTATGCACAATACTCGAACCACTGTTATGTCATAGCGGTATCAAAGCAAATCAAGAGTAAAGGCGATATAGTCCCAGGCCCAATTAAAATAACCCCGTCCGATCCCTCACGTCACTTACCATGCAAACTAGATATCCAATAACCTCATGGACTCATTCCAGCCAAACAAAACCTATTCATGTTCCCAAAATACAAATCTCACATACGTAACACCGTTTCAACTCTGGAGTACTCAGGCACAAGAATCCGAAATAAGACAATTCACCTCTCGAGCTGGCCAGTCCCAAGAGTAAATCATCTACAATCGAAATTCCTACCAGACGTACCTATCTATGGTCCTCAATTACCACGGAAAAGTTTTAAGGCCTATAACATTCACAATTCAGAGCTTAGGCTCGAACGAGCACTTAATCCTTCATACCTATCCACCACTTAGTCCAGGCTCACTCCGCGCAGAGACCACGCGAAGCAGGCTCTGATACCACCTGTGACGGCCCCACCTCCCCCTAAGGCGAACCAGAGGGTTCGGCGGGCCGCCTGCCCAGCTCTCGCTGGGACTCAGTCGTTCACTAAAGTTCTCAATTGAATTACAAGAATAAACCTCAAATACATCACATGGTCCACAAATATACATCCAAGTCTCCAATAATTACATGTCACAAATGCAGCGAAAACAATTCCAAATAAGCCATCCAGTCACGTGCACAAGTACTATAAGTCCTTCCTTCGCCTTGAACCCTGTGGAGGGGAATAAAATATTTTTGGGGTGAGCTAGAAGCTCAGCGAGTAACCAGCAAAATCATTAAGCAAATATATTGCACAATGTTGCATTTCGATGATTTCGATGATGTCATGATTCAGAGATCAAATGTCCGTTTAGTGCTCTCGTGAGCTAGTGAAATCATTGCACTAGAACACCCAACGCTCAAATAGATCATAACACGCGAACAGAGAGAGGAAGCCCCTTTTTGAGCTCCAGATAACCATGAACATGAACCACAAACAGAATGGAGACGTTGGTGTCCAACACAAGACTTTCCCAGAACTCATTGAAGCCAAAATCATATCATGAATTCACATGCAAGCATGCATGAGATGCAATCGAATAAATAATGCAAGAAACATTTCACAAATAACTTTGGAAAGAGTTTAGGGTCACTCACCTCCACGGCTCTGAAACCATCCATCATATAGCATTGTCTTGCTCAAATCCAAGTCTTAGATCACAAACCCAATGCAACAAGTCCCTTCAAAGTTCGGACAGCATTTCCCCATAAATTCATCCTTTCCATCCTACAATCAAACCCAACCACATAGCAATTAACCACAATTGCTCAAAACCAGAAAACAGTTTTGACGTCCTTTTGCGGTAATGGCACCAAAGGCGTTACGATTGTCGGATGAAGGTGCAAAATCCACCGTTTGGAAGCTAAGAACCAGGGCTACAACAATGTAGAAGGCCACTCAGTCCAAATCCCAGCACAACTAAGTCATATATGCCAAATACCAAACCAGAATAGTAATTGCAGGTTCCCAAATCACACAAAACTGTAATACGTCTATCTCAGCCAACACAGGTCCAATTGCATTGATTCCAAAGGCACATGAAAGCTAAGACATCAAGATACATTTCATCAGAAGACACCAACATCCAAATCCAAAGCAATTCCAGTAAAAACAGACGATTACAATCACAGTTCGCACATTCTGATCTCCCAGAACAGCAACAGTAAAAATGGCATAACTCACTCTATACTACTCTACTCTAAAATGCCCTGAAATTTTGCAGGCACTACAAACTCATCAATACCTACAACTTTCATGTTTTGAGCAAAGTCCAATTCGGCCTCTATCTATGACCTAAAATTTCGGACAGATTAGGGGTTCATGAACCCTAACTTTTCACATTTCATTCCAAATCCAAAATTGATTGCATTTATCATCAATTCACACCTACTAGAGTCAAAGCCCCTTATTACCAACCATCAAAAACAACCACACCATCAAGATCATATGAAACCAGAAAATTCATCATAAAATTGAAAACTTCACAAAACCTTCAAATCAAGAAACAAGTCCATAATCCATCACTTTAGGTCCATTAAGCACCATATAAGCATCAATAAGTGTAGTAGAATGTTTAATCATCACTTACCTAAGAAATAAGAGAAGAGGAGTTGTAGACACCCTAGGCTCTTCAAGAAAACTTCACCAAACAACCTCTATCACCAACTAGAAAGATTTTTATGGAGTAGAAATGGATGTAAGCAAATGTTTTTGGGTGATTTGCACCAAGTAGTAGCTAGAACTTGAAGAGTTTCTTCTTCCTTCCTTGCACAAGAGGTTCGGCCAACAAGAGGTAAGAAATGGTAATTTTTTGTGCATTTTTGAGATATTTAAACCAATTTTTTGGTCAAAAGTCAAAATAGTGAATAGTAACTCTTAAGTCAAAACCAATGTAGTGGTGACACTTGTCACCTACATTAATGCAATCTTATCTTTCTTTTTCCTCTCACATCAATCAATCTCACTCTCTACTTATCTCTTAACACCCGATAAATTTTACACAGTATCCGAAACTTAACCTTATTGGCCGAATTTTTCGAACTTTTCGCACTAGTGGGTCCCACGTTCCAATATATATTCTTAATTTTCTAAAAACTCTCCAATACTAGAAAAATTATCTAAAAACTATAATTGCTCATAAAATTTATCTAGAAATTTTTCCGGATACAGAAAGTGCAGAAAACAAGCATGAAAAATGCGAAAACCTAGAAAATGCAAATTACGGGTTCTCACACTCTCTCCCCCTTAAAAGAATTTCGCCCTCGAAATTTTACTTTTCAAATTTAAAGTAACCAATGGCCTGTACCTTCTTCGCTTCAGAGTCAGAAGAAACGAGATTCTTCATTCCAGTCCCTTTTCCACTTGACGGTCCAGGGTCGGTCTTGGTTGGTTGCTGGGTTCCTTTCTTTTCACGCGCTTTACTCGGGCAATGAGCAATTCGATGCTCGGCGCTCCCACAGCACAGACATCTCCCTCCTCTTTTCCAACAATTCTCTTCAAAATGATTGGATTTTCTACAATAGCCAGAATATGGTAGAGGAATTGGGGTCTGATCTCCTTGTGAGATATCCCTCAGTGGTCCTTTTTCCCTTGAGTTTCCTCCTGGCGTATCCTCCTTAAGTGTCTCCAGAATTGTCACACCCCTAGCTCCACGACCCTTCTTCGCCAAGGGCCTACCTTGCTCACCCTGTTCTGGCAATTTACCCCTTTTCTTGGCATAGAAGATCGTCCCCTGTGGCCTTACAATTCCTGCCCTTTGAGCTTCCTCTGGCGCCCCCATAGCAGCAGTACTTTGTGCCATTGCTAGAGCCTCTTCGGAACTCCCTTCGTATTCCCTTTTTAGCTCTAAGTTCTAGTGCAAGAGCTCAATCTTTTCGGAATACTCGTGCCTCCATCGCCCTTCCCAGTATTCGGCTAGTCTTCTTTGAACCTCTATTTCGTCACGAAGTACCACGATCTCCTGATACATATTAACCCAATTTGCCATTTCACGGAGTCGCTGGAACTCAAATAATAGCCTGCCAGGCAAATCAATGGGTCATAATAAATTCTTAAGTAGGTGTGGTACTCTCGGTCCTGGTCTTTGTTCAACGGTTGTTTCCCTTTCTGCTCTTAATTCTTGACCTCGCTCAGTTCCACGGCCACCACCATGACCTCGACTACATCTTCCTTTCATATATTATTTTATTTTATTATATATATATATATTTTTTCTCTCTTTTCTTTTTTCCCTTTCTCCAAGGTAATTCAACGCATAAATACAGTAAAGTGACAAAAGTAATCATATTCTAGCACACCAATTACACCAATGACATATGCACATATAACACACCATGTATCACGAAAACGGTTAAGCAAATACACCAATACATGCCAAATTAGACAGATAATCCTATGCACAATACTCGAACCACTGTTATGTCATAGCGGTATCAAAGCAAATCAAGAGTAAAGGCGATATAGTCCCAGGCCCAATTAAAATAACCCCGTCCGATCCCTCACGTCACTTACCATGCAAACTAGATATCCAATAACCTCATGGACTCATTCCAGCCAAACAAAACCTATTCATGTTCCCAAAATACAAATCTCACATACGTAACACCGTTTCAACTCTGGAGTACTCAGGCACAAGAATCCGAAATAAGACAATTCACCTCTCGAGCTGGCCAGTCCCAAGAGTAAATCATCTACAATCGAAATTCCTACCAGACGTACCTATCTATGGTCCTCAATTACCACGGAAAAGTTTTAAGGCCTATAACATTCACAATTCAGAGCTTAGGCTCGAACGAGCACTTAATCCTTCATACCTATCCACCACTTAGTCCAGGCTCACTCCGCGCAGAGACCACGCGAAGCAGGCTCTGATACCACCTGTGACGGCCCCACCTCCCCCTAAGGCGAACCAGAGGGTTCGGCGGGCCGCCTGCCCAGCTCTCGCCGGGACTCAGTCGTTCACTAAAGTCCTCAATTGAATTACAAGAATAAACCTCAAATACATCACATGGTCCACAAATATACATCCAAGTCTCCAATAATTACATGTCACAAATGCAGCGGAAACAATTCCAAATAAGCCATCCAGTCACGTGCACAAGTACTATAAGTCCTTCCTTCGCCTTGAACCCTGTGGAGGGGAATAAAATATTTTTGGGGTGAGCTAGAAGCTCAGCGAGTAACCAGCAAAATCATTAAGCAAATATATTGCACAATGTTGCATTTCGATGATTTCGATGATGTCATGATTCAGAGATCAAATGTCCGTTTAGTGCTCTCGTGAGCTAGTGAAATCATTGCACTAGAACACCCAACGCTCAAATAGATCATAACACGCGAACAGAGAGAGGAAGCCCCTTTTTGAGCTCCAGATAACCATGAACATGAACCACAAACAGAATGGAGACGTTGGTGTCCAACACAAGACTTTCCCAGAACTCATTGAAGCCAAAATCATATCATGAATTCACATGCAAGCATGCATGAGATGCAATCGAATAAATAATGCAAGAAACATTTCACAAATAACTTTGGAAAGAGTTTAGAGTCACTCACCTCCACGGCTCTGAAACCATCCATCATATAGCATTGTCTTGCTCAAATCCAAGTCTTAGATCACAAACCCAATGCAACAAGTCTCTTCAAAGTTCGGACAGTATTTCCCCATAAATTCATCCTTTCCATCCTACAATCAAACCCAACCACATAGCAATTAACCACAATTGCTCAAAACCAGAAAACAGTTTTGACGTCCTTTTGCGGTAATGGCACCAAAGGCGTTACGATTGTCGGATGAAGGTGCAAAACCCACCGTTTGGAAGCTAAGAACCAGGGCTACAACAATGTAGAAGGCCACTCAGTCCAAATCCCAGCACAACTAAGTCATATATGCCAAATACCAAACCAGAATAGTAATTGCAGGTTCCCAAATCACACAAAACTGTAATACGTCTATCTCAGCCAACACAGGTCCAATTGCATTGATTCCAAAGGCACATGAAATCTAAGACATCAAGATACATTTCATCAGAAGACACCAACATCCAAATCCAAAGCAATTCCAGTAAAAACAGACGATTACAATCACAGTTCGCACATTCTGATCTCCCAGAACAGCAACAGTAAAAATGGCATAACTCACTCTATACTACTCTAAATGCCCTGAAATTTTGCAGGCACTACAAACTCATCAATACCTACAACTTTTATGTTTTGAGCAAAGTCCAATTCGGCCTCTATCTATGACCTAAAATTTCGGACAGATTAGGGGTTCATGAACCCTAACTTTTCACATTTCATTCCAAATCCAAAATTGATTGCATTTATCATCAATTCACACCTACTAGAGTCAAAGCCCCTTATTACCAACCATCAAAAACAACCACACCATCAAGATCATATGAAACCAGAAAATTCATCATAAAATTGAAAACTTCACCAAAACACTTCAAATCAAGAAACAAGTCACATAATCCATCACTTTAGGTCCCATTAAGCACCATATAAGCATCAATAAGTGTAGTAGAATGTTTAATCATCACTTACCTAAGAAATAAGAGAAGAGGAGTTGTAGACCACCCTAACTCTTCAAGAAAACTTCACCAAACAACCTCTATCACCAACTAGAAAGATTTTTATGGAGTAGAAATGGATGTAAGCAAATGTTTTTGGGTGATTTGCACCAAGTAGTAGCTAGAACTTGAAGAGTTTCTTCTTCCTTCCTTGCACAAGAGGTTCGGCCAACAAGAGGTAAGAAATGGTAATTTTTTGTGCATTTTTGAGATATTTAACCAATTTTTGGTCAAAAGTCAAAATAGTGAATAGTAACTCTTAAGTCAAAACCAATGTAGTGGTGACACTTGTCACCTACATTAATGCAATCTTATCTTTCTTTTTCCTCTCACATCAATCAATCTCACTCTCTACTTATCTCTTAACACCCGATAAATTTTACACAGTATCCGAAACTTAACCTTATTGGCCGAATTTTTCCGAACTTTTCGCACTAGTGGGTCCCACGTCCAATATATATTCTTAATTTTCTAAAAACTCTCCAATACTAGAAAAATTATCTAAAAACTATAATTGCTCATAAAATTTATCTAGAAATTTTTCCGGATACAGAAAGTGCAGTAAACAAGCCATGAAAAATGCGAAAACCTAGAAAATGCAAATTACGGGTTCTCACACTCTCTCCCCCTTAAAAGAATTTCGCCCTCGAAATTTTACTTTTCAAATTTAAAGTAACCAATGGCCTGTACCTTCTTCGGCTTCAGAGTCAGAAGAAACGAGATTCTTCATTCCAGTCCCTTTTCCACTTGACGGTCCAGGGTCGGTCTTGGTTGGTTGCTGGGTTCCTTTCTTTTCACGCGCTTTACTCGGGCAATGAGCAATTCGATGCTCGGCGCTCCCACAGCACAGACATCTCCCTCCTCTTTTCCAACAATTCTCTTCAAAATGATTGGATTTTCTACAATAGCCAGAATATGGTAGAGGAATTGGGGTCTGATCTCCTTGTGAGATATCCCTCAGTGGTCCTTTTTCCCTTGAGTTTCCTCCTGGCGTATCCTCCTTAAGTGTCTCCAGAATTGTCACACCCCTAGCTCCACGACCCTTCTTCGCCAAGGGCCTACCTTGCTCACCCTGTTCTGGCAATTTACCCCTTTTCTTGCCCCTTTTCTTGGCATAGAAGATCGTCCCCTGTGGCCTTACAATTCCTGCCCTTTGAGCTTCCTCTGGCGCCCCCATAGCAGCAGTACTTTGTGCCATTGCTAGAGCCTCTTCGGAACTCCCTTCGTATTCCCTTTTTAGCTCTAAGTTCTAGTGCAAGAGCTCAATCTTTTCGGAATACTCGTGCCTCCATCGCCCTTCCCAGTATTCGGCTAGTCTTCTTTGAACCTCTATTTCGTCACGAAGTACCACGATCTCCTGATACATATTAACCCAATTTGCCATTTCACGGAGTCGCTGGAACTCAAATAATAGCCTGCCAGGCAAATCAATGGGTCATAATAAATTCTTAAGTAGGTGTGGTACTCTCGGTCCTGGTCTTTGTTCAACGGTTGTTTCCCTTTCTGCTCTTAATTCTTGACCTCGCTCAGTTCCACGGCCACCACCATGACCTCGACTACATCTTCCTTTCATATATTATTTTATTTTATTATATATATATATATTTTTTCTCTCTTTTCTTTTTTCCCTTTCTCCAAGGTAATTCAACGCATAAATACAGTAAAGTGACAAAAGTAATCATATTCTAGCACACCAATTACACCAATGACATATGCACATATAACACACCATGTATCACGAAAACGGTTAAGCAAATACACCAATACATGCCAAATTAGACAGATAATCCTATGCACAATACTCGAACCACTGTTATGTCATAGCGGTATCAAAGCAAATCAAGAGTAAAGGCGATATAGTCCCAGGCCCAATTAAAATAACCCCGTCCGATCCCTCACGTCACTTACCATGCAAACTAGATATCCAATAACCTCATGGACTCATTCCAGCCAAACAAAACCTATTCATGTTCCCAAAATGCAAATCTCACATACGTAACACCGTTTCAACTCTGGAGTACTCAGGCACAAGAATCCGAAATAAGACAATTCACCTCTCGAGCTGGCCAGTCCCAAGAGTAAATCATCTACAATCGAAATTCCTACCAGACGTACCTATCTATGGTCCTCAATTACCACGGAAAAGTTTTAAGGCCTATAACATTCACAATTCAGAGCTTAGGCTCGAACGAGCACTTAATCCTTCATACCTATCCACCACTTAGTCCAGGCTCACTCCGCGCAGAGACCACGCGAAGCAGGCTCTGATACCACCTGTGACGGCCCCACCTCCCCCTAAGGCGAACCAGAGGGTTCGGCGGGCCGCCTGCCCAGCTCTCGCCGGGACTCAGTCGTTCACTAAAGTCCTCAATTGAATTACAAGAATAAACCTCAAATACATCACATGGTCCACAAATATACATCCAAGTCTCCAATAATTACATGTCACAAATGCAGCGGAA
Source organism: Coffea eugenioides (assembly GCF_003713205.1). Classification (NCBI taxonomy): domain Eukaryota; kingdom Viridiplantae; phylum Streptophyta; class Magnoliopsida; order Gentianales; family Rubiaceae; genus Coffea; species Coffea eugenioides. The sequence goes on from NC_040041.1 coordinate 17,414,281, forward strand.
ACAATTCCAAATAAGCCATCCAGTCACGTGCACAAGTACTATAAGTCCTTCCTTCGCCTTGAACCCTGTGGAGGGGAATAAAATATTTTTGGGGTGAGTTAGAAGCTCAGCGAGTAACCAGCAAAATCATTAAGCAAATATATTGCACAATGTTGCATTTCGATGATTTCGATGATGTCATGATTCAGAGATCAAATGTCCGTTTAGTGCTCTCGTGAGCTAGTGAAATCATTGCACTAGAACACCCAACGCTCAAATAGATCATAACACGCGAACAGAGAGAGGAAGCCCCTTTTTGAGCTCCAGATAACCATGAACATGAACCACAAACAGAATGGAGACGTTGGTGTCCAACACAAGACTTTCCCAGAACTCATTGAAGCCAAAATCATATCATGAATTCACATGCAAGCATGCATGAGATGCAATCGAATAAATAATGCAAGAAACATTTCACAAATAACTTTGGAAAGAGTTTAGAGTCACTCACCTCCACGGCTCTGAAACCATCCATCATATAGCATTGTCTTGCTCAAATCCAAGTCTTAGATCACAAACCCAATGCAACAAGTCCCTTCAAAGTTCGGACAGCATTTCCCCATAAATTCATCCTTTCCATCCTACAATCAAACCCAACCACATAGCAATTAACCACAATTGCTCAAAACCAGAAAACAGTTTTGACGTCCTTTTGCGGTAATGGCACCAAAGGCGTTACGATTGTCGGATGAAGGTGCAAAACCCACCGTTTGGAAGCTAAGAACCAGGGCTACAACAATGTAGAAGGCCACTCAGTCCAAATCCCAGCACAACTAAGTCATATATGCCAAATACCAAACCAGAATAGTAATTGCAGGTTCCCAAATCACACAAAACTGTAATACGTCTATCTCAGCCAACACAGGTCCAATTGCATTGATTCCAAAGGCACATGAAAGCTAAGACATCAAGATACATTTCATCAGAAGACACCAACATCCAAATCCAAAGCAATTCCAGTAAAAACAGACGATTACAATCACAGTTCGCACATTCTGATCTCCCAGAACAGCAACAGTAAAAATGGCATAACTCACTCTATACTACTCTAAATGCCCTGAAATTTTGCAGGCACTACAAACTCATCAATACCTACAACTTTCATGTTTTGAGCAAAGTCCAATTCGGCCTCTATCTATGACCTAAAATTTCGGACAGATTAGGGGTTCATGAACCCTAACTTTTCACATTTCATTCCAAATCCAAAATTGATTGCATTTATCATCAATTCACACCTACTAGAGTCAAAGCCCCTTATTACCAACCATCAAAAACAACCACACCATCAAGATCATATGAAACCAGAAAATTCATCATAAAATTGAAAACTTCACCAAAACACTTCAAATCAAGAAACAAGTCACATAATCCATCACTTTATGTCCCATTAAGCACCATATAAGCATCAATAAGTGTAGTAGAATGTTTAATCATCACTTACCTAAGAAATAAGAGAAGAGGAGTTGTAGACCACCCTAGCTCTTCAAGAAAACTTCACCAAACAACCTCTATCACCAACTAGAAAGATTTTTATGGAGTAGAAATGGATGTAAGCAAATGTTTTTGGGTGATTTGCACCAAGTAGTAGCTAGAACTTGAAGAGTTTCTTCTTCCTTCCTTGCACAAGAGGTTCGGCCAACAAGAGGTAAGAAATGGTAATTTTTTGTGCATTTTTGAGATATTTAACCAATTTTTGGTCAAAAGTCAAAATAGTGAATAGTAACTCTTAAGTCAAAACCAATGTAGTGGTGACACTTGTCACCTACATTAATGCAATCTTATCTTTCTTTTTCCTCTCACATCAATCAATCTCACTCTCTACTTATCTCTTAACACCCGATAAATTTTACACAGTATCCGAAACTTAACCTTATTGGCCGAATTTTTCCGAACTTTTCGCACTAGTGGGTCCCACGTCCAATATATATTCTTAATTTTCTAAAAACTCTCCAATACTAGAAAAATTATCTAAAAACTATAATTGCTCATAAAATTTATCTAGAAATTTTTCCGGATACAGAAAGTGCAGTAAACAAGCCATGAAAAATGCGAAAACCTAGAAAATGCAAATTACGGGTTCTCACACTCTCTCCCCCTTAAAAGAATTTCGCCCTCGAAATTTTACTTTTCAAATTTAAAGTAACCAATGGCCTGTACCTTCTTCGCTTCAGAGTCAGAAGAAACGAGATTCTTCATTCCAGTCCCTTTTCCACTTGACGGTCCAGGGTCGGTCTTGGTTGGTTGCTGGGTTCCTTTCTTTTCACGCGCTTTACTCGGGCAATGAGCAATTCGATGCTCGGCGCTCCCACAGCACAGACATCTCCCTCCTCTTTTCCAACAATTCTCTTCAAAATGATTGGATTTTCTACAATAGCCAGAATATGGTAGAGGAATTGGGGTCTGATCTCCTTGTGAGATATCCCTCAGTGGTCCATTTTTTCCCTTGAGTTTCCTCCTGGCGTATCCTCCTTAAGTGTCTCCAGAATTGTCACACCCCTAGCTCCACGACCCTTCTTCGCCAAGGGCCTACCTTGCTCACCCTGTTCTGGCAATTTACCCCTTTTCTTGCCCCTTTTCTTGGCATAGAAGATCGTCCCCTGTGGCCTTACAATTCCTGCCCTTTGAGCTTCCTCTGGCGCCCCCATAGCAGCAGTACTTTGTGCCATTGCTAGAGCCTCTTCGGAACTCCCTTCGTATTCCCTTTTTAGCTCTAAGTTCTAGTGCAAGAGCTCAATCTTTTCGGAATACTCGTGCCTCCATCGCCCTTCCCAGTATTCGGCTAGTCTTCTTTGAACCTCTATTTCGTCACGAAGTACCACGATCTCCTGATACATATTAACCCAATTTGCCATTTCACGGAGTCGCTGGAACTCAAATAATAGCCTGCCAGGCAAATCAATGGGTCATAATAAATTCTTAAGTAGGTGTGGTACTCTCGGTCCTGGTCTTTGTTCAACGGTTGTTTCCCTTTCTGCTCTTAATTCTTGACCTCGCTCAGTTCCACGGCCACCACCATGACCTCGACTACATCTTCCTTTCATATATTATTTTATTTTATTATATATATATATTTTTTTTCTCTCTTTTCTTTTTTCCCTTTCTCCAAGGTAATTCAACGCATAAATACAGTAAAGTGACAAAAGTAATCATATTCTAGCACACCAATTACACCAATGACATATGCACATATAACACACCATGTATCACGAAAACGGTTAAGCAAATACACCAATACATGCCAAATTAGACAGATAATCCTATGCACAATACTCGAACCACTGTTATGTCATAGCGGTATCAAAGCAAATCAAGAGTAAAGGCGATATAGTCCCAGGCCCAATTAAAATAACCCCGTCCGATCCCTCACGTCACTTACCATGCAAACTAGATATCCAATAACCTCATGGACGCATTCCAGCCAAACAAAACCTATTCATGTTCCCAAAATACAAATCTCACATACGTAACACCGTTTCAACTCTGGAGTACTCAGGCACAAGAATCCGAAATAAGACAATTCACCTCTCGAGCTGGCCAGTCCCAAGAGTAAATCATCTACAATCGAAATTCCTACCAGACGTACCTATCTATGGTCCTCAATTACCACGGAAAAGTTTTAAGGCCTATAACATTCACAATTCAGAGCTTAGGCTCGAACGAGCACTTAATCCTTCATACCTATCCACCACTTAGTCCAGGCTCACTCCGCGCAGAGACCACGCGAAGCAGGCTCTGATACCACCTGTGACGGCCCCACCTCCCCCTAAGGCGAACCAGAGGGTTCGGCGGGCCGCCTGCCCAGCTCTCGCCGGGACTCAGTCGTTCACTAAAGTCCTCAATTGAATTACAAGAATAAACCTCAAATACATCACATGGTCCACAAATATACATCCAAGTCTCCAATAATTACATGTCACAAATGCAGCGGAAACAATTCCAAATAAGCCATCCAGTCACGTGCACAAGTACTATAAGTCCTTCCTTCGCCTTGAACCCTGTGGAGGGGAATAAAATATTTTTGGGGTGAGTTAGAAGCTCAGCGAGTAACCAGCAAAATCATTAAGCAAATATATTGCACAATGTTGCATTTCGATGATTTCGATGATGTCATGATTCAGAGATCAAATGTCCGTTTAGTGCTCTCGTGAGCTAGTGAAATCATTGCACTAGAACACCCAACGCTCAAATAGATCATAACACGCGAACAGAGAGAGGAAGCCCCTTTTTGAGCTCCAGATAACCATGAACATGAACCACAAACAGAATGGAGACGTTGGTGTCCAACACAAGACTTTCCCAGAACTCATTGAAGCCAAAATCATATCATGAATTCACATGCAAGCATGCATGAGATGCAATCGAATAAATAATGCAAGAAACATTTCACAAATAACTTTGGAAAGAGTTTAGGGTCACTCACCTCCACGGCTCTGAAACCATCCATCATATAGCATTGTCTTGCTCAAATCCAAGTCTTAGATCACAAACCCAATGCAACAAGTCCCTTCAAAGTTCGGACAGCATTTCCCCATAAATTCATCCTTTCCATCCTACAATCAAACCCAACCACATAGCAATTAACCACAATTGCTCAAAACCAGAAAACAGTTTTGACGTCCTTTTGCGGTAATGGCACCAAAGGCGTTACGATTGTCGGATGAAGGTGCAAAATCCACCGTTTGGAAGCTAAGAACCAGGGCTACAACAATGTAGAAGGCCACTCAGTCCAAATCCCAGCACAACTAAGTCATATATGCCAAATACCAAACCAGAATAGTAATTGCAGGTTCCCAAATCACACAAAACTGTAATACGTCTATCTCAGCCAACACAGGTCCAATTGCATTGATTCCAAAGGCACATGAAAGCTAAGACATCAAGATACATTTCATCAGAAGACACCAACATCCAAATCCAAAGCAATTCCAGTAAAAACAGACGATTACAATCACAGTTCGCACATTCTGATCTCCCAGAACAGCAACAGTAAAAATGGCATAACTCACTCTATACTACTCTAAATGCCCTGAAATTTTGCAGGCACTACAAACTCATCAATACCTACAACTTTCATGTTTTGAGCAAAGTCCAATTCGGCCTCTATCTATGACCTAAAATTTCGGACAGATTAGGGGTTCATGAACCCTAACTTTTCACATTTCATTCCAAATCCAAAATTGATTGCATTTATCATCAATTCACACCTACTAGAGTCAAAGCCCCTTATTACCAACCATCAAAAACAACCACACCATCAAGATCATATGAAACCAGAAAATTCATCATAAAATTGAAAACTTCACCAAAACACTTCAAATCAAGAAACAAGTCACATAATCCATCACTTTAGGTCCCATTAAGCACCATATAAGCATCAATAAGTGTAGTAGAATGTTTAATCATCACTTACCTAAGAAATAAGAGAAGAGGAGTTGTAGACCACCCTAGCTCTTCAAGAAAACTTCACCAAACAACCTCTATCACCAACTAGAAAGATTTTTATGGAGTAGAAATGGATGTAAGCAAATGTTTTTGGGTGATTTGCACCAAGTAGTAGCTAGAACTTGAAGAGTTTCTTCTTCCTTCCTTGCACAAGAGGTTCGGCCAACAAGAGGTAAGAAATGGTAATTTTTTGTGCATTTTTGAGATATTTAACCAATTTTTGGTCAAAAGTCAAAATAGTGAATAGTAACTCTTAAGTCAAAACCAATGTAGTGGTGACACTTGTCACCTACATTAATGCAATCTTATCTTTCTTTTTCCTCTCACATCAATCAATCTCACTCTCTACTTATCTCTTAACACCCGATAAATTTTACACAGTATCAGAAACTTAACCTTATTGGCCGAATTTTTCCGAACTTTTCGCACTAGTGGGTCCCACGTCCAATATATATTCTTAATTTTCTAAAAACTCTCCAATACTAGAAAAATTATCTAAAAACTATAATTGCTCATAAAATTTATCTAGAAATTTTTCCGGATACAGAAAGTGCAGTAAACAAGCCATGAAAAATGCGAAAACCTAGAAAATGCAAATTACGGGTTCTCACACTCTCTCCCCCTTAAAAGAATTTCGCCCTCGAAATTTTACTTTTCAAATTTAAAGTAACCAATGGCCTGTACCTTCTTCGGCTTCAGAGTCAGAAGAAACGAGATTCTTCATTCCAGTCCCTTTTCCACTTGACGGTCCAGGGTCGGTCTTGGTTGGTTGCTGGGTTCCTTTCTTTTCACGCGCTTTACTCGGGCAATGAGCAATTCGATGCTCGGCGCTCCCACAGCACAGACATCTCCCTCCTCTTTTCCAACAATTCTCTTCAAAATGATTGGATTTTCTACAATAGCCAGAATATGGTAGAGGAATTGGGGTCTGATCTCCTTGTGAGATATCCCTCAGTGGTCCTTTTTCCCTTGAGTTTCCTCCTGGCGTATCCTCCTTAAGTGTCTCCAGAATTGTCACACCCCTAGCTCCACGACCCTTCTTCGCCAAGGGCCTACCTTGCTCACCCTGTTCTGGCAATTTACCCCTTTTCTTGCCCCTTTTCTTGGCATAGAAGATCGTCCCCTGTGGCCTTACAATTCCTGCCCTTTGAGCTTCCTCTGGCGCCCCCATAGCAGCAGTACTTTGTGCCATTGCTAGAGCCTCTTCGGAACTCCCTTCGTATTCCCTTTTTAGCTCTAAGTTCTAGTGCAAGAGCTCAATCTTTTCGGAATACTCGTGCCTCCATCGCCCTTCCCAGTATTCGGCTAGTCTTCTTTGAACCTCTATTTCGTCACGAAGTACCACGATCTCCTGATACATATTAACCCAATTTGCCATTTCACGGAGTCGCTGGAACTCAAATAATAGCCTGCCAGGCAAATCAATGGGTCATAATAAATTCTTAAGTAGGTGTGGTACTCTCGGTCCTGGTCTTTGTTCAACGGTTGTTTCCCTTTCTGCTCTTAATTCTTGACCTCGCTCAGTTCCACGGCCACCACCATGACCTCGACTACATCTTCCTTTCATATATTATTTTATTTTATTATATATATATATATTTTTTCTCTCTTTTCTTTTTTCCCTTTCTCCAAGGTAATTCAACGCATAAATACAGTAAAGTGACAAAAGTAATCATATTCTAGCACACCAATTACACCAATGACATATGCACATATAACACACCATGTATCACGAAAACGGTTAAGCAAATACACCAATACATGCCAAATTAGACAGATAATCCTATGCACAATACTCGAACCACTGTTATGTCATAGCGGTATCAAAGCAAATCAAGAGTAAAGGCGATATAGTCCCAGGCCCAATTAAAATAACCCCGTCCGATCCCTCACGTCACTTACCATGCAAACTAGATATCCAATAACCTCATGGACTCATTCCAGCCAAACAAAACCTATTCATGTTCCCAAAATACAAATCTCACATACGTAACACCGTTTCAACTCTGGAGTACTCAGGCACAAGAATCCGAAATAAGACAATTCACCTCTCGAGCTGGCCAGTCCCAAGAGTAAATCATCTACAATCGAAATTCCTACCAGACGTACCTATCTATGGTCCTCAATTACCACGGAAAAGTTTTAAGGCCTATAACATTCACAATTCAGAGCTTAGGCTCGAACGAGCACTTAATCCTTCATACCTATCCACCACTTAGTCCAGGCTCACTCCGCGCAGAGACCACGCGAAGCAGGCTCTGATACCACCTGTGACGGCCCCACCTCCCCCTAAGGCGAACCAGAGGGTTCGGCGGGCCGCCTGCCCAGCTCTCGCCGGGACTCAGTCGTTCACTAAAGTCCTCAATTGAATTACAAGAATAAACCTCAAATACATCACATGGTCCACAAATATACATCCAAGTCTCCAATAATTACATGTCACAAATGCAGCGGAAACAATTCCAAATAAGCCATCCAGTCACGTGCACAAGTACTATAAGTCCTTCCTTCGCCTTGAACCCTGTGGAGGGGAATAAAATATTTTTGGGGTGAGCTAGAAGCTCAGCGAGTAACCAGCAAAATCATTAAGCAAATATATTGCACAATGTTGCATTTCGATGATTTCGATGATGTCATGATTCAGAGATCAAATGTCCGTTTAGTGCTCTCGTGAGCTAGTGAAATCATTGCACTAGAACACCCAACGCTCAAATAGATCATAACACGCGAACAGAGAGAGGAAGCCCCTTTTTGAGCTCCAGATAACCATGAACATGAACCACAAACAGAATGGAGACGTTGGTGTCCAACACAAGACTTTCCCAGAACTCATTGAAGCCAAAATCATATCATGAATTCACATGCAAGCATGCATGAGATGCAATCGAATAAATAATGCAAGAAACATTTCACAAATAACTTTGGAAAGAGTTTAGAGTCACTCACCTCCACGGCTCTGAAACCATCCATCATATAGCATTGTCTTGCTCAAATCCAAGTCTTAGATCACAAACCCAATGCAACAAGTCCCTTCAAAGTTCGGACAGCATTTCCCCATAAATTCATCCTTTCCATCCTACAATCAAACCCAACCACATAGCAATTAACCACAATTGCTCAAAACCAGAAAACAGTTTTGACGTCCTTTTGCGGTAATGGCACCAAAGGCGTTACGATTGTCGGATGAAGGTGCAAAACCCACCGTTTGGAAGCTAAGAACCAGGGCTACAACAATGTAGAAGGCCACTCAGTCCAAATCCCAGCACAACTAAGTCATATATGCCAAATACCAAACCAGAATAGTAATTGCAGGTTCCCAAATCACACAAAACTGTAATACGTCTATCTCAGCCAACACAGGTCCAATTGCATTGATTCCAAAGGCACATGAAAGCTAAGACATCAAGATACATTTCATCAGAAGACACCAACATCCAAATCCAAAGCAATTCCAGTAAAAACAGACGATTACAATCACAGTTCGCACATTCTGATCTCCCAGAACAGCAACAGTAAAAATGGCATAACTCACTCTATACTACTCTAAATGCCCTGAAATTTTGCAGGCACTACAAACTCATCAATACCTACAACTTTCATGTTTTGAGCAAAGTCCAATTCGGCCTCTATCTATGACCTAAAATTTCGGACAGATTAGGGGTTCATGAACCCTAACTTTTCACATTTCATTCCAAATCCAAAATTGATTGCATTTATCATCAATTCACACCTACTAGAGTCAAAGCCCCTTATTACCAACCATCAAAAACAACCACACCATCAAGATCATATGAAACCAGAAAATTCATCATAAAATTGAAAACTTCACCAAAACACTTCAAATCAAGAAACAAGTCACATAATCCATCACTTTAGGTCCCATTAAGCACCATATAAGCATCAATAAGTGTAGTAGAATGTTTAATCATCACTTACCTAAGAAATAAGAGAAGAGGAGTTGTAGACCACCCTAGCTCTTCAAGAAAACTTCACCAAACAACCTCTATCACCAACTAGAAAGATTTTTATGGAGTAGAAATGGATGTAAGCAAATGTTTTTGGGTGATTTGCACCAAGTAGTAGCTAGAACTTGAAGAGTTTCTTCTTCCTTCCTTGCACAAGAGGTTCGGCCAACAAGAGGTAAGAAATGGTAATTTTTTGTGCATTTTTGAGATATTTAACCAATTTTTTGGTCAAAAGTCAAAATAGTGAATAGTAACTCTTAAGTCAAAACCAATGTAGTGGTGACACTTGTCACCTACATTAATGCAATCTTATCTTTCTTTTTCCTCTCACATCAATCAATCTCACTCTCTACTTATCTCTTAACACCCGATAAATTTTACACAGTATCCGAAACTTAACCTTATTGGCCGAATTTTTCTGAACTTTTCGCACTAGTGGGTCCCACGTCCAATATATATTCTTAATTTTCTAAAAACTCTCCAATACTAGAAAAATTATCTAAAAACTATAATTGCTCATAAAATTTATCTAGAAATTTTTTCGGATACAGAAAGTGCAGTAAACAAGCCATGAAAAATGCGAAAACCTAGAAAATGCAAATTACGGGTTCTCACATGGTGACGTACCTATAAAAAATATACAACAAACTACTTAAGAAACAAGGAAATACATGAGGAAAAGAAGAAGAGAATGAATAAGGAACCTGCACTTTTCTTTTGAAAGAACCCTAAGTCGCATTTTCTGCTTTAATGATGCAGAAATGAATACACGACTTCAGGAATACGCGACCTGAAGTCGCATTTTGATGACCGCATTTTTAGTGCAAAAGTTGCAGAATGCAATACGCGGCTTGTAGAGTATGCGACTTGTAGTCACATTTTTCTGGGCACCGCATTTTCTTCTACAAATTTTGCAGAAATGTTAACTTTTCAAAATTATACATGGTACCCCAATTACTCAAAATGTATCCTAAATCATTCTTTTGCCAAAATAATCAATGTACGCACATGTAAAATGATCAAAACATGCATTTTGCCCATTTCTAACGAATCAAAAACAATAATTACTCAAATTGAGGGGTAGAATTCCTTCATCAAATTTCACCTTTTTCACCTCATTTGGTCACTTTTGTTTCTATTTCCCAAACCTACAAAAGAAAAATAACAAAATAACTTAAACACATAATTTAAACATAAAATCACATAAAATAAATATAAGTAACAAAAATATTGGATTGCCTCCCAAGAAGCGCTTTTGTTTATAGTCGTTGGCTCGACTATTTTGCCTCATTTCTCAAGGAGACTTTGTTAATGAATAATCCACCATTAGAGGAAGAGGTGGATCATTAAATGGTGACTTATTAGCAAAAGTCACATGTTCCAATGATATGAGAGATGGAAGTAACTTACCTATTTCAAGTGATTCATAGATAGTACCTTGAATGTGTATAACTTGAGAACTCACCAAAGGAACGTCCGCATGGTTTTCTTGGGGAATAATACCTTTAAAACCTATATTCTCAATACATTCTTCAAGAGGGGTGAAAAATGAGTCTTTAAGGCTCACCGCTTGTTGTTCAAGATTAGTTCCAAAGGTACTATCATGTGAAGGACATTTTCTCATTGAAATACAATTGAGATTCATCATTTTCATCAAAATGCAATCCACTTTCACTTGCAACATGCTCACCATTCATGCTAGGATCATTTTGTATATGATTAGAAGAAATAACTTCACACAATGCATGTAATTGGTCTTGTATTCTACCAAAGTGAGAAGTTAATTCATCTAATTTTTCCTCAACCCTATCAAAACGGTCGGAGGTTGCATTTGCTAGCTTTTCTAAAGCTAACTCCCAAGATGGCTTAGAATTATTAGCTAATGGTTCACTTTTTAGTTTCGAAAGTGAAGGTCCATTAACTAACCTTTCTATTGCCAATTTTCATGATGGTTTTGATTCATATTGAACACATTCGGGTGGATAATCATAAGAACATGAAAAAGCATTATTAGCACATTGATTATTCCAACTGTAAGCATAAAAATTGCTCCTCTTAGGACCATATTGATCAAAACAAGGATTGCAATGCCCTAATTCATCATAATAATCCACATTTGTGCTTGTCGACATATATGAGTAACATGATAACCTCCACACAAGTCACAAATCATATGATTAGAATTAAAAATATTAACTTTTCTCTTTTGCTAAAGCATATTCATAATGGTGTCCATTTGAATTTTTAACGTTATAACATCAAATTTAAACTTTAAACACCTTAAACCATTTTCAAAAGACATACCTTCAGCAATTTCTTGGTTACTTCTATTCAAGGAACTTTGCACGTGATAACCGTCCATTGCCGATCTTCCATTTCTCAAGTATTGTCCTCTCATGTTTTCTACTCCCCTTGAATCCCTAAACATGCTTTTAAAGTAACTCAAAAACAAATTTAGTCAAAGAGAATATATAACTTGACACATATAAAAACATACAAATAAAGACTCAACAAGACACTAAATACAACAATTAAGACACTAGACACAACAAAAACAAGAAAAGCAAGAAAAAATGTCTAAATTAATAAAGTTATTCTTAGCACCGATATTGACAAATCAACCCCGACAACGACGCCAAAAACTTGATAAGCACGGGGTATACATATACAATTAACTCATCCAAAATTAAATTTTATATTTATAAAATTCTAAATACCCCACACGCGATTTTTCTGCAAATATACAGGTCGTGAGCGAGTATAGGGTATTAAGAGTCGATCCCACAGAGAAGATTATCAATTACTAGTGATTTTCGAACTCCTTTATTATTTAAATTACCATAAACATAAAAGTAATGAAAATAACACTAGAAAACTCCTAGAGGTATGGAATTCCTTATTATTCTTGTAAGTGAGGTTACCGGTTAAGTGAATGCTATTATCTCGGTTAGTTATGGCATAATTTTCTAATAGATGTGAAACCTACTCTCGTAGTGAATCAACTATACTTGTAACTAAGCCATACCTACTCTCGTGGTTATAAATTAACTTCAAGCTCATTTCTTCTATGAAATTACATGAAACAAGTCACTAAAATCACATAGGTGCACCTCTACTCTCGTGAGTGTACTCCCTAGTTTATTACATTCTTAAACTAGTGTTAAATTCCAATTCTCATTGTAACTTAACTTAACACCTTTAGATAATCACAACTAATGACCGGCTAATCATGATTAGAAAAGCCAAAAGTGATAAATTACTTGCTCAAAATAATATCATCACATAATCAAATAAACATCACTAACAAGTTATAGAAAGTTCATCCATAACTCTAGATATAAACTTTAACTAAACATGAAAACAAACACCAAACTTGTATTATAGTTAAACATGAAATCAAATACAAGAGAGAAAGTGATAGAAGAGAAGTCACCCTTGTCGCATGAGTTCTAACTTTCCATCTTTGCTCTTCAAATGTTCATCCAAATCTAAAAGCTACACTAACTACTCTATACTACCCTAACTAATGAACTAAGGAAACTCTAGTGAAATCTACATTTTTGGTGAGTTTCTCTAACCTTCCAAAACTCTTAAAATGTTCTCCAAAGGCTTCTATTTATAGAGGATTCAAGAGCCAAATGAGTTGTTCCTAGTTGTTATTTTTTACTCTTAAAACTCTATGAGTTGTCTTTCCAACTGTCCAACCTTTTCTTGATTAGATACAACCGGAATTGATAGCTGGAATTGAGCTAGAAAAGTTGTGTGAAAGCAGGGCAAGTTGATGAGCAAGTTGCAAAAAACAGAAGAGAATACACGACCTCAGGAATACGTGACTTCACCTTCCGTATTGGATAATCACGTTTTCACTTCAACACCACTTCAACCAAAGGTTTCTCAATGATGGAAACTGAACTAACTCTTGTACAAAACATAAAAGTTGTAGCCCTTTAAGTTAACTTTCCAATGCTTCAAGAATCATCTCATTGTATCCTTTGTGGACCAAGATATGACCAAAATACCATCAACTGGTCAGAGCTCTATTTCAGCTTTCGACAACAGAGTTGTACTTCTGTATTTTGACTTTTTGACTAGGAAAATGACTAAACTGGATTTCAATGTCTCATTCCAAATGTATATCTTTCTCTTAGCTTTAAAATGGTACAAGAATCACCTCAATCCAATACTGGTAGCTCAAGATATATCCAAAATACCACAAGGTGTCAAAGCTGTGAAACTTGCTTCCTTTTATTCTTGATTGCATTTCCTTTTTTGCACTTCATATTCTCTTTTTATCACTTCAAATCATCATCAATCATCCAATTATGTTATCAATTCATGCCATTTGATGATTGATTTCTTAAACTTACAAAAACATGAAGTTTTTACCATTAAAACTCATAGAAATGCAATTTTTGCCATTTAAACAATAAAATGCATATTTTCACTAGAATCCTAGTTAATTAACTATAAAAGTAATTAAAACACACAAAATTAACTAATAAAACATACTAAAAACACGTAAAATATACTCTTATCAGCTTTTATTGATTATATCAATCACTTATTTGTAAAATTTAAGTAAAGAAGAGAAATCTCATTAAACATGCAAAATTATAGGCATAATTCTCCCTACTTTACTAGATATACTTTCTAAAATGCAAAAATCATAATTACATAATAACCATTTCCAAATCAAATAAGAACTAAATCTTCCAAAATACATATAAAGTTTCAACAAGTGGAAGAATTAGAACAGTTAAAGTTGGAACAAATTGGCCTTTTTAAAACAAAGACAAAAATTGCAAAAATTTTTGGGCCATAGTGAAATATTGGAAAAGATTTTAGAAAAATTTTAACAGAATTGCCCCTTATAACTGGACAAAACTCCCTGCCAACAAACTTAATTTCAAGAAAATTATCCACATGGTAATATTTCCAAGCACAATTTCAACATTTCTAATGCATTTAAGTCCACAAAATATCATCACAAGGCACTAGAATGCAAGTTAAAATAGTTCCCTCCCCACACTTAAACTTCACATTGTTCTCAATGTGAGAAAGAAAAAATAACAAAAATAAGAGAAAGTAGTACTCCCCTATTGAACTTGCGCTATCCAAATCCATGGCTAAGTGATGAATTTCCAACTTTAAGAAGTCTAGAAGCACTAAAATCACAACATAAGTGAAGATCACTTGGATGAGTTCGTACAAAAAGGAGTAATAAAACAATAAAAACTACTAAAAGTGAAGACTAAAGACAATGATAAAGAAAACATGCAAATTTGGAGAAATGGATGGGGTTGATGGTGATGAGCACTCCCTCAAGTTGCCGCTTGGTTAGGTGAAAAAGGTGGAGTCGGTGGAGTTTCAATGCCAAGTTTAGCCTCAATGCGACGAAAATGCTCGGAATTCCATTTGTGCTCTTTTCGACTCTTCTTCACTTTGGCCTCGATACAAAGTAGTTTATCCGTCATCTTTTTTAGAAAAGAGCGAGTGTCTTGCGGTGATGATAGAGGACCTGAGGAGAAGGGATCCGTTGAGACCAGTTGGGGAGTTGTCTCAACACCTTGAGCCTCTTCAAGACGTGCAATTTCAAGACGTGCAATTTACCCTTATCTTTAAAGAGGCAAACTCATTAACTTACTTGCATAATAAGTATCTATCAACACCATAAGTAAGTACCAAGATTCACTATCAACAACCATTGCTCTTATAATTTCTCCAAATGACACATATGAGTGCAATAAGCAATAATATCCAAATAATTAGAGGAAACAACTAAACAAACACACAACTTACTTACATCTTAATGACCTAAATAAGCATAATTAAATGCTAAATAGCACCTTGACCAAGAGTTTTAGGCTTAAAAAGGTCATTAATTTGCTATTTACCAAAAATTCTAGAATAAACATGCCAAAAATCAAGAGAAAAGCAAATTAAGCATAAACTTAGCATGTAAATATCCTAGAGCAAATCAGCTATCTCATAAAATTTTCTCCAATCCAATTAACTCAAGAAATTAGCTAATAAATCTCTAGTCACATTAATCCTCAAAATTAGCTAAAAATTGCTAAATTCACCAAATAATCACAAGTTCATGAGTTAACCATCACCAATAATCATCAATAACCTCAATAAGTACAATGGAAAGCATCAAACTTCACAAAATGAAGAAATTAGAAATTGCCCAAAAATTAGAAAAAAGTGAAAAATGGCAAAATTCAAATGGCAAAATTTGGTGAAGATTTGCTACCTCAAACTTGTTGGTTGATGCTTTTGGATGCAAATGGTGAAGAAACCCCCTAAAATCTCACTCTAAGTCGGCCTCAAATAGAGAGTTCAAAAATTTGAAACCCTTGTCTTTGCCAATCTTAAATCCGAATTAAAACTTATTTTTGAAAAAGTTTAAGCTATGAAATCATCTCCAGAAGTAAAGAGAAGTGTTTTGGTGAAGTTGGTTTGAAGATTGGATGGTGAAAAGAGTGATTTTAGTGAGCAGTGTGTGTTTTAGGTAAGAGTGTACGGGCGAGGTTGAAGAAGGAGGGAAAGAAGAAATGCACGGATTCCTCTCTTGTGCGTGTGACTGGCCAGAATCCGAGCACTTTATGGCCGGATATCTAGCCGGATTTTTGGCTGGATTCGAGGCAATGAGCACAAAATTTTTTTTCGCCTGCCCTGTCAATCCGGACGTGAATTCAGCCAATATTTGACCGGATTTGCTACAAAAAGTTCTAATTTCTGTAATTTTTCCTCCAATTTTCTACTTGACCAAGTTTCCGCACTCATCCCGTTTTCAATTGTTTTCATGTTTTTCAAGAAAAATTCCTTTAAACCATAAAAATGTGCTTTTCTCAACCAAACAGACGTAGAAATACTTGATTATGCATTAATATAACTCAAACATGAACTACACTAAATGCATGAAAGGTATGATTTGAACATGAAAACTCCCCTTTTTCCTCCTCATAAGCTCTTTTGCTCTTGAAAGAAATTGCTTGAATCCTTGCCATTGCCACCTACAAAACATACAAAAATACTAATCAAACAACTAAAATCTACTAAAAACAAGAAATCGATGGGTTACCTCCCAACAAGCGCTTCTTTATAGTCATTAGCTTGACTATATAATCTCATTTTTCAAGGAGATTTTGTTAATGAATAATCCACCATTTTAGGTCGTGGTGGATCATTAAAATGTGGCTTAACAACTAGAGCCACATATTCTAATGATATGAGAGGTGGAAGTAGGTTACCTAACTCAAGTGAGTTGTAGATATTACCTTAAATATGCACCACTTGAGAATTCACCAAAGGAACGTCCACATGATTTTCTTGGGGAATAATACTTTTAAAACGTATATTCTCAATACATTCTTCAAGAAATGTGAAAAATGAGTCGTTAAGGCTCACCTCTTGAGCTTCAAGGTTAGCTCTAAAGGTACTATCATGTGAAATAGACATTTTTTCATTGAAACACAAATTACATTCATCATTTTGATCAAAATGCAATCCACTTTCACTTGCAACATACTCACCATTCATGCTAGGGTCATAGTGCATATCATTAGAAGAAATAACTCCACACAACTCATGCAATTGGTCTTGTACTCTACAAAAGTGAGAAGTTAATTCATCTAATCTTTCCTCAAACCTATCAAAACGATTAGAAGTCACATTTGCTAGCTTTTCTATAGCCAATTCCCAAGATAGCTTAGAATCGTTAGCTAATGGTTCGCTTTCTAATTCTGAAGGTGAAGGTGCATTAACTAACCTTTCTATTATCAATTCTCAAGAGGGTTTTGATTTATATTGGACACATTCGGGGGGATAATCATAAAAACATGGAGAATCACTATAAGTAATTAATTATCCCAACCATAAGCATAAGAATTTCTCCAATTAGGACTATATTGATCCAAATAAGGATTGTTATGCCCAAATTCATTATAATAATCCATATTTTGTGCTTGCATACATGTATTAGTAGCATGATAATCTCCACACGAGTCACAAATCATATGATTAGAATTAAAAGTATTAATATTCCTCTTTCGTTCAATCTCATGCTTAATGGCGTCCCATTGAACTTGTAATGTTACAACATCAAGTTTAGCCTTTAAGCATCTCAAACCATCTTCAAATCACATACCTTCGGTAATTTCTTGGTTACCTCTATTCAAGGAGTTTTGCACGTAGTAACCATTCGCTACCGAACTTTCACTTCTCATGCATTGTCCTCCAAATTGACTTACCCTTCTCACTACCTAAAATTATTTTTAAACAACTTAAAAGCAAAATTAGTAAGAAGAATAGACGATAAAATACATACACATTAAACACACAAATAATAGAAAATACATTCAAGACTAACTTGACAAATGCACAACAAACTAGACTCAATTAATACACAAGAAGAACTATTAAAATGTCTAAATTAATAAAGTTGCTCTTCACGCCGTTATTGCCATTAATCTTCCCCGGCAACGGCACCAAAAATTTGATGGGTTTTTAATATAAGTACAAGTTTAAATCCAATTTATACCTGTTTTGACTGCAAGTATACAGGTCAACTAGTAGTTTATGGCATAGATCAGGTCGATCCCACGAGGAAGATTGGACAATTACCGACACTACTAAAGCTTTTTTATTATTTAAACGATCAATGAATTAAAAGGGATAAAATTATACTAAACTTATGCAAGATAATAACACATGAAAGCTCCTTAGGTTATGGTATAATCCCTAGATAGTCGGCCGGATTTCCCCCTGCATTTCTTTGCAATTTTTGTCCAATCTTCAATTTTGCTCCAATTTTGCCTCAACTTCAACTAAACGTTTTTTGATAATAGAAGCTGAATTAACTCTTTACCAAAACATAATACTTGTAGGCCTTTGAGTTATCTTTCCAATACATCAAGACTCACCTCATTTGGATTTGTGTAGGCTGAGACATGACTGAAATACCCCTGACTGCTAACTGCCTCGTTTCAGCTTCGACTATAGCAATTGGCTACTGTAATTCGGATTTTTGACCTGGAAAACGTTTAAACTGGATTTCAATGTCTTCACATGAATTGTAGATCTATCTCTTATCTTCAAAATGGTTCAAGAATCATCTCAATATGATCATTGTAGCTCAAGTTATAACCGAAATACGAAAATGTGTCAAAGCTGTCAACTTTCTTTTTCATCCAAATGAAGTATATTTCCAATTCCTATAAAAATTATGGACAAAATACAAGGAAAAGGGACATTTAATCACTTACGAGCATTTTACACTAATTAGAGTCAAATTGATCCATTTTCTTCCTATAATATTGCCAAAATGACTAAAAATAACATAAAATATCATTCAAAAATAGCTTAAATTAGTCACTTATCAACATGATTACCCTGAATGTTTAATATTGCTAAGCTATCTACCACTCTATTAGCTTCTCAAAAGACATGAGTTATTGAAGCCAATGACAGGTGTCGAGCCTGTACAATAATAAATACCTACTCGAGAAAAATGTAAATTTTACGTATAGCGGTGAGTAGTGTCGAATCCACAAGGATTGGGGATAATTCGTTTCCTTTCGAGTCAAGACAAGTGGGGGGTTTTCAATGGGAGGCAAATAAAAATGAAATAAAATAAACAAAATTCAAAACTAACTCACAAAGCACAATTTACTAAAAATAGCAATTAATAAAAATTCTACCCAAAAGATCAACTGCTCAGGCACGGTCCAATTAAATGCTCATCGATGCAAGGATATTTCATCCATTTATCACTAGGTTGGTTATAGCTATCAACAACCTCTGACAGCCAGTTTTTCCTTACCTTTTCGACAGCCAAGGTACGACCGTTGACTGTTTCTCTAACCAAAAAATAACCCTAGGTACGACC
The DNA here is from genome assembly GCF_003713205.1 of Coffea eugenioides. Taxonomy (NCBI): domain Eukaryota; kingdom Viridiplantae; phylum Streptophyta; class Magnoliopsida; order Gentianales; family Rubiaceae; genus Coffea; species Coffea eugenioides. The sequence goes on from NC_040041.1 coordinate 17,433,619, forward strand.
ATAGGAATTTAATTATCCAGTTGCATTAAACCTGGAAAAATCCAACCCTAATCAATAAACACGCTAAGATGGTTTATTTAAATTAGATCTCGCGTTTCCCCAACATAAAGCCAATTATGGTGGTTGTCACTAGTTATCAACTAAACGAACAATTACGGATTCAAATCAGTTAATGTGACAGTAGACTATTGAATTAAATCAAATATCCGGCCGTTGATATTCAATTAATAAAATACCCATGAACAATTAATTCAGGAAACGCACGAATAGCAACAGATTGGAAGAAATAATGAAAATTCGATTAGATCTCACAGATATTATGGACCACACCTTCACGTCGACTTTTGGGTAAAGGAAAAAACTAGCCGCTCCTTATCGTGTCAATCACACGTGGGTTAATTGATTCCATCCGCACAAACATCACAGAATTTGGAACGATGAAATACCGAAGAAAGAAAAAGGAAAAAGTCTTCATTGTCTCTGCGTTGATGTTCGTACTAAAACCCAAAGTTCAACACAACACCCACGAGAATTTGACAGAGCCGAAGCAAGAGCAAAAGAGTCTAAAGCGTAAAAGCCAAAAAGCAAGGAAAAGTCTACAACATCTGACTGCTGCGTGAAAAGAAAACTAAAGCTAAAAAATTTGCCCCCTCGTGAATCTGGCCTTTTCCTATTTATAGCCATTAATTAGCGCCGCCAGGAGAAATCCACAAAGGGGTCAGGAACAAAGCTTTTGTTTAAAGGTTCTGATCCAGTGCTTCGGGTTCACGTGGACTGGGATCCTTAGTTGGCTTTGCTGCAATTAATCCCGCGAGTCCGTCCTTTTGATGTACCTCTTTCGGTCTCTGGCGTGGGCATGCCCTGAGACAAAAAGTCTTCTGAAAATTTGCCCTGCGAGAGCACTTTTTACGCCAACCACCTACACTTTACACAAATGCCAAATATGAGCAAAATTTCAATTCTTAGCACCATGAGTAGCCATAATTAGAACAAAATAATTGTGCAAAGTGTGCAAAATAATTGCTCTATCAAATCCCCCCACACCTAGACAATGTTTGTCCTCAAGCATTTTGGAGCTTTGAAGCACAATCAAGATAGCAACAGTTTCATAGTCATCTATACTAGCACAAACATCTTGTACTCCTGACAATGTCACCAAAATTAGAACATACTGGATAGGTAGGAATCCAAAAAGAATATGAACAGTAATACTCGTTACCTCCAAGAAAGTGTATGAATACTAGAAACGCTCAAATCAACATCATGAAATGGCATTACTATAGGCATGCACGTTTATCAAATCTCCACCACTCAAAAGTGAATCAAATACACTAATCAAAGGGGCTTTAATAGGGTTGTAATGGGACTTAGTTAAAAGGTGGGACAAAAAGTTAAGTATAGGGTGTAGTGTGCCACGAAGATGCCTGATATCCACTTCATAACCATAATACATTACCAGGGGATTTCACAAGCAAGGCATTTCCATTTGCTATTCCTACTGTGAAAGTATCGAAATTGACTTCTTTTGCTCTTTTTTTTTCCATTTTTTTTCTCTTTTTTTTTGAAGGGGAACGGTTCGCAAGGCGTGGGCACGCCTTGTAAGCCAGAGTCTGCTGTTCACCTTTTTGTTGACAATTTCAACCATTTTTGTTCCCCTTTTTTTTTCATTTTTTTTTCTTTTCTTCTCTTTCAATCTTCAGATGCACAGAAACAGTACCATACAACATCAAATCTAACGAAACTCGCAGCCATAGATTACTTGCCTTGCAAACGCAATGAATTTTCAAGCATCCCTTAACAACACCAGGTGGAACAAAAAAGTCTAAAAAAAAGTCATGGGTTATTACACATGGTTAACAAACAAAGAGAAGGATAAAAACTCAAACGGGTTCACTATCGGAAGATAAGATGAAGGCGTGGTTTTTAAAAAGTCAAAGAAGGTTAAATCCTAAATGCCCTTATCATTTCAAATGCATCCAGTTCAACAAAATGTGGTCTCGACATGTACAAAATAGCAAGTTCTAGAATGCTGATACCATGCATGATACCCACTCAATCAAATAAAAATAGAGCAAACAAGAATAATGTGCGCATATAAGGCTCAAAAGCTCCCAAAAGTTTCAAGAATGGGTCAAGTCCAGCATATTCAACACTCAACAACACTGCCAAGGGAAAACAAAATGCATAGCTAGTATTTTTACCCACATACCCACGCACCTTGATTGTGTCATTCATCACAGCAACATGCTCCAGCATTAACAAGCATAGAAATAAACAAAAAGCCGACTAATTACAATGTTTTCATTTTTTTTCATTTTTCCCATTTTTTGTTTTTTCTTTTTTTGTTTTATTTTTTAGAGTAACAAAGCAAAAAGAAATAATGGAAGCCACTCTCCTACACCTAAAACCTACATTGTTCTCAATGTAGAAAAGATAAATAAAGTATTAGGAGAAAAGAAGAGAAACTTCCCTAACCACCGGGGAGGGAAAGCGAGACACTAAGGCGGAGGAGGGTGAGGCGGCTGCGTGCACAAGGTGGTGTGGTGGCGGCGGACGCAAGGTGGAGTGGCGGCGACGGACGCAACACGAACAGGAAGGAGAAGACTGAAGCTAAAATAAAGTGAAAAGGGATTAGACAAGACAGGATAAAGAAAAAAAAAGTAGAAAAGTGGGGCTAGGAAAAAAAAATTTCTTTTTAACTTTTGTTATCGGAAGGGTTGGAAGGCGTGGGCACGCCTTGGAAGTTATAGTCTTCTGACCGTCAATTCCAAAACTTCATTCCTTAGGTGTGACGACCTAGCGTGGGCATGTCTAACTGCCAGCTTCCTACCACAAAATAACAACCCACTAAATGACACTAATACTTAACAAAAACTTCAAAAATATAAGAAAACTAAAACAAAAGAAGCCTTGGGTTGCCTCCCAAGCAGCGCCTTTCTTTAATGTTTTTGGCTAGACATCGTCATATTTATTCACGGAGGATAAAATCGTGTGGCTCGTCTCAATACTTCATCTTCTATATATCTATGATATCCCTCGTAAATAGAGTAATCCTTGAGCACATGAGGTATGGTCTTCCCTGGATTAGTAGCTGGCTCTAAACAAGTCAATAAGAATATTAGTTCTTCACTTACTCCTCCATCACGGACACTTACTAGTTCGAGATATTTTTTCATCGTAACTCTTAACTTATTCCTGTCATGAAATCCAAAATCTTCTGGTATAATAAAATCAATTTCACTAACAGGAATTGAAGAATAAGAGTTAGGTAAATATTGATTAAGGATTGGAGGAGATATCACCGCATTTGAAGATTGTTCACTGGATTCATCCACTTGAACCATTTGATGTTGGGTTCTCAATTCTTGTACTTCAACTTTCTTTTCAACTGCATCTTTAGTTTTTTCTTCTTGAGACTCTTGCAGTACCATGTCATTTGTTAGGATAATTGCACTCTCATCCACTTCAAGGCCGATGTTAGTCTGTGAGAGCAATTCTGACATCGATGATGGCTGTTGCTGTTGATATTGATGTTGAAAATCGGTTGGCTCTGGTGCATAATTAAAATTGGAGTTGTCACACCATCTTTGATCACCCATTTGAATAAGGGTCATGTCACGTTCGAGATTGGAGTGAAAAACTTCCAAACTTATTGAGATAGGCATTCAGGTAATCTTGATATTTAGAGCACATACTGGTTGAATGATCTATGGCATAACAAATCTCACAAGTTGCAACAGCCATTTTGTCTATAAGAAAGCTTAGTGAATCTGAATATTGATCATCAGAACAAACACAAGCCTCATTTCCTTTCGTAAAAATAAAATTTAGTCTATCACCAAAATACGAAATGTCAGCAGCCATAAAAAAAAGAAAAATAAAAAAAATAAAACAAGATAAACTAAAAAAGAAACAAATTAATCAGGCACCAGTCCCCAGCAACGGCACCAAAAATTGACAGGTGTCGAGCCTGTACAATAATAAATACCTACTCGAGAAAAATGTAAATTTTACGTATAGCGGTGAGTAGGATCGAATCCACAGAAACTGGAGATAATTCGCTTCCTTTCGAGTCAAGACAAGTGGGGGGTTTTCAATAGGAGGCAAATAAAAATGAAATAAAACAAACAAAATTCAAAACTAACTCACAAAGCACAATTTACTAAAAATAGCAATTAATAAAAATTCTATCCAAAAGATCAACTGCTCAGGCACGGTCCAATTAAATGCTCATCGATGCAAGGATATTTCATCCATTTATCTATACTATCAACAAGCTCTGACAGCCAATTTTTTCTTACCTTTTCGACAGCCAAGGTATGACCGTTGACTGCTTCTCTAACCAGAAAACAACCCTAGATACGATCGTAGGAATTTAATTATCCAGTTGCATTAAAGTTGGAAAAACCTAACCCTAATCAATAAACACGCTAAGAGGGTTTATTTAAATTAGATCTCGCGTTTCCCCAACATAAAGCCAATTATGGTAGTTGTCACTAGTTATCAACTAAACGAACAATTACGGATTCAATTCAGTTAATGTGACAGTAGGCTATTGAATTAAATCAAATACCCGGCCGTTGATATTCAATTAATAAAATACCCATGAACAATTAATTCAGGAAACGCACGAATAGCAACAGATTGGAAGAAATAATGAAAATTCGATTAGATCTCACAGATATTATGGACCGCGCCTTCACGTCGACTTTTGGGTAGAGGAAAAAACTAGCCGCTCCTCATCGTGTCAATCACACGTGGGTTAATTGATTCCATCCGCACAAACATCACAGAATTTGGAACGATGAAATACCGAAGAAAGAAAAAGGAAAAAGTCTTCCTTGTCTCTGCGTTGATGTTCGTACTGAAACCCAAAGTTCAACACAACACCCACGAGAATTTGTACAGAGCCGAAGCAAGAGCAAAAGAGTCTAAAGCGTAAAAGCCAAAAAGCAAGGAAAAGTCTACAACGTCTGACTGCTGCGTGAAAAGAAAACTAAAGCTAAAAAAATTGCCCTCTCGTGAATCTGGCCTTTTCCTATTTATAGCTTCTAATTAGCGCCGCCAGGAGAAATCCACAAAGGGGTCAGGAACAAAGCTTTTGTTTAAAGGTTCTGATCCAGTGCTTCGGGTTCACGTGGACCGGGATCCTTAGTTGGCTTTGCTGCAATTAATCCCGCGGGTCCGTCCTTTTGATGTACCTCTTTCGGTCTCTGGCGTGAGCAAGCCCTGAGACAAAAAGTCTTCTGAAAATTTGCCCTGCGAGAGCACTTTTTACGCCAACCACCTACACTTTACACAAATACCAAATATGAGCAAAATTCCAATTTTTAGCACCATGAGTAGCCATAATTAGGACAAAATAATGGTGCAAAGTGTGCAAAATAATTGCAAATACCAAATATGACCAAAATTCCAATTCTTAGCACCATGAGTAGCCATAATTAGGACAAAATAATGGTGCAAAGTGTGCAAAATAATTGCTCTATCAGCCAATAATTTTTGCAATAGCCACTGAATCCTTCTTATGACGTTAACCATAGACCACCTCCCCATGCCCCCTGCCTTCACCAAGTGTACCAATGCCAAAGAATCTACTTCCAATGTAATGCCTTGCAACTCCCTATGAAAGCAAATGACTAGCCCTTCCATCAAAGCCATGCCCTCCGCCAATACTACGTCCACATCTCTCCAAATTCCTTATAAAAGACAAACACAACCTTAGCTTCCAAGCACTGCAGCACCTCTCCTCCTCTTGCCTTCCTATTAACTTCACTCGCATCCGTATTCAACTTAAAACCCCACAACAGCGACCTTCTCCACGACACTACCCTCACCCTGACCTTCCTCTTTTTAACTTGACTAAATCGTGCCCAAAAATAGTCCATGTCACCCTAAAAAATGCGCCCTTATGAATTTCTTGGCCTGTCCTAACCTCGATCAACTTGTTTGTCCTTCACATTTATATCCAAAGTAGCTACTGCTAGATGTATGTAATTTGCTTCATTTTTTACTTTATAAGCAAGATCCTTATTACTATTTTTTCTTAAATTTATTAGGTGTTGCTAGAATAAGGTCCTAATAATTTTCTTGCAAGAGCTAAGAAACATGCAAAAAGAATTTCTACACAGAATTCGCACAGAAAAATTCATAACATATTACCATTATTAACTATTCACACTTTTACGGCAATATTCAACATTTTCTTAAATGTTGGGGAACATATTTTAATTATCAAACTACCAAAATAGACTTTAAGATAGTGCATACTCGAATAGCCATCCACATAAAGTTTACTTCAACTTTCATGCAACAATCAATGGCCTTGTTCTCAACTGATTTTAGGAGCCTAACAACCAAATAGACTTTAAGATAGTGCATACTCGAATAGCCATCCACATAAAGTTTACTTCAACTTTCATGCAACAATCAATGGCCTTGTTCTCAACTAATTTTGAGAGCCTAATTTAAGCTTTTGATTTTCAAAAGAGGTGATTTTGTTGTGTTTTCAACTAATTTTGAAAAACTAATTTTAGATTTTTTAGGGTTCAAGGAAGCCAAAAATCAGAAGCAAGTCTTGAGGTGCTTTTAAATTCTAATTATGGCCTACTTTTCATGTAGACAAATGTACCTCTTAGAGTTTAATATAATTACTAAACTAGCTAAAGATAAGAAAACATTTTATGGTCTTTCTATTTTCTTCCTATTCTCAACTCACTTCCAAATGCATCTATGTGTCCCTTATTCTTCTCATCCACTATTTAATTTTCATAAAAAAAGTAATTTATCACATTAAAAAATCATTTAATAGCACAAAAGGTCATTTATGTAGCATATGAGGGTAATACATGAGTTATTCTAAAAAATCTAATTTTCTAGATTCAATTTTACAAAATCAACTTTTACAAAATTATTCAGATGGTTGTTAATGAAATTGACAAGGTTCCCCTTGAAAAATTAGATTTAAATGTTTATGTGGAAGAAGGTAGGTATGTCTGTGATGCAAATGCAAATCTTGATGCCTTGGATTGGTGGAAAGGGGAAAGATGGAGATTCCCCATATTATCAAGGATGGAAAGTGATGTACTTGCTAGTCTAGTTACAACTGTGGCATCCAAATCTACTTTCAGTGATGGTGGTAAAATAATCGATGATCAATATGTTTCTGTGTCGATTGAAATGGAGCAAATGCTATTTTGTTGCAATTATTGGTTTTGCGGTTTCATGGGTTAAAAAACAAGTCTTATGTAAGTAAAATATATCTTCTATTTGCAAATTTATTTTGGTGCCTCATTTTACCTTGTTAGAAATTGGAACTTTCTTGTTTTTGTTTTGTAGGAACCACTTGATGTTGCCAAATCATCTACCATTGAAGAAATGGATCTTTCTGACATGTGAATTCTATTTTCTGGAGTAGGTGATGCTAGACCTTGTCGAATTTGTTTCCTAAAGTGAAGTTGGACCTTGTTAAAGTTCAATTTGTGAAGCTGGACTTGTCTAAAGTTGTTTTCTGGTTTATTGGTTGCTCAGATTTGTGACTGCAATTGACTATGTATGAAAGACATTCTGAAATTTGTGATTTGTGAAGTTGGACTTGGTCAAATTTTTAGTTATCTAGCATTTTCTTATATAGTTATTTGGCTGGACTTTGTGTCTTCATTGACTTGAAAAGAATTTGATCAAATCTATTGACTATATATTTAGATGGAATTTGTAATTTGCGAGGCATTTTGTTTTGTGAAAATGTGAATTTGCAAGTTTAACTTTGGTATTGCTTTGGGTGTTTGTTATTGGCTTATTCCTTGTGAAGTCAAATATGACATATTTTTTTATGCAATTAATTTGTGATTGTGAATGGCAACCTAGCAAATCTGGTATTTTTAGATAGGGTAAGGGATTTGTTTGATTAAACCTGTGTGATTGAATTGTGGCATTTGTATGAATATTGCCAAAATTATTGCAGTTGTTTGACAAGGATTTTGAGTTCAAACTTGAGCTCGAGTTCAACCTCGAGTCACATATCCCATTTATCGAGTCGATCTCAAGCACACTTCAAGGCTCATCTACTTAGTTGAGCAAGTTTAAACTTGGCTCGATAGATGCATAAGTCGAGTTTGAGAATCCAAAAATCGACTCGACTTCACTCAATTAATAGCACTATTTGGGATGTCAATTGTTTTCGATTGTTGGAGTTATATATAGTTTTCCTGTGTAGTAGTGAGGAATGCAATTTTTTGGTTTTAGGTTTATGCATGTATAACTAATGGGTATAAGTTTTAGTGATTTTAGAGTAAAACATTAATAGACTTGATAATTATTATTATTATTCTTTTGCTAGTTGAGCCATCTTCTAAATTTGTATTTTTACGTCTTTGCTTTTTTCTTGTTTTTCCGAAAAGTAAAAGTTTTCTAGGTGACAAATCGCTATGTGTTCATCAATGGATTTAGTGGTCAAATGAAGCAATGGATTTCTCGCTTGGTTGTTGTAGAATGTGGAGGAGCCAATCTGCCACAGACATGTGTCAGTTCAAACAAGCCTGTTCGAGCTGACAGGGAAGCCAGTTCGGGCGTGATCACCGCTTCCTCGCTGAATGGGCTGAATAGGCCGATAATCCTTGACCTCTCAGTATAAGGTTGGAGGTAGAGTTCAAAAAGGAGTCCACCACTAGTAGCCTAGTAGGGCTCATAATTCCACAAGGAAACAACTACTGAGAACTCTATAAATACAACACAACGGGACAAAGCAAAGTATGCAACCTACAATAAACAATACTCTTGCTCTGCTTGTAAGCATCACTGACTTGACCGTCGGAGTCGGAACGGGGAGTTAGTCCCACTGTTCACTCTTCTGCAGGTCAGTTCGGAACTATCTCGTTGGTACCGGTTCGATTTCTCTTAGTTCGAGTCCATCTCTGATGCTTAGTTCGGATTGTGCTCTCGGCAGTCGCATCAATTGGCGCCGTCTGTGGGAACTTTGACTCTTTCTTTGCGAAACATGCCAAGAACCAGATCCCGAAAGAACACTGAGGAATCGAAGGGGAACGAGCAAACCTATCCCCAAAATCCTCACCAGGGGCCAACTCATGGTAAGGAGGGAACGGAGCTCTCGCGAATCCCTCCTGAACAGCTGGTACAAGCGGTGGCGGAGAATCTGCCCACCTTCGAAGCAATCATGAACTACCTAAAGGGTCAAACTGGAGACCGTCACGTCCAGGGTCCTAAAGCCCGGAAGGAGGGCGGAATAGAACTGTCGGAGCCCAGGACAGAGAGCCCCCGCCCCCTACGGAAACGAGTACGAAAGGATTCTATTCATGAGCAAATGGACATCCTGGAGCCTTCTCATAAGAACTCCCGAACAGACCATTTTGAGTCTTTTCAGGGGATCCCTCGGAGGGAGAACTCTCCGAGGAGAGAAGAGTATCCTATACAGGATGAATTGGACCTACTGTTGGACCCGAAAGAGGACAAATATTCTTCCTCTCCCTTCGTGTCGGACATTGAGAATTACCCTTTACCTGCTAAGTTCAAAATACCGAGTATGAAACCCTACAACGCGACCAGGGATCCAGAAGATCATCTGTTCGCATTCTTGACCCACATGCGACTACAGACGGCCGCTAATGCAGTTAGGTGTAAAACCTTCCCCATGTTCCTGGCGAGAAGGGCGCGTCGATGGTTTCAGGGGCTATCCCCCGATCGATTCGATCCTTCCGACAGCTCGCGCGCTTGTTTGCAGCTCAGTTCGTTTCGTCCTGAGCTTTCTCCAAAAACACTGCTCATCTGATGGCAGTTCAGCAAAAGCTAGATGAGTCGCTGTGAGAATACATGGTGCAATTCAACAACGAGTCTCTCCAGGTCCGGGATCGAGATGATAAGGTCGTCAGGGCCGCCTTCATCAATGGATTGCATATGCAGAAATTATATATCGAGTTCGTTGAAAAACCTCCCAAGTCTATTCGGAAAATGTTGGACCGAACTCACGAAAAGGCCAATGCCGAAGAGGCTAATCGCCTGAAGAGCGAGCAGGAGAGACAGAGAGACGAAAGGAGGAGAAAGAACATGGATCCGGGGGAAGCACGAGGAGGTCAATCGCGGAAGAATACGTTCGACCGTTTGCCAAGGAACAGGGCTTTTGAAGGAGAGAGAAGATGGACTCCTTATGAGAACTTGGAAATTCACCTATATTTTCCTTATAATTCTCTTATTTTGAATAAGTTAAATTATAAATTCCTTTTACTACCAATTTACTCTCTCAATAGGTGTAATATATACTAGAATCGAGAATTTACCTTTACGTTTATAGTTAGTATAAATTAGGATTTTTGTGCATTTTGGCCGTGTAATCACTTGGCGAGATGTGTATACTAAATTTGGTGGTTAAGAGTGAGTTTTAGATAAGAGGAAGTGCGTGATTAGAAGTGCTATTAATAAGTTAGTGAATCATAAGTTAAAACACAAGTACGCAAGAGTTAAGGAAAATAGACTTGAACCGACGTGCACTGTTTGTTACCTGTTGAGTACTCCACTTGACAGATATTTTTTTACCCTAATCTTCTTGTTTTTTATTTCACCTAATCCTTCCTAAATTATCCCTTAATCCAGTCATCTTTGTTGACTAAGGAAAAGGAAAGAAAAGAAAAAAAAAAAGAGAAAACTTGGCTTTGACAAGTGTCAAAGATCCAAGGGTTGGTTGACCAAATGAGTTTTCTTTCTTCTTATCTTTCTTCTTGGTTCATTTTTCTTCATTCTCTTCTTGTGTTGGCCGAAAATTGGGAGAAAAAAATAAGAGAGAAAACCTCCAACTCCAATCTTGACTTTTGCCTTGTTTGAGTTGAAACCACAAAACTAAACTGATTAATCTAGCACCAAGGAGCTAAGGAAGCTTGTTGTGGAGTTGTTTGGAGAGAAATAGCTTGGTTCTTCACGTTCTTCAAGTGTTTTGGAAGGCATAAGTCTAAAACTTCCTTTTTCTTTCTTGTTTTAGCAAAATATGGGATAGATGACTTGAATCTTGAATTATGTTGGATGATACTTTAGTTTTGGTGAAGATTAGCGAATTTCAACTAGGGTTTGTGATTTTTCAGTTTTGATTTATGATGTTTATCTCTAATATGTAGGTATTGAACTTGGAAATGAAATTTGTGAGATGATTAGTGGGTTGATTGTGATATTTAGCCTTAAAAGATGAAATTTCAGCTTTGTCAAGCAATTTTCAGCTTTGATGAGTAGTTTTAGGGTTGATATGCAAAATTCCAGCATTTGGTGGTGAATTTCAGTTCTGCCCTGTTTTTGGACTCAACTTGGGCAGCGAATTTCTTCATATTTTCAATTGAATCAGCTTTTGGACAAAACATGAAAGTTATAGGAATTTGAGTTAACTTTCTACCTGAAAAATTTTAGATCAATTGGATCATTTTAGCTTATAATTTGGTTAGAGCACTCCTGATTGCGCGAAAACTTTAATTTTCCTGACCTGTTTTTCATGTGTTTCTGACTGTCCATTTTTTACCCTAAAAATGCGAGAATTGGGTGTTGATGTCTTCATAGGAAATGTAGCTCTATGTCTTAGTTTCGAAATACCATAAAATTTACCTCGATCCGATATACGTAACTATAGTTATGACCAAAACACCGAAAGATGACAAATCTGCCACTTATAATTTCTTCACTAAACTGGTTTCCAACTTTGATATTCATGGTGACAAGTTATTATTTGGTTTTTTTGGTTGGTTTTGAGACCTTGAATAGATGTATGTTGTTGGTTATCACTTGTGGTTGGATTGGAGGTTTGTTGGCCTGTGAATCCAAGTTGTACTTGGATGGGAAAAGTAAGAAAATAGGGGAAATGCTGTCCAAATTTCTAGTACTTGCTCTTATGAATATTAGTGAGATGTAAGGTTTGATTTTGGGTTAGTTGGATCTTAAGTTACATATGTATTCTTGAATGCACTTTAATAGTAATATATGAGTGTTTTGACCTAGATTTGGTATCAACTAAGATGAAAAGTGTTAGTTTTATCTCGAAAACTTTGAATTACATTTGCTCACTTCAATTTGGGATTGGTAATTCTTTCAACTATTGATTCCTGAAATTTTCTTTTGTTATGTTTGAATTTGAGGAATGACTCAAGATTTTTCATGACTTGAAAATTCAAATGTTATTATTCACTTTAAAACTGTATTTTCATATTTGCAATGGTAATTTCTGAATTTTTTATGGTTCATCTAGATTTTGATTAGTTGAACCATAATACCTTATTTTGACTGATCTAGGTTTCTTTGGTGATCCGGAGTACAATCTGGAAGGAAACTTTTGACATATCTCTTACTCATATTGGTAAGTGTTCCAACTGCATGTTACCTGCTCATTGTTGCTAGAAATTTACTAAACACTTGATTTGATATTTCATAAGCGAGTGTGTACTTTATCGCACTTAACCTAACTCAACTAAACACTTGATATCTCATTCATGCTTGTACATGTAACTTGATTTGCATTGACTTGTACTTGTATTTGTACTTGTGCTTGACTTGTAAGTGTTGAGCGGCAGTATGTACCACTCTCAATTCGAGTGGGAGGTGCCTCTCCTTCCCTTCTCCGCATTTTTTCCTTGATTAAGTCGATTGGTCATCGACTATACTAACTACTTGAGAACCCAAACCCCACTGGCTAGTTAATCGAGTCAAGTCGGCAAGGGTTTGATCGATTAGATAACGAACCATGGGTCTTTTGTTTTGTCGAGTGCAGTGTTATCTTCTCAACTAATCGGTATGCTCAAGTATTACCATACGTGTTTATCTTGACGTTCGGACCTGGTAAGAAGGTTGATTGGTGGATGAAAATTGGTGTAAAGTGGAGATCTACGGTTATGGTTTGCTACTTCAAACGTTGACGGAGTGTCAACGGGTTCGGATCAAGTAATGCAGCGGGAATTTGGCTCTTGAGAGTCATCTGTATCCTTATATTTTGAAATGATTGTTACTTGTAGTGTTATTATTTTTTGAAAAAAAAAACCTTTACACTCGCTTATTTTGAGATTTGCTACTCGAAGTGTTATTGCTCACTTTTATGAACTTTTATGCTCGCTACTTTGATATTGCAAATTTTACATAATGATCAACTTGCTATTTGGGTCTGCATGATGTATTGGAACCTTACTGAGTTTTGGTTCACTCAATTAGTTTCTTTTGTTTTCCTTACAGGGGGTACAAGTATAGGCGTGAAGTTGGAAAGGCTAGTTTTTTTCTAGATTTTTAATGTTTGTAATTCTACTAGCACTAGTGCTCGATTAGGGTTAGAAGTGCCACTAGAACTTGAAGCTATTGTTATATTTGAATATGTATGAATGGTTAAGATAGAAATGAATGTACATGTACTTTCTAAGCTTGGGAACTGTTGTTTCCTTTTTTTTTGAAGTTATAGCTTATTTTATTCGAAATAAGTAAGCGAGTCCTGGCGAGAGTTGGGCAGGCGGTCCGCTAAATCTTGGGGTATGCCCTAGGGGGAGGTGGGGTCGTCTCACTCCTCTCACAGCACCAAGGGCTCAAGTCCTCGCCGTGATGGAACAGGAAGGTCTCTCGCGATCTCCCAGGAAGTTAGCCGACAGTAAGAGTAAAAGAAACCAAAATTTGTACTGTGTTTACCACAGAGACGTGGGACATGATACGGAGGAATGTCGGGACCTTAAGAAAGACATTGAAGAGCTGATCAAATGACAACACCTAAGACAATTCATCCGCAGTGGACGAAATGAATAGAGGCGAAGGGAGTACCAGTGAGAAGGCAGGAACTACTCGCGAGACCGACCCTGGAGTCATAGGGACCGAACTCCCGAACAGGAGACGTAGAACTTGGTGGGAGTAATCAACACCATCGCGGGAGGTTCCACTGGAGGGGACAGTCATGCAGCTCGACGGAACAACCGTCCACTTCCTAGCGGAGATAATCCGAGTAAGCAGTTGAAGATGTGCGAGAAAATAATATACGGACCTGTAGATGCAGTTCCCCTTGCTTCCAATAACCATGAAGCCATTGCAATGGAAGTTATAACGTGCAACTATAAAGTAAAAAGGTGTACATAGACAATGGGAGCGCCATTGACGTGCTATATTATAAGACTTTCAAGGAACTGTAGCTAGAAGACAAACAGCTCATTCCAATCCGAACTCTCTTGATTGGCTTCGCAGGTCCCCTGATAAAACTTGAGGGGATGATAACTCTCATGGTCACGGTGGGGGTGTCCTCAAAATACCGAACTGTCCCAATGAATTTCGCTGTGGTAAAAGAACCATCGTCGTACAACATGATATTGGGGCGGCCTACCCTGAACGCACTCCAAGCTGTCTATTCAACTCTGCACCTTAGCATGAAATTCCCTACGTCCGCAGGAGTAGCCGAGGTGCTGGGGGATCTAGAGGTAGCTCGGACCTGCTACATCGCAACTCTCAAGGGTAAGGAGAAACTGGTCGCTCAAACGACTTGTTTAGAGCCCTGGGAGCCAGCAAATAAGAAGGAAAGATTGGAGACGGACAAGGGGCTACTTGAAGTCTTGATTAACGACGAACGGCCGAATCAGGTGATTAGAGTCGGCTCATGCTTGAACGAACTGATCAGGAAGGCATTGGAATCCCTGTTGGCTGAATACGCTGAGAAAGGATGGTGCCATGGAGCAGCTCCAAAGCTACTTCAGGAAATTGAGCTCGATTGTTGACTGACAGCCTCCACTGCAGACAGAAGTGCGTTGGATATGTGTGCGTGGTCGGCTTGGTTTGTGGATCGAAAGGACTAGTGCTTGTGTACTGCCACATATGAGGAGGAGCCTCTGTCCGAACTTGCTCTTTAGTAGTGTTGATACCATAGTGCTCGAGCTGGGAGAGGTCAGGAGCTGATCCTCCCTCCCAAACGAGCGAAAGAGTTGCCTCTGTCCGTGCCTTCTTGGCCATGGACTTCCTTCGCTTCTTCTTCCCTCGTTCCTCAGCGGGGGACGACTGAGCTAGCGTTGGCTGAACAGGCACTGGCTGAGGAGGTGGAAGAGGAGCCGAGCTGGCTGGTGCAGTGGATGGTGCAGGAGTGGGCGTGCTCGAACTACCAGCTCCGCCAAGGGACAGCATCTGTGAGAACCTCTTCACTGCAAGAAAAAACAAAAAAGTGACTATCAGCACCAGAACAAATAGAGATCGCAAGTTCACAAGAACAAAAAAAAAGAGAAAAAAAGGAAAGAAAGAAGGCATCGGCAATTACAGGTGGCCAGTTCGTTCGGGGAGAGGGGTCTGGTCTCACGGGAAGGATCAGACACATCTGCTCGGATCAGGCCAGCTACCCAGAGTTGGGTGTTATTGAACTCCTTCACGTTCAACCTCATGTCCGAACTGAGCAAACGGTCCAGTTCGGACTCAGGCAGAGGAGAAGGAACAGGGTCAGAGACCTGGGTCTCTTCCCTCCAGGTCGGCAGGGGAAACCCTATATTCTTCAAATAGAAGAACTGGGCTTTCCATGCCCAAATTGAAGAGGGGACACTCGTGAACAGCTCACGTGTTGGATACTTCGACCTGCTCCTACGAGCGAAGTAAAACCAGCCCGGAACATGACCATTAATCTTCATATGGAAGACTGACCGGAACAAATCTAGAGAATAAGGGATCTCGAGAATTCGACACAAGATAAAGAAACCAAGGGTTGACTGAGCAGCATTGGGGATGAGTTGGGTTATTCGGATCCCCCAGAATGTAAGAATTTGAAAAAGGAACTGGGGAATAGGAAGGCGATGGCCGGCTATGAGTTGGTCTTTGTATATGGCCACAAACCCCAGGTTGGGCCGCCCTAACTTTGAACTGGTAGGGAAGTACGTCGAACTGGGTAGGTATATCGTACTTCCCTACCAATTCGTCTACATCCTCCTGCTCCAGGATAGGTGGAATCATATCGACTTCGCCAAAGTCAATACCGGTCCCCCTAGAGGTCCCTATCTCAGCCTGGGCTGGAACTGCTTGGGTGGCAGTTTCAGCGATAGGCTGACCAGGCTGTTCAGGCAAATTCATTGCTTGAACAAGAGAATTAGCGGGGGAGGAGACGTACTCGGATCCTGACGAAATAGAAGAGGACGAACTGGAAGGAGAAGTAGAAGAAGAGATAATCTCTACGAGAATAAGTCGAGCTACCCTACGCCTAGGAGCTGAACTAGTGATATCAGACTGTTTGGAAGAAGACATAAAAGAAGAAGAGAAAGGGAACTTACTGATGAAAAAGAGGGAGGATAGCTCGGACGCTAGGTGGTGCCTAGGGGGAAGCACGAGTAGACTCTTGACGCCTAAGGGGACGATGCATGAACAGACTCTCGTGGGGAAGGAAAATATGCGAACTGGCTAGAAGATGGAAGAACGGACAAAATGAGGAAAAATGATGAAAATGACGTCTGGTAGGACCTATTTATAGGGGTCATCAGAGTGGGAGACGAAACGACCCGAGTTAAATTCAAATTTAAATACTAGTAACTGTCATTATGGAGTGACGTAACGGCTGAAGGGACAGTTACTCAAACAAACATGGTGGTTACCCGAGCAAACATGGCGGTTACAAAAATCGTGGACCCCAGTCTGAACTGGCACCTTTCTCGAAGTTTGGTCCAGACTCATGCGACTGTTCGATAACTCTAGACTCCATGGGGGGCTAGTGTGGACGAGCCAATCCACCACAGGCACGTATCAGTTCGGACAAGCCTATTTGAGCTGACAGGGAAGCCAGTTCAGGCATGATCACCGCCTCCGCGCTGAATAGGCCGAATAGGCCGATAATCCTTGACCTCTCAGTATAAGGTCGGAGGTAGAGTCAAAAAAGGAGTCCACCACTAGTAGCCTAGTAGGGCTCTTAATTCCACAAGGAAAGAACTACTGAGAACTTTATAAATACAACACAACAGGACAAAGCAAGGCACGCAACCTACAATAAACAATACTATTGTCTGCTTGTAAGCATCACTGACTTGACCGTCGGAGTCAGAATGGGGAACTAGTCCCTCTATTCACTCTTTTGCTGGTCAGTTTGGAACCATCTCGTTGGTACCAGTTCGGTTCCTCTCAGTTCGAGTCCATCCCTGGTGCTCAGTTCGGATTGTGCTCTCGGCAGTCGCATCATAGAACAAAGTGTTTTTTAGTGTTCTTTAGATGGTCAGAGTTTATATGAATAGGTTGTGTTTATTGTAAGAAAATTTTAGTTATAGCAAGAAATGCTATTTTATATATGTATGTGTGTGTGTATATACATATGTATACACATGTGTGTTTGTGTATATATGTATGTATGTGTGTATATTAATTGACTATCTTTTACATGTTGGTTGTAAGGTGAGACTGTTCAAGGAATATTATTCAGATGGTCCCAATTCTCTCATCAAACTAGTTTAATTGCACTCAACTTATTATGTTACGAATGCGGATATTTGGCGAGTAACTGATCCAAAGTTGCAAATTAGACCAGTTCCATATGAATTAATATTGATATGAAATACTTTTATTCCGGTGTGCTCGGACCATCCATCAATTTATAATTTTCAATTTTTATCACTTTATTCATTTTGGTTATGACTTATAATTGTTTCTATTTTAGTTATCATTGTGTTTATGACTGATAATTATTTTTTATAAAAGTTTTTTTATTGTGCATTTTTGTGCAACTATATTTTGTTTGGTTATTCGGGCTTTTCCTACTCGAATATTAATGATTGGAGAACCTACCATGCGTATCCAAGAATTCATTATTATCAATAAATAGTGTGTATGCAAGTGCATAATTGTTGTTTTCCAACAAAATTTTATGCTTAGTTTGATTAACGAAAGATACCTTTGTTTCTTTTAGAATGAGGCCCCTCTTTTTTTTTGACGTGGCAAAAATGATACAGAAAAAGATAAAGAAGTTGATAAAGTATTATTAGTCTAAATAATTCAAAACCAATGGTTATCAATAGAAAAGAAATAGTGATAAGTTACATTTTTGTCATAAAATTCATGACTGTTTTCCCTTTAATTTCAATCAAATATTGCATTAATTACTGGATTCTACTCATATTTGGTGTTTGGTGTTGATTGTAGGGATTTTGAGTAAAAAGGGATTAAAGACGTAATTTTTATTGAATTTTTATGCTAATCAATGTGGTCGCATCAAAATTTAATTCTACAAGTTCGAGAACTCGGGAGTTAACGCGTGACTTCTAGTTTTGGATTGGAGCTGTGGAAGAGACTCTTTATGAAGTGAATAGTTTCCTATTCTTACTAGGAGACTAATCTAGTCTATCTATTAGGAGTTTGTTTTGTTTTAGGGATTGTAGTTTCGATAGGAATAATAAAAGCTACATGTCTAAGATATTAGATAGTAACTTTTCTTTTCTCCTTTATCGGGAGAAACAAAATAAACGCTTTTCTATTCTTATTCATCGCAATTGAAGATTGGCCGCAGGGATTAATCCAAATATTTTGTGCGAGTAATTAAATCCTTAATTATTTAATTACTTTAAATTAGTGGTGACTGGAATGATTGGTTTTGTGTCAGGAAAACATATGAGTTAATTTAAAATAACCCTTGTAGGGTGTTATTTGGTTAGAATAGGACTTCTCTAATTCTTAAGGCAATTGGAAAATTGAACTCTACGGTCGTACCAAGGGTTATTTTTTGATTAGGAAAATGATTAATGGTCGTACATTGATCATCGATACAGTAAGGAGAAATTGATTGTCATCGCTTGTTTAGCAGTTATAACTTGTTTATCAGTGAATAAATAAAATTATCATTGCATCGATGATCAATTGAGTGAATTATCTCCAAAGTTATTTCTTGGCTAGAGTTTATTTATTCTTGATTCAATTTTAATAAATTGTCATTCAGTTTTTATATATTTATTTTATTTGAGTTATTTGATTATTTTCGATTTTATAAACACCCTCCTTACTTTGGGCTCTTCTTAGTCACCCTATATATAAAATTTATATTTTTCTCGAATAGGTATTTATTATTGTATAGGCTCGATACCTGTCAAATAGCCAAACTAATTGAATTATCAAATGAAGCAAAGGGACCTAATGGTGAGCCCTCTTTCTAGCCATTAAACAATCGAGGAAAAGAAAATTTTATCACTTATTTAGTTGATTCAAATATGGATATCAAACTGAATCTCAGGTGTTTGATTTCATCATTTAGTATATGCTCTTTAATACCAGCCTTATATGTTACTAATTCCTCTTACATTGATTCTTTGCATTCCATTTTTACTATGAAAAAATGAGTCATAGAAAAAAGGTTTATCAATGAGCCTCTCGACAAAACATTTGATCATCAAATTTAGCAATGGAAACTCAATTTTCTTTATAAAGTAGTAAAATTCATAAAATCAAAAAAGGTAGGGAAAACTGTTGGACAGCTCCACAAGGAATATAATGTACTGAAATTTCAAGTACATATTTGATTCCCTAATATGGATTTGTTGGCTTCAAGATAGGATTGATAAATTTTAGGACAAATTACACTTTACCCCCTGTGATTTAGTATTTTTTTACATAACCCCCTATGATTTCAAAAGCTATATATCACCCCCACATGGTTTGAATTAAAGTGTCAAAATGACGGAAATAGTCATTCGTCAAAGGGTATTTTTGACATTTTAGGTGACTCTGTTATGAATGATTATTTCCGTCACTTTGACACTTTAATTCAACCCATGAGGGGGTTATGTATAGCTTTTGAAATCATATGGGGATTATGTGAAAAAATACTAAACCATAGGGGGGATAAAGTATAATTTGCCCTCAATTTTATCTTGCATTTGCAAAGTATATTACAGAGTTTTCTCTATGCTTTGGCAATTTATCAGGTCATGTTAGGTCCATTTATAATATTCCTCAATTTATCATGTTTGTCAGCTTCCTAAAGATTTTCAAGACAAGTGGTTGTGCATTTGAGAGTAGTAGGGAAATTTAACTTCCTAGTTGCAGAGTTTTTTTTTTTTAATATCTCTCATGTTTTGCAAATTGCTCTTTATTTGAAAGGTTTAATATTGTTGTACTTTTTAATATTCAATTTGTTTTTAAATATGTACTTTTTGAACTCTTTCCACTTGGAAATTGGGCAACAAAAAATTTATTTAACATTGACTATTGTATAAAAATTGAGAGTAGTGTAGATATTAAACTTATATGTATAGTTATTCCCCTATGAACTAAAACTCTAATTTCATAGTTTGATAATTGAATTGTGTCCTTAGACGTTGGAGAAAAAATTAAGTATAGCCTAAAAGTGATAAAATTCCAGTGATGACTATCCGTCGTAAAATTCTCTGTGCAATTTTTGTGTAGAGGCTTGCTTTTTTGTTTCTTACTTACTTTTGTTCATTGCGATATTCATTAGAAGAAAAATGTTAGTACAACCCCATAACCAAAAAGTAAAGGAAGAAGAAGACTTTTACGCTTTGCAAAACACCAGTGTGCCTTCATAGAGAGCACAGAGGAAAAGCATTCAATATAAAAATGGCTCAAGATGTTCCTAGACCTGAATCAACTCACCGGAAATCTGGCCTCCTAAAAGACCAAGTTCAATTAGCAAGGAGAAGGGATTCTGATCGCTATGAAATTGTCCCTATCCCGGATCCTTTATCATTTGAGAAAGGCTTTTTTGCTGTGATCCGGGCATTTTAGTTGCTGGCACAAAAGAATGATGGACTAATATTAGTTGGCGTGGCTGGTCCTTCTGGAGCCGGAAAAACTGTATTCACTGAGAAAATAGTCAAAGTACTCAATTTTATGCCAAGTGTTGTTGTCATCTCAATAGACAATTATAATGATCATTGTTCACCGTAACTTCAATGATCCACGTTTGACTGACTATGAGACGTAGTTAAAGAATATCCAAGATCTTAAAGCAAGGAAGCAGGTTGAGGTTCCGATTTATGATTTCAAATCCAACTCCCGCATTGGATACAGGACACTTGAAGTTCCAAAATGTCGCATTGTGATAAATGAGGGCGTTTATGCTTTGAGTGAGAAATTGCGGCCTTTATTGGATCTTTGAGTATCTGTCACGAGGGGAGTCCATTTTGGCCTTGTAAAACAAATACTACTGGACATTCAATGAGTAGGACAAGAGCCTGAAGAAATAATCCACCAAAAATCTGAGACAGTGTATCCAATGTATAAAGCTTTTATTGAGCTTGAT
This sequence comes from Coffea eugenioides, assembly GCF_003713205.1. NCBI lineage: Eukaryota > Viridiplantae > Streptophyta > Magnoliopsida > Gentianales > Rubiaceae > Coffea > Coffea eugenioides. Next base: position 17,454,812 of record NC_040041.1, read on the forward strand.
CTCTAGACTGCACATATTAAAATCATTAACAAGTTCAATCCTTTCACTGGATTCCAGTGTCCTGCTTATATTCTTAAGTCATCAAGGGGTTTGACAAGCCAAGCATACGTAAGAATGCGAAATAAAGATGGGAAGTACAATCTTATGTTAAGAGTGGGTCACAGATCCTCCATTTGTAATATCTCGAAGTATAACTTTTGAGGTTAGCGTGCAGCTTCTTGGTGGTTTGATGGCCCTGGGATATACACTAGCAGCTATACTTGAGAGAAGTAGTAATGAGAAGGTCTATGTGAAAATTGATTGGCTGGAGTAGCTCAACCATCAATACGTTCAGCTGCAAGGAAGAGATCGGACTATTGTAAAAAGTGTTGAAGAGCGGTTGGTACCATGGCTCAAAGACTGGGCCGAGTCCAAGATGACTCCGTCTCGAGATACGATACTGGAACGATACGATTCTGAAATACTTGACGATCACTGGCCAAGTCATACCGAATCACTCCGAATCATCCTGAATCGTTATTTTTGTTTATCATATTTTTTTATAATTTTTAGAAATATTTCAAAAATTCGCATCTCGTCGAGACCGCGATCTATATGTCGAGACCGATGTAAAACGGTCCGAGCCGCAACCACGACTTTGAACCATGAGTTGGGACAGGAAGGTCCATATGCCCCATGCACCATGTGGATGGGGCATTTATAATATCATACACACCTATATTAAACAAATGGAACTGGAAAAGCTTGTGAATGAAGTTATGGCTTTGCCAGATGATTTGAAGACAAAGCTTAGCAAAGATGGGTATAAATATTAAGAGAGGTATGTCTCATATCTACTTTAAATGCTCGGATGGATGATTTCACATCTCAGGTTGAAGAATTTAGCTTCAAGTTAACCAGCAGACTATCATTTCCACCTTCACAAAATTTCGTTTCGCAAGCTGAAACCTGCAACGACTTTGCACCAACTTCGCACTTTATTTCTGGCTTAGAGAATGGCTCCTTAACTAGGGGTATAATGCCGAGTTCCTCATCTTCCTTCCTTTCGGGGAAGGATGCTCCACTGTTGGAAGAGATATCCAACACAGCCAGGGGGCAGCGCCAAATCATTCATCAATTGGACAATCTTAGCACTCTTAATCATGAGAATTTGGAAGAAAGAGCCCATCCAGGCAGTATAAACAAGAGCAGTGAGATGGCTTATGTTGATCCGGCTGGAGTCTCTCTCATTTTGACATTTGCAATAGGTGGCTTGGGAATTTTGTTCTTCAAGGGTTATGCGCCCCCAAATTGATTCCTTCCCCAACACTGTTTTATGTAGATCTTAACGTCTATAGAGCTTGAGTTACTGCTTTCTTTCTAAAGAAGAAGAAGAAGAAGAAGAAAAATGTTAGTAATTTTTCAAGGACATTTACAGAAAAAAGGAAAGGAAAAACAGACGAGGGTCTTACTTGTAAAGCTAAAAAAACAAGTCAATAAATTTCAATAGAAGTCACTTTGGGACGTAAAAAGGGAAGACAAAGGAGTTGACCAAGTATTATAAGACCAAACGCTTCCAAAACATGTTTTCAATAGAAAACGAATAGGCAAACTAATTGAAAAATGAGGGAATGGGACCTAAAGATCCCTCGGCAAGTAATAATTGCAAGACAAAAACAAAAAGAAATCTATCTCATCTTTAATTGTTTCAAATGGAACGATTAAGCTGACTATTACACATACATGCATTAAAAAAATACACTAGAAAACATCTGTATCTCCCTTAGAGTGTTTTGCTATCTAGTATGGTGCTTATCAAAATAGATGAGTATCATTTTTCAATCCTAATTAATTCAGTAGTTTATTTTAAAAAACCTACTATGATTAGATCACTAGTAGTTGCTTAAATTAGACCTTACCTACTTAATTTTTATTTTGCATTCAATTAATTATACCATTTTTTTCCTTTTAATTAAACTAGAATAGGTCACGTGCATTGCACGTGATTATAATATCATAAAACATAATATTTCTTACACACTAAAATTTATTTGTGAAAATTTTGTAATAAATTTAACATTTTCATAATTTCTATTTGCATTTTATTTCATTTTTCATTTTCTTTAATTAATTGTACTTCAAACCATTATTTTAAAAGAAAAAAAGGTTTACAAAATATTATATCTAAAAATTCGTATAAATTCTTGAGAAAATTTTTAACAAATGAGGACATATTTGGTCTCTTTCAATTTAAAATAATGATTTGAAGGACAATTAATTAAAGAAGATGAAAAATTAATATTAAAAAATAAAGATTTGACCATATATGAAATGATTTGACAAAAAACATCAACATTTTGAATGGTATGTACAATATCAACATTTCTAGTTACTTCTTTTATTTTTTTCTATGACAAACAAACTATGATAATACCACTAAAATTTTTTTATTTTTAATTATATATGCGAAAAATTTTTTAATTTTCTTTTGGAATTGGATGACCTAAAGTTGCACACTAAGAAAAAATTAATTATTTGCTAACCATTGGAGTTGGAGTTCTTAGGGGCTGCTTGGTTAAAGAGTTTGGGAATCACAGAATGGAATGAACCCCTAATTTGTTGCTTGGATTAAGCCTATTGGAATGCAATTTTTGGAATCATTTCTAAAAACACGGACTTATCCCATTCCCGAGCACATTGGGAGGTTTTGGATAAAACCCTCAACTTATTCCCTCAGACAACCTTTATGACAGACCTACCCTCTCTTTCTCTCCATCACACGCTGCACCTTCTGTTCTTCTTTTTCATCAGATTTCCTATCTCTTCTTCTTCATCATATAGTCTTCATCTCTTATCCAAAATTTCTTGAAAAAAAAAATCTAAAGTAGATCTAAATGGGATAGGAATGGACAAATATTTTCAGCGATAAAGAGAAGTAGATTTCAAGTTAGGGATAGAAATTCGGTAAGAAGCAAGGACCGATTGGACAACGACAAAGAGCAGTGGGTATTCTGCTAGAACAGAGATCACTGAGTGGAAGGATATTCCCGTGGAGTTGTTGTTGGGGATTGTTTCACTAGTTGATGATGATAGGATCGTGATTCTGGCTTCTGGGGTTTGTAGTGGCCGGAGGGATGCCATTTCTTGTGGTCTCATGCATCTCAAACTTTCAAATACGTTATTTTAATTTTCGTAAATTTGTTTAAATATGAAAAATTGGTTAAATAGCGCATTAAATACAAAACTTGCCAGTTTCCCATAAAGAGCTGGTATGTTATGGGCAATTTCAACTTTTTTTTTTAACTTTCACATATTTAATTTATGTTAAATACAAAACATACTAGTTTTCCTTTAAACGCTATTTAACCAATTTTTCCCATAAAGAGCTGGTATGTTTCCCATAAAGAGCTGGTACAAAACATACTACAAAACCTGCCAGTTTCCCATAAAGAGCTAGTATGTTATGCGCTATTTAATAAAGAGCCATGGCTTGTCATATGTATAATTCTTTTGTTTTATAAGAATTGTTATATCAGGGATAAATTTGGAATTTAATTGCATTTAATTCCGAAACACTCATCAAACCAAGCATCAGGAATTGGAATAATGCTAATTCCAATGTGTGAACCAAGCTAGATATTGGAATGAAAAGTTTAATTCCAAAACCAGAGTCTATGATTCCATTTCCATTTCCGATTCCAATCTGTGAAACAAGCACCCCCTTAGAGTTCTATCCGATATCAGGTTTAGGGTTCAAATTCTATACTTAGGGATGAACAGGGTGTAGGGAGGGGTGAGAGGGTAAAAAATAAAATAGAAAATACTTGTTTACATAAATATCAGTTGCATGCTCTACCATTATTATTTTCAATATTAATTAAATTGAATTTGTCAGTATTTTGATGAAATTTCTCAATATGAAGTTATATACAACTTTTTTAAAAAAAAATAAAGAGACGTATATTCTTTGAATTGAACTCTTGGTATTATTTTGTGTATTATTTCTGTTAACAATGGAGTACAAATGATCAACCACATATAAATTTTTTTTATCTAATTATTCAATTTTTGAGAATTCAAATTTAATTGGTAGAGTGATTAAGTTTTTCTTTTGTTTTCTTCTATTTTTTATCTTACTAGATAGAATCTGATATAAAGCGCAAATGATAAAGATATTTTTATCCTAAGAGCACCTTTTTTTGGTATTAGTAGTAATATTTTTGACAATTTGAAAATTTAATTAAGCTAAGACTAATTAAAATTTTTTAATAAAAAACTAAAAATAGAATGGAAAGAGACACATTGGTTTGGAGTGTTATATTTTGTTTATTGTCTTCATAATTTAAATTTAATTAAGGTTATAATTTTTCCTAACTACTACAATTATTACTATTATTAGAATACAATAAATTTAATTATCAGGAGAAGGGTATTTTGAACAAATAGAAAACTAAGATCACATCCTACTTAGTTTCTAATGCCTTTTAAGTTTATCCTACAATTTGAAAAACTTAAATTTTATATGAAAACTAATTACTTCTTTTTGTATCTTTAACATTGTCAACTAGCTTAACAAGCACTAAATCCAGGCCTAAATTGAATGTCTAGCTATATTATCAGAGCAAATATTGGCTACTAGAGTAATTTATTAATTCAAGGACAACTCTGTCCACTTTCAATTAAAGTTAGTAATTTAGCAAAGGTGCTCTAAAGCCCCATCAATCACCCCATAAATTTATCTTAATTGAACCCTATCTCCCTATCACAAACTTAGAGTGCTAGCTCCATCTCAAATTCAAGATAGATTGAATTACTAAATTGAGTTTGCTAACTATGTATGAAGTTTATTGGCTATTGCAAAGCTTCATATTCTTCTGAATTTTGCCAAAGGAAAAAGCAAAAATGAAGAAAGAAAATTTAGCCCTTGATCTATCAACAATCCAAATATCCATAAAACCCAACAAAATTTCTCTATATAAAAGTGAATTCTTTTCTCTATTTCTCACTATATTTTTCTATTTTAAATTGAAAAAATGTTGCTTTCTCTCTTTTCACGACGACTTGGAATAGCACATCCTGTTTGCCTAGAATCAGATATAAACGCTTTAATTTTTTAGGCGGTAACATATTAGTTTAGAATTCTATCCCAATTGTTAGGACAAAAAAAAACTATAATAGTGGCTGCAAAACTAACAAGAAAAAGGTTTCAAATCATGATTACAAATCACTTTTGTTAAAGCTTTATTCGTCCACTATAATTTGTAAAAAATTAAGACTATCTCTAAAATAAGATGAAGTTTGGCCGCAAAACTATGCACTAAGTTATTACAACCCCAAAAACAAAGAAAAGAAGAGCAATGTTTTTCTAGAGTTTGTAAATCTTCTTTGTTTGCGGCCAAAAAACCACGAATTGATCCATATAAATAAGGTTTCATGTCCACTAAACAATTATTAACCATTAGAAACATGTCTGGAGTTGTATCTCTTCAAATAATGGTTGAAACCTGAAACGTTGCGAATGAAACACAGAAACCTACTTCTAGAATTCTGTCCGAATTTTCAATATTTGAAAATATTCTAACAATCCCCTACTGTTTTCAACATATTGAAAGTTTCTATGGATCATTGAAAAATTCTAATAATCTATGCATAAATAATGGTATCTTTCGATTGAACCACCATCTTAGTGTTAATTGATTATAACTTGTTATTACTACTTGGTAGACAAGCTTTGAACCTAAAGTATAAGCAACAAGCCACATAAATTAACACACACAAATTCATTTCTCTTCAATTTGTATATTCGACTGATACATTAGATCTTATATCCTTATACTTTCATGAACGTGTTCAAAGTTAAGTCCTAAACTTTGTAAATGCCACCAATCCAACATTCATATAGGCAAGCTCTTAATGCCCCCACCATTTGTAGCATTTTACAAGACTTGTTAAGAACTGTAAGTTCAACCTTCCAATTTCAAGCGGAAAAAATCACACTGCGCATTCTAGGATGTTTTGTAGTGTTCAAACCACTATCAATGTATTTTTACTCATTGAATTCAAGGCTAGTTGTTATAACTAGTATTGAATTGAGGTTCCATTATTAGTGATTCATGGATTCGATTTCAACTTCATTCCTTTAGATGTTCTAACCATTACTTCCTTTGTTAATCTTTTGGTTAAACGATCAATCAGGTTCACTTTTGATCTTACAAGATCTATGGTTATCACACCATTCGTGATCAAATCTCTTACTAAACTATGCCTTAATCCAACATGTCTAGATTTGCCATTGTACACTTGTCTATAAACTTTAGCAAGTAAAGCAACACTATCACAATGTATGAAAATTGGTGAAATTACCTTTGGCCACATTGGTATCTCGTGTAGCAAATTTCGTAACCAATCGGCTTCTTTACTAGCTGAAGTCAAAGCTATAAATTCAGCTACCATGGTGGAGTCAGTTATGCATGTTTGCTTCTTTAATGCTCAAGAAATCACTCTTCCACCTAACATAAAGACCCAACCACTCGTTAAAGAATGATCATCTTTATTGTCATCCAACTAGCACTCAAATAACCTTCCAATACTGAAGGATAGCCACTATAGCAAATGCCATAATCTTTGTTATGTTTTAGATACCTCAAGACTCTAGCACCGATGTTGTTTGCTTGGATTGATTGTGTATATACTTAACACGCCTATAGCAATAGCGATATCTGGCCTTGCACATGTCATTGTATATATCAAGCATCCAATCACTTTGGCGTAATCCAATTGAGACACAGGATCACAAACATTTTAACAGAGTCAATTTTTGGATTAATAGGAGTTAAGGCAGGTTTACAATCTTGATAATTGAAATGACTTAGAATCTTCTCAATGTAATGAGATTGTGAAAGAAAAATTTGTATGTAATAAGATTGTGAAAGAAAAATTTGTCCTTACTCTCTCTTAATTCTTATTCCTAGCATAACATCGGCCACCCCCATATCCTTCATTTCAAACTTACATGATAGCAACTTTTTGGTCTCACTGACTTGTTCTAAGTCAATACCAAAGATTAACATATCGTCCACATACAAGAAAATAACGATTCCTTTACTACTCGTATACTTGTTATTTATACATTTGTCCAATTCATTAATCTTGAACCCACTAGCAAGTACTCCCTCCGTCCCATTGATAGTGTCATACTTTCCTTTTTGGGCTGTCCCAAAATATTTGTCATGTTTGACATTTCAAACTATTTTAAGCTATGAATTTCCATTTCTGCCCTCCATTAATGGTGTGATAATGCATGTGCTAGTTGGCCCACAAATTGATGTGTGGTCCCAAAGGACATCCAAATATTCCAACTTGTACCATATTTGACTTTCGGCTCCAGCAACAAAGTTCCGACTCCAGCCAAATTCATCATGAAGAATGTGCACATGGCTCTTTTAAACTTCAATTGAAAACTGGTTTTGTTATCAAGAGGATCATTTCGATTTTTTGCAAGAAATAGAATATCGAGATGATTTAATTAGTGATTTTCTTTTGAAAGCTTTCAAATTTTAAATTATTTTCATACGCACTAATTTGTTAAGAATGATCAACTTTCACAAAATAAATTCATATTGAAAGCAAGAAAAAAGTGTAAAAAATAGGTGAATAATTTTAGATTGATCCAAAAACTAAATGAGCAAAATAATAAGGCATGTTACTCTACTTGGAGAAAAAAAACTACACTTACTACCAAATTTAATTTAAACGTAGTCTATGGAAGTGTCAGTTCCTTTCTTTTTTTTTAATGTTTCAAAACTCAAAAATGCAAAAACAGATATTCTACTACCAAATAGCAAAAGAATGCAAACCAATATGCACTATTTTCACTTTATAGAATAATGCTATTGACAGTTTCAAAAACTCCAACAAAAGTAGTGTTTCAATGTTTATACATGTACATAGCTTCACTCAGCATTGCACATTTTCCCTTTTGTACAAAAATCAGCACTACTACTACTAACGTCAAGCTAACTTTACTGAGCTATTCTAAAATCTTGTAAAGTGAAATAAAAGCAGTCAATGAAAAACCACTAGTACATAAAAGTGCTTCTATATTCTTTGCCCAATCAAAAGCTTGCACCACAAAATCAAAAGGGTTGGATTGCTTGACTTCAACCATCTGCCAAAAGATGAGATAGGACACAATTTAGTGATAAACAACAAATAAAGATGCTCCAGAGCAAAGTGAACAAGAATAGCTAGACAAATGAACATTGAGTACATGTACATTTTGCACATTAGAACACCCATACCATTTTGTTCAAAACACATGATTAGTAAAGTTTAAGTACCTACAAATATGAAAATAAGGAACACTAGTTAGTTTAAACAACCATACACACAAGAAATTAGAGATAAAAAATCTTAAAAAACAAAAAAGCTTTATAAAATCTTACCTGTCCAATGAAGATAATCACGCTTGCATATGACTTAGAACTTGATTCACAAGTTCTTTTTCACATTCTATTTGCAGTGGAAGACAACTTTCTTTCATTAAATGGTGCTTCCCAATGTGTGGCACTTTATAGTTATTTCCCCCAAGATTTTTCATCACCTCTACCATACATGATTGCAATGTTAAGAAAACATTGTTTAGACTTTCACTTGATAATTGATCAAATGACTTTTCCACAGCAAGAATTAGCTCATCAATTGACAATGGTGCTTCTTGATGTTGCAAGGATTGTATAGCTCTAAAATATCCCAAGTCAAGAACATTCATGTCCGGACTATTAGGAGGCTGAAATGACAAGTGAATATCAAATCCATCTCTAGAAGCAGCTTCAATAAATACAGGATCAGTGGGATTAATATGTGGTTTTGCATTATCCTGTTGGATCAAAATTTCAGTAACACTACCACCATCCCGTGGCCATTTAGCATGTATTGCAGGCAAAACCTGTTCAATTAAACATCTCCTATATACTTCCTTGGTCACTGACAATATTGGCTTAGTTTCTAATGTACCTGCCATACGATTTTTACTACTCCTCTTTGCTGGTTCTTTGAATACAAAAGGAAAAATCCCAATTTTTCCATCAAATGTTGGGTTACCAGAGCAGTCAAAACGTGGTCGAGCAACAGCAGCTAGGAACATAACTTTCACAATGAACTTTTTGCTCTTACATGTCCTAAGAGGTTCTTCTTCTTGAGGATGAAGATAATATTTTTCACATTCTTTAGTCATGTAAAACCACTTTTCATCAATATGCACAACATTGAACATACTCATAAATGTTGGATTGCTGTTGAGACTTTCTGGTTCAAGCATTGACAAGCAAAAGTTAAGCCTTACTTGCTTATTCTGATCTGTCAATTGTGGTTTGAGTGCATTTGAGTGTGGCCTTATAGCACCTTCTTTAATTCGTCGGTGAAGGGTTGATTTGGACACTTTCATTTCACTGGAAAGTGACCTGATATTTGTCCGGCGCCGGAGAGGAATTGCCATGATCAAAGTAAAATCAATATCCACTCGTTTTCTTCCGCATCTTTTAGGAAACCTGCGTGATACATCAACTCTTCCATCTGTAGAAGTAATTGCTGCTAGCTTCCAAATTCTCTGAACTGTCCTAATACTTGTTTTAAATAGGCTTGCAATGTTCCTGATGGTTCCTCTTTTCAATTTACCGCAATTACTTTCCTGTAATAAAGCTTCAAAAATCATTTGCCTTTCTTGATTAGTTAATCTCTTCGTAGAATTATTAGTTTCAACATCATTAAAAGTATCCATATTTCTTTTAAGAGTCACCTTTGAAACATTGTGTAAAAAAAAAAAGAAACAGAGTGTTAAAACAAAACAAACGGACTGCATATATAGAGGTACAAGTTAGTGTACAATTCCATTAAATATTTTAAAATAGGCATTTCAAGACTAATTTTTGGAGTAATCCGCCAAAATCTAAATTTTCAGTAAATAATTTGGCGGCAAATCTTTAAGAAATTATAGACAAAATAATCAATAAATAAACATTACAAAAGTTTAAAAGATCCAGCCTTTCTTACATGAGAAAAGAGAAAAAAACCATTAAAAAGAAAGAATAAAAGACAGTTAACTAACCTTTTAATCTCATTTGTTATCAACTATGGATTAGCAATCAACTTCATATCCTTCCAATGCTTCTCTCTTGAACTGGAGCACCAATATTGTAATCAAAGGTGAAAACTTTCAAGTGAATATGGAGTATGAGAAGAGGGAATTTATAGTTATTCCAGAGAAATTATCGTAGCTTAAATTTGCAGCAATTGAAGAATGGCTAACGATGGAGAATCAGAGAAGATTTTAGTAGTAGGCGGTGATGAATGTCTGCTAGAAGAAGGAAACAGTTTCTGTGGCAGCAATTGATAAGGAAACGGTTTTTGTGGCTGAAACAAAGGATTGGTTTTTGGTGGGTCCCATTTTGACCCATTTGCTTTGGATGAAGAAGATTTTGATAAGGAAATGAGTTTTTGTTTTTGGTAGCCGAAACAATGGAATGCTTTTGATGGGTCCCTCTTTGACCAATTTATTTCTTGAGCCTGTCGGTGAATGTGAAGGGCAAATTTGGAACCCACGAGTTTACAAACAAGTGGATTTTACTGTGCATAAAAAGCGCTGCTTCCCAAGCGCGACAGAGTTTACGGGACGGAGGGAGTATTACTTAGTCAAATATTTGGTTCCATTGTTTTCGAACTTGTTTTAATCTGTACAAGAACTTTATAACTCTACATACTTTGTGCTCTTGCTCAGGTACTACAAACCCTTTAGGTTGTTTCTGTACACTTCTTTATCCAATTCACCATTAAGAAATCCTGTCTTGACATCCATTTGGTTGATTACTCATTTTTGGATTGAAGCTATCGCAAGTAGCACCCTTATGGTAGCTATTCTAGCTACTGGCGAGTAAGTATCAAAATAATCAGTGTCATGTTTTTGAGTAAACCCCTTGGCAACTAATCTAGCCTTAAACTTGTCTATGGTTCCATCCACCTTCAATTTCTTCTTGAAAATTCATTTGCAATCAATTGGTTTGGAACCCGGTAGTAAATCCATTAACTCCCAAGTTTTATTGACCATAATTGAGTCCATCTCATCATTTATAGCTTCTTTCCAAAATGAAGCATCATGTGACTTCATTGCTTTATCAAATGTTTTAGAATTGGCTTCGATATTAAAGCAATAAGTAATACTATTACTTATTTCATACCTTGTCCCTTCTACATGTAGGGATCGAAGACAACCTAAGAGGGGGTAAATTAGGTAATTTAAAAACTAATCAAGTTATGAGACACCTTTTTGGCTCAATATGAAATTTACCCTCTTTTCTAGATGACCACTCAATTGATCAGTTAATAAGAAAGCAAGATTGCTTGTGAGTAGAACAGATGAGCAGTTTATATTTGCAGGATAGTAAATAGTAGGGAAAGAATAGCAAACCAAATTCCAAACTCCTCTTGAGCTTGAATATTACTTTATTGAGCAAGCTTCTTCAAGTTGATCAAATACAACCAATCTTTGTGTACAAAGGAATGATTACTTCCTCTTTGCCCCAAGCCACACTTGGTCAAGTTAGGAAGTTTTACTATCACTCGGATAACCCTCACAAAGTTACACTATTGAAGTATTTTTCTCACACAAGAAAAGCTTATATGAAATTTACACAACTAAGAGTACAAATCTTCTTTAAAGAGTATTTTCTCACTAAAACTACTCTTGATCTTTCGTATTCTCAATATGCAAAAGTTCTTTGAAAGTTGTTAACTATGCACTATTTATATGAGACCAAAAAGTGTCCCATTAATGCTTCCAACGGATAGAAGACAGCTAAAGAGTCTACTGGCCGTTGGGAGTGTCGGACGTCCGGTCCATCCGAAATTTGCACCCGACAATAGGCAGTGAGTTTGAGGGAACTTCTTTAATTCTATCGGATATCCAGTGTCTTTGATACTTGCGTCCGAAAGCAGATGATCATTTTGAGAAGTTTTCTTCAGTTCTTTCGAACGTCCGGCACCTACACTGCTTTGCGTCCGAAGATCCGCATACTTTATCGGACGGTCGGTGCTCTGATGTTTAGCGTCCGAACGAGGTCAGTGAGCTAGAGGGAATGTCTTGATTCTTTCGGACGTCTGGTGGTGGAGTTCTTCATGCGTCCAAAGTTGCGCAATGATTATCGGACATCCAATACTGTCTTCACAAGCATTCAACAGCTTTCGTTTTCCTTTATCTTCTTTCAATTGCACTTGTTCTTAAAATCCTATCCCTTCAAGGCTGAAAGGATTTCTTAGAAAAGATATTAGTACTATCCATTTGTTTTGTAAACATCAAAAGACAAAGATCAAGATCAACACTACAAGGTAAGTAACAAATTCTAAGCCAAAAGACTTCACATTTGTAGCTCTTTTGCTCCTTCTTGGTTCAATGATTTTTTTTTCATCATTTAAGCTATCTTTAGGTGATTCATTATAGTTTAACACATTGTCAATTTCTTTAGATATAGGGATGAATTTTTGCTCATCAAAAATAGCATCTCTTGATTCAATGATTGTGTTCATTGATATTGAATCATTAGATTCTATTACTATGAATCTATAGGCCTTGCTTTTTTGTACATATCCTAAGAAAATGCACTCAACACCTCTTTTATCTAATTTCCTTTTTTTAGATTCAAGAACTTTGACAATGGCTCTACAACCCTAAACTCTCAAATATCTGAGATTCAGCTTTCGTTTGTACCAAAGTTCATAAGGAGTTATAGAGCTCCTTTTATTTGGAACTCTATTTAATATGTAACAAGCCGTAAGTACAGCTTCTCTCCAAAACCTTGACTTAAACTAGAATTTGATAGCATTGCATTCACCATTTCCATAACTACTCTATTTGTTCTTTCAACCACACCGTTTTGTTAAGGTGTGTATAGAGCGGTGACTTCATGCTTAATACCATTGGACTCAAAAAATTTCTTTTGATAATACTCACCACCACGGTCGGTTGTTAAACATTTAATTAAATTGCCACATAAAAATTCTACTTTTATTTTGTATATCTTAAACATATGTCTGACTACATCTTTTGAATGTAACAAATATGCAAAACAAAATCTAGTGCAATCATCAATAAAGGTGACAAAATACTTGTTTCCTCACAAACATACAGTACCATGCAAATCACAAATATCAATATGAATAAGATCTAATTTGTTTGTTTTCCTTTCAATCTTTCGAAATGGCTTTCTAGTTATTTGTTAACATGCATGTTTTACATTTACCATCCTCCTTTTGGAAACATTTAGGCATGAAATCAAGTTCGATCATATCATGTATCCTCCTATAATTAACTTGTCCAAACCTATTATGCCACAAAGTGGTAGTAGACTCAAGCACATAAGCAAAAGAAATATTCTTATTCAACTTATTAATAGGCATGACATTTAGTTTGAACATGCCATTACATATATAGCACTTGCCTACAAACATACCACCCCTGAAAAGTTCAAACTTATCAACCCCAAATACAAGTTTAAATCCAAAATATTCATCAAACTACCTAAAACGAGATCCTTTCTCACTTTTGGAACAAACAGTACATTTGTAAGAGTTACAACATGTTTAGATGTAAACTTTAAATCTACTTTCTCAACCCCTTTAATAGGAGTAGTCACTATATTGCCCATGTATACAATGGGTTGTTCATCATCACTTCTTTCAAAGACTTGAAAAAGTCCTTGTTCTTGCATATATGGTAGCTAGAACCAGAATCAATCCACCAAGAAAAATTTTCCTCAACCATATTGAGCTTAGAAATCATAGTCACAACACTCTTTACTTATTTGTTTGAAAAATCGGGGTTTTCCATCTTCTTTTTGTTTTTTTTTTTTTTGAGAAGCTTGCATTCATATTTGAAATGCCCTTCAGGTAGAACAAAAATCAATCCATCAAAAAAAAATTTCCTCAACTATGTTGACTTCAGAAATCATAACCACAAGACTCTTTACTTCATTGTTCGAAGAATTGGGATTCTCCAGTTTCTTCTTTTTTGAGAAGCTTGCATTCATATTTGTAATGCCCTTTAGGTAGAACTAGAATCAATCCACTAAGAAAAATTTTCCTCAACTATGTTGACTTCAGAAATCATAACCACAAGACTCTTTACTTCATTGTTCGAAGAATTGGGATTCTCCATCTTCTTCTTTTTGAGAAGCTTGCATTCATATTTGTAATGCCCTTTCTTCTTCCAATGATAGCATTTCCCCTTTTTCTTCCTTTTCTTGTTGTTGTTGGATTGATTCTTCGGTTGATTGGATTTGTTGTTACCCTTGGACTTGCTTGTTTGTCCCTCTTCAACCATGTTCACTTTGGAAGTAGGATCTTTGTTCTCCTACATTCTAAACTCTTCCCCAACACAAAAAAAAAAGTTAGCAAAACTTTCAATAGTGATTTCTTCCTTTTTGTGTTTGAGATCTCTCTTGAAATTGTTCCAAGTGGATGCTAGTTTGTGAATTATGAAACTAACAACAATTGTTTCATCCATGAACATATTGTGTTGAGAAAAATGATTAAACATCTTTTCAAGTTCATCAAATTGATTCATAACATGCCTCTTGTCTATCATTTTATAATTAAAGAAAGTAGAGACAAGAAATTTCTTACTTGTTGTTTCTAACTTGTCCCAAAGTTTCTTGGTTATTGTCACCGAATGATAGACATCAAAAAGCTCATTTCTCATTATATTGAGAATGTGTCCCCTACAGATCTTATCATCCATGTCCCAATTTTGCCTATTGTGGATGTCATCCAACATCTCTTCTTCATCATTTGTTGCAAGGCTTAGAGTAGTTAGAACGTACACCACTTTGAGGGCCACAAGAAGGAAATGCACTTGCTTCTTTCAATAAATGAAATTGCCTTCATCGAAACGGTCAAGTTTAACAATATTGGAAGCCAAATCTTTTATAGTGCTTGCCATTTCAAAGGAAGAATAGAGCCTTAATATTGTTACAAAAGCAACAAAGAGAATACTATAATATGGCTGCAAAACTGACAAGAAAAAGGCTTCACATCGTGATTACAAATCACTTTCCTTAACCCTTTATTCGTTCACTATAATATGCAAAAGATCAAGGATGAATATCCTCTAGGATAAGATGAAATTTGGTTGCAAAACTCTGCACTAAGTTGTTACAACCCCCAGAACAAAGAAGAGAAATGCAATATTTTTCTAGAGTTTGTAGATCTTTTTTGTTTACAACCAAAAGACCACAAATTGGCCCATATAAATAAGGTTTCATATCTCCTAAACAGTTATTAATCATTAGAAATATGTATGGAGTAGTATTTCTTCAAATGACGGTTGGAACCCGTTACGAATGAAACGGAGAACGCTACTTCTAGAATTTTGTCCAGATTTTCAATATTTGAAAATATTCTAACAACCTAAATATGGTAGTGGCGGCCATGGTAGAGGTGGCATTTAATTTATTAGTGTAGAGATAATCGAGATAAGAGAGCTTTTACGAAAACTGGAAGCAAGTGCTTCAAACAACCCTTGTTTGTGCTCCTTTATCTTTCTAATCCGCTCTCGCTGGAAGGGAATCTATTTCAGCAAGTTCCATCGGGTGACTCGCTTGAAGCTGGGGTGCGTCTGGTGGTCTTGTACATAAGAGAAAGGCAACGCTTACTTTTAGTACCTTTTTCATCGAACAAGAAATATCCTAAAAAAGGAAAGGTAATGTCGGTATCTGAGAAGAACGTATCTCCAGAATATTAAGGTTCTTTGTTGCCTCTTGATTTTTGTTTTCCTTTCAATATTTATTTCTGTGATTTCTTTCCTGAAATTTTCTCCCGCTTGCATCTAAAATTCTAAGCAAATATCTATTTAATTTTTCCCGAAATTTCTATTCAAGTTTCCTGTCTTGTTAAAAGTGTTGCTGCACGTTTACATTTGGAGGAGTTCATGTGCACTTCTATTGGTAGTTCATCAAAATTTTATGCTTGTACTCGTCTCCAAGGAAATGTGACGGGATTTTTTTATATCAATGCAAGTTTAAATCCAATTTTATACCCGTTGACTGCAAGTATACAGGCCGAAATCGTAATGTAGGGTATGTATCGGGTCGATCCCACGAGGAGCAATTTAAACAAGTACTACGCCCTTATTTTCTCTATTATTTAGACTTACAATAAATCTGAGCAAGAAGATTATAATGCTATTTGATAAGTGACTAATTTACGTAATAATTGTATAACATTTTATATTATTTTTAGTCACTTTGGTTATATTATTGGAAGAAAATGAATCATTTTGGCTATAATTAGTGAAAAAATGCTTTTAAAGTGATTAAATTAGATTTTTTATCACTTTTTACTTGGATTTTTGCATTTTGACAGTTTTGACATATTTTCGTATTTTGGCTATAACTTGAGCTACAATGATCGGATTGAGATGATTCTAGAACCAATTTGAAGATAAGAGATAGATCTACAACTTTGGTGAAGACATCTGAATCCAGTTTGGAGGTTTTCCAAGTCAAAAAGCCGAATTACAGTAACTAATTTCATTTGGTCGAAGCTGAAACAGGGCAATGAACAGTCAAGGGTATTTCGATCATTTCTCAGCCCACACAAATCCAAATGAGGTGATTCTTGATGCATTGGAAAGCTAACTCAAAGGACTACAAGTTTCATGTTTGGTCAAGAGCTAAATCAGCTTTTATCATCAAGAAAAGTTCCGTTGAAATTGATGAAAAATCGGAGCAGAGCAGAAAATTGAACAAAAGTGCACCAAAATGTCACTATAGCAATCCGGCCGGATTTCTGGCCGGATTGTGGTCAGAGAAGGCTGCTCTTTACGCAGAAAACTTATTTTCACCTCTAACAAGTCACATGCAATGCCAGACATGTGAGAACTACTTTGCAGCTGTAAAAGGGTGGTGTATGCCTCATTTTCTTGACTTCTTTCATCTTTATATAGCCAATACTTGCAAGATTGAAGAGAGAAAAGAGAGACATACGGGAGAACTTGGAGAGTGCAAAAATGTAGCTCTTTCATCTTCTGAGTATTAGGTTAGCTTAGTGTAGACTAGTATAGTTTATCCATTCTTGTAGATTGACTAGATTAGGATGAAGATGGAGATGAAGAAGGAGGAGTTGAAGTTCAAGTGACATGGGTTATCTCTTCTCCAACTCTTTATCTTTTGTACTTGATTCCAAGTTTAATTAATATACAAGTTCTGAATTTTGTGTTTAATATGTATCTTTAAAGTTTATGCCTTGGGTTTGGTTGAACTTTCTATGATTGTTAGTGTTTATTATTTGGTTATTTGATTGCTATGATTTGAGCAAGTTATTTAGCACTTTGGCTCTTTAAATCATGATTAATCTGGTACCATTAATTGTGATCATCTAAGATGTTGTTTCTGCAATGAAAATTGAAATTTAACACTGGTTCAAGAAGTACTAAACATAGGGAGTACACTCACGAAAGTAGAGGTGCACCTATATGATTTTAAGTGATTCATTTCATGTAATTTCACTGAAGAAATGAACTTGTAGCTAATTTCATAACCATGAGAATAGGTATGGATTAGTTATGAGTATAATTGATTCACTACGAAAGTAAGTTTCATATGCATGAGGAAATTACACCATAACTAACCTAGATAGTAGTATTCAATGATCCAAATATAGCACTTGTATGAGTAGTTAGAGATACCACAACCTAAGGAGCTTTCATTTGTTATTTTCTTGCACAAGTTCAGTAGGTTTTACTTGTTATAATTCATTGATAGTCTAAATAATAGAGAAACTTTAGTAGTGCCGGTAATTGCAATCTTCGTTGTGGGATCGACCCTTAATACCCTATACTCGTTCACGATTCGTATACTTGCGATAAATCGCGTGTGGGGTATTTAGGAATTATAAATGTAAAACTTGATTGTGGATGAACTAATTGTGTATGTATACCCCGCACACATCATTATTGTCTACAAATCTGGTTTAATAAATGCTAAATGCAAATGGAGAAATTTCACTAAAGATTGAATCTAGGGATGTAGATTCCACTTATGGCATAAACAACATAAATGAATAGATTTACCTCTTGTTATTATTCTTGTTTAATCCGGAATTCATTTCCAATATTACCAAATCTCATTCTCATGATAAAATGGCCTAGAGCAATCCAGTTTTCCCTATTTTCATGGTGAAATACTAGTTCTACTCTATTTTCCTTCATGAAATGCTAGATAATCTACTTAAGTGTACATATATTTTCATGAACATACAACTCAAGCTCTACTCATGTTTTTCCATTGTTACTATCAATTCTCATTGACTAATAACAACTATAAACATGCTATTGGTGATCAAACAACAACAAGTAATTACAACTGCACAAATAGACAAGTTAATACAAGATATAACAAGTGTAACTCACATTCAATTCATATCATTTAGTCATAAGTTTCATCTACTCCCTAGATAAAGAAATTTAGCTACTCATGAATGATGTAACAATCAAACTCACAAGTTTATTAATGCAAAATATCATAAAGTACAAGTACAAGAAATATAAAGAAAAGCTTAGCCAATTAATGGTGAAGCCCTCAAATTTCTGCTATGTCTTGTACAAGATGATTACAAGTGAAGTCTCCAAGTGATTCTTCAAGAACTTCTAGCTAGAGAGAACTTCTTACAAGAGGAAAAACTCCCTACGTATGGTCCCTTAGCTTCCCTCTGTGTCTCTGCATAAAAGGTGGTGGAAAGCACCTTTTTTCTCCTTCATGATTCTAACAACTAAGATTTTGTTAAAGAAAGTCAAAAGACATGTTGTTTTGACTTGTCAATAACTCATTTTGTCTTCTATTTTGTTGCAGAAGCATGTGCCTCCGAATTCTCTCACCCAAGATAGCTGGAAAGTTGTGTGAAAAGTGAGAAAAATGGTTGTGCCACTTGCAGAAGAGAGAGGCATATCCGACCCTCGGATCCGAGGGGTGCAAAACGATCCGAGCTCGGATCAAGGCTGATCCGAGGCCTTTCTCTTAATGATCTGAGCTCGGATCGTTTGGCCTCGGATGCACTGCTCCAGAAGTATAGACGAGGGCTTGGATCTCCCTCTATTCACACGGATCCGAGCTCAAATCCGTGTTGGTCAATTTCTAGTTTTTCACTTCTTTCCTTTTTTCTTCATTTTTGCTCCTAGTTTCTTGTGTACTTTATCCTCTGGACGATCCTTACATTTCCTTCATCTCGTGTATGAATTTCATATATCCTTCACAATTTCACAAAATTAACGCGTTAATCGACTGATTTATCAAGTTTTGAACACTTAAGCAATATTTAAGCAATTATCATCAAAAGAATTCAAATATGGCTTTAATCTTCTCAAAACCTACCAAAAGTTCATGCCAAACTTGTACAAAATGTACGTTAAATATTCACTTATCAAAATGCATTGCCTTGCTTTAGCTAAAAATGAGATTGTCAGTGACAATGTTTATTGCAAAATCATAATGTTAGATGTTCTTCAAAAAAGATCCTTTTACACTGATGTTGAATTTTATAAGCCCCTGGAAAAATGGAAAGTTAAGAAAGTTATTTTGACAATAACATCACTGTTATTTGAGATATTTAGGAGGATTGGTTATCCTTTTAGACAAATTTTCTTGCTAGAACGTGGTCTCCTATGGTTTTTGGCATGCTTCTTTGGTATTCTATGGATTTTATCTATACTTGGAGATTTAAGTGAGATTGAGTGGCTTTAACTTGTATAGACATTTTGCCTTTATATTAACAAGATGCTAACTTAGGATTCACTTTTGTTTTTATCTTTGTTGACTATGGAAGATTTATGTCGTTATTAACCTCTTAAGGACAGAACAAGTACATAGGATGTCTAATAACCTTCTATATAAGAAAGGTATATTCTTCTAATTCTCCTGTAATAACTATTTTAGGTGATTTTATTTTTCCAAATGAAATCCACTTTTTCTCCCATTTTGTACTTGACTCAGCAAAAAGAGAAATCAAATTCTGATTTAATTCTGTGTAATATTTTTGCCCTCTGTGCTATGCAAAGCTTCTTTACTTGCTATCCTTACAGCCTAAAGCAATATGCATGTGACGAAAGCGATATTTCTGCTCCGAAGAAGGTTGATGTATCTGCTTTGCATTTCATTGTTCAATTGTTCTGCTGTGAACAGAAGCCAAGTTATATGTTTCAGACTGATTGTGCCTTTTTCTTCCTAATTTTTCGTATCCCAGGACATTTTACATAAATTTATAGACCAAACCCAGCATATTTCAGATGACATTACATAAATTTTCTATTGCAGTGAACTTTCTAGTGAGTTCAACCAAGGCAAAAAAACATGAAAGCATTCTGGAGAGGAAGGGATAAGAAACATTACACAAATTTTCTTTTGAGCCGAGTTTTGACAACCCCAAATTTGGCTCATAAATTATACGAATTTTCACGTTTTGGACTTTTGAGCTTAAGGTTCAAACTCAACTCACACTATTATATGAATTTCGAATTCAAATCGGCCTTGATCATTGCTCATAATTAAATACATAATTATATAATATACATTTTATAATTATGAATTAATATAAATTTATATAAATTATTAACATTTTATTTCATAATATGTATAATTATAAATTATAGATATTATTAAATATTTTTTATACATTTAATTATATTCATACATGGTATGGCCTTTATTGGGCTTGAGTGGCATGGCCCAAGCTCCGCTTGCATAGAGTTTGGCCCTAATATTTAGATCCAACATCTGCTCAATCGAATTAAAGATTAAACTTAGTGAGCTTTTTTCAGACCGAACGAGCTGAATTTGAGTTAGCTCGACCCCCATTAACAACCCTAGTATTCATCAGTTTTAGACCTTAGGTAAGCTAACAATTATGTTTTTGTTTTTATTTTTATTTTTTGTGCATTCCTTATTGTTGCACATTTTATTTCAATTCATAATACTTGACTTTGGTCTTAAGGGTTAAAGTTTCACTTGTGAATTTTCTATCTTGCTCTTTTATTTGCCTAATTAAAATGATGTTATATTTTTGCTGCTTATGCTTTTTTATGTCATTGATTTGAAACCTTTTTAATAAAAATTTGACTTGTGGATAAACAAATGCTACAAATGTGTATTAGACATGGGAGGGGTTGTTTTCTAAAGTTACCTTTTGTTTGATGCTTTAGTTTGCCACTGTGTCGCAATTTCATACTGCTTGATGTCAAGGTTTCTTTTCTCATTTGATTCTGGTCTCTCCAAACATTGATTCTTACTTATTTAATAAGACATGGTGCGGGATTGCAGACTTGTATGGCTTGTCCTCTATTGAAATAACTCATCTATTTGACTCTCGCAATCTCACATAATGGTTTTTAGCTTGTAGAAGAGACTTAATTGTATGTATTTTGTTAATATTGGTTAAAGCATGATCATGCCGTGTTGTATATCACTGCCAGAAACTTTGATTGAAAGCCACTTGATGTTTTATACTATATTACACATGATTTTATTTTCTTTTCAAACAAAGAGGAAAAATCATAAAGAAATAAAAAAGCACCAACTTTTTTACCTATTCTGTAAATTTCTTTCGTCACAAACAGTCCTAGCCATTTTCATTTTCCCAGAATTAATTTTCCTCCTATCAAAGAAGTCCCTCGTATGGATAATAAATCAAGGTGACGTTATAAGAAAATTCAGTAGGCTAGTGATTGAGGGTGAGAGGACAAGGAAAACAAAATGTCCTTAGTAGAAGATTGGAAGAAACGATAATGACGTCAATCTTGGGGGCTCCAGAAAATAAAAAATTCTTAAAAATAAGGGTTTCTCTAATGATTGTCTAATGGGCACTCATCAACACATTTCAATTCCACCTAATCTGCCATGTGTGTATGTGTATTAACAAACATTATCCTTTCTTACATTTATACACCTTCTCTAATTAATATTACTTTTCTAAAAATCTAACATCTGATGTACATTTTAACGAGTGCTCAATGGGTACCTATTAGATAAATCTTAAAAATAGAAAGAGAAACTGTTAATCTTATACACTTATTAAATTAAAAGTTGTAGAAGAATAAAGAATAGTCATCCTCAAGTGATTTCTTAGTCCTTTTGAATAGTATTACATCATTAATAACCCATAAAATCTTATGCCTACAATTTGACTAGTATATTCAAAAGACCATAAATCTATGAAATTAGAAAAAAAAAATTGATTGTATAATTCGTAATTAGGAAAAAAAAACTAAACTACAAACTATAATATTCATGAAATTTTACAAAAAAAAATATATTAAGTGATAATTAATAGAAGGTAATATTGGAATTTTTGACCTCCCACCGTACAAATGCACTTAAGACGTAGATAGCAGCCAACAACCCAATAAGCCGCTGACAAAATGCAAGAGTATAATTTCCACAAGTAACAAGTACCAATGGTGGGGGTGGCCAATTGACAACTAGTGATTAGATTATCTGCATGGGAAGAAGATAGAATATTCCAAGTACATGTTCAATATATATAATATTCCAATTACGTGTTCAATATACATACATACATGTATATATATTAGGCAAAGCAATACTGTCTTGCTCTCAAAGTCCCAATGTTAGAACGTTCAATGATGAAATTAAGCTTCACATTACGTAATTGACAATCATTGGACAGTGGCTCATTGCATTGCCCCGCCCCCTTCTTCTTCTTGGGGTCAAACTTCATGACGAACAACGACCGACATGTGACTTGCAGGAAAAATAGAGAAATGTCCTTCTGATAGAAAAGTCCTGTTCTGACTATGGAAAAATAGAAATGTCCTCCTGATAGAAAAGTCGTGTTCTGACTCGCAATCTCCAACATAGAGATAATTAAGCCCATGGTAAGTAACTAACAGGTTCAAGCCACGAAAATTAATATATATAGGGAAAGCGATTCGAAATCCTATATATATAATATTATGCGACTACAATTCCTTGGAATATAAGAATAACCATTTTAAACGCAGATAGCTGAATTGAGCATGGAAGTTGTCTGGGTATACACAGTGATTTCATCTTTTCTTATTTTTCTTAGTTTTAGGTTCCTTTCGAAGCGGCTCCGAAACCTCCCACCAAGTCCAATACCAGCTTTTCCAATAATAGGTCATCTCTACCTCCTGAAACCGCCTCTCTACAGAACCTTCTACAAAATCTCCCAAAAATACGGCCCCATAATTTCCCTTCAATTCGGGAGCCGCCTAGTAGTGGTGGTATCATCTCCTTCGGCGGTGGAGGAATGCTTCACCAAGAACGATGTGATCCTCGCCAACCGGCCTCGCTTTGTTGTAGGAAAGTATTTTGGTTACAACTACACCAACATGACCAGTTCCCCATATGGTGAGCATTGGCGGAATCTTCGCCGTCTGGGTTCCGTGGAAATATTTTCGGCCAGTCGTTTGAACATGTTCTTGTCCGTCAGGAAAGATGAAATCAGACGGTTGCTTGTGAAACTGGCTCAGAAGTCTCGCCACGATTTTGCTAAGGTTGAAATGAAGTCGAGATTATCTGAGCTTTCTTTGAACATTATTATGAGGATGGTGGCCGGAAAGAGATATTTCGGCGAGGAAGAAGATAACTACGAAGCAACGCAGTTTCGGGGGCTTATTAAAGAAGTATTCAAACGTGGTGGTGTATCAAATCCTGGAGATTTCCTGCCGCTGTTAAGATGGATCGATTATGGAAACTTCGAGAAAAACTCGATGAAGCTCTTCACCAAATTTGACTCGTTCTTGGTGGGCTTACTTGAGGAGCATCGCCGCAACAAGAATAGTAATACGATGATCGATCATCTGCTTTCTTTGCAGGAATCGCAGCCAGAATACTATACGGACCAAATCATCAAAGGGATTATACTGGTAAGTATATTCTTTCTCTATTAGTCATTCTTCACCGTTGAACTGGAATGAGCATTCAATTGAATCACTAGTATATTATTGGTAGGTCATGCTTACGGCTGGAACAGACACTTCATCAGTGACTATAGAATGGGCCTTGTCTCTTTTGCTCAACCATCCCGAGGTGCTAGAGAAAGCTCGAGCTGAATTGGATGCTCAAGTAGGGACTGATCGATTGGTCGACGAACATGATCTATCCAATCTTCCTTATCTTCATAACATCATTTCAGAAACACTTCGGTTGTACCCCCCAACACCAATGCTAGTGCCACATGAGTCGTCCGATGACTGTAAAATTGGGGGATACAATATTCCGCGAGGCACAATTTTGCTAGTTAATGCATGGGCAGTTCACAGGGATCCAAACGTTTGGGATGATCCAACAAGCTTCAAGCCAGATAGATTCGACGGCTTGCAAGTTGAGCCATCAAAGCTGATTCCATTTGGGATGGGAAGGAGATCTTGCCCTGGTTCTGGCCTAGCACGGCGGGTGGTAGGTTTGGCCTTGGGATCTCTAATTCAGAGTTTTGATTGGAAAAGAATTGGTGAGGAGGAGATTGATCTAGCTGAAGGGACAGGAGTGTCCATGCCAAAAGCCAAGCCACTAGAAGCCATGTGCAGAGCTCGTGACATGGTTATAAACAGGATTGTTTAATCAACGATTAGTTTGTGTTGTTTGATTGAGTTTATGCGTGTTTTCTACAAGTAAATTAATGTGCATTGTTGAATTCAAGAATAAAAGTTAACTTGTCTAAGAAGGTTAATCAAAAGGTATGACGGAAATTAAACCAGGTTATTTTCGTATTTAGTTTCCTAATTCTTTTTGTATCTTATTTGTTTAGTTTCCATATTAAATTAGGAAATCTCAAGTCAGTTTCCAAATAAGTTTTGGTTTACAATTATATTTGTTTTAGGAAGCTTTAGAGTCTATAAATACTACCAGTCTAGTAGATTATTTATTGAAGAGTTGAGTTGAGTCTAGAGAATAGGTTTGATAGAAAATCTCATAGTTGAGATTTGTGAGTTGTCGTGAGCGAAAGGCTATGACTTAGTATTTGTTATTGTTGATATTTGAGTTTTGGATTAATAAAATTATTGAAGATTTATTGTGTATTTGTTCTCCTCCTCTTCCCACATTTTTTTATATGTGTTAGAATTGTTTCCGCTGTTTGCACACATTTTTGTGTGCCAACAAGGTATGACATAAATTATGATTATCTATCATCTCTGAAGCAGCAAACGTTAACTTATCAGGATGTCTACCATCTCATGATTTAGCTCTGCATTCAGAGTTTTGTAGTTTAATCTAGCGCCCATTGCTGAAACCATTTAAGTGACAATTAATAGTTCCTGCTATTTATCAACTCAAGTAGAGTTAACATTTGGAGGTGAAAAAGACACTAATCATCTTGTACGCAGACCACCTTTTTAACTTCGAATGTAAAAGTTAAAGATTACAAAAATAGGATCCTTCAAATCCTCATGAGTAGGAAGATCCACCATATATTGTCCAGGAATCAACATTCAGAGTCTCTTATGTTGGTTTGCCTTCAACAGAAAGTGCAGAAAGCTCCTATTTACCCAATAAAGAAGTTTATGTTCCAAACTTCCATCATCCTTGTCAGTTGTCAATGCAACAGAAGCATTCCTTGCTCGTGGTTCTGCTTCTCAAACAACAGTAAGATGCATTATCTAAAGCTTTACCGTTACTTCATGGGAACATGTTGAAGAGCTCAAACTTGCTGAGTTACACCTAGTAATATTTATATTTACAATACTAATCGAGTGAGTGAGAAGAGGAGATCTTGAGGAAAATTTCTGAAACAGTTGTGAACATGGTTCGCCATATCGGCCAATACGCAACTGGAACGGAGGGGACAAGTACGATACCGATCTCTGAATTGTGGATATGGACGACTCACTCTGACTCGGCCGATATTGGGCGATTCGAATCTGTGATACATGATATCGGTCGATATATCCGAGTCAACTCGGAATCGACTCGGATATTTTTTTTAAATTGTACCTTTTTTAGTATTTTCTAATTTTAGCAATTTTTTCAAAATTTTTGGAAACTTTCATGTGTTATAATGTGCGTATCACCCGATATTCAACTAATATGCCGCGACGGATGTAAAACAATCGAAACAGCGACGCGACCGCAACTCACGATGGCGAACCATGGTTGTGAAGGAGCAACAAATCATTAAGCAATACTCTATAGTAGGCGCTCCCATAGGCCTAGATATGGCATATTTGATTTTTATGTATTCTTGTATAATATACTACATCTTAATGACGAACCAAGCTGAAGAGATATTTTCTTTTGCCAATATCATGCCTAATTTCTCTTCCTACAAGCTAATAAAAAACAACTACATGATTCTTTCTTTCATTTGACTTAGAAAGGACAAATAACAAAATGACTGACATGCAATTGGTTTGTTGAGAAATCGCAAATTACATGAACGATGTGAAATATCAGTAATGCATTTTCTTCTTTTTTTTTCAATAAAATTTGTATATTTACCTCATGGTAGCTATCATCTTTGCATGCTTGATAGCTACAGCACTGCAGCTAGACTGGCAATGATGAACAACGAGATAGCTACTCATTTTCGTTGTCAGTTGTTGATCAAGAAACCTTTTCGACAACTTAAATGCAACTTGGATTAGTTTTCCAAATTTCTTACTGGCTTCCCAAACTAGAAGTTTCTCCGGTCTTTAATCGTGCTTAGACCATGAATGATGATCATTCTGATTAATGGTCAAGCGATGAAAATCTTGTCACTGCTTACCTAATTTAATTTGGTCCAATGAGTGGTACAGTTAGAAGACAAATAGGACCCGTTTCACCATACACGTGCATATGGCATGTGTGTTGAGATCAACCTAAGATTGAATTTTTCTGGTTCGTATGGCAGGGTGGAGAGTTCAAGAATGTGACAAGAAGTTTTGGTTAGATGTGGGGATGGCGGTTTTCTATTGGACTGTATTTCAAACGCCTTTATACAATAGTAAAAATATCTATGGACTTTGTTTCTAAGCATCGGTAATTTAAGCTCATTGCAAAAATTCCTAGACGACTGTCAAATTTTTGAATTATTCTTGTATTGAGAACCTGATTTCTTTTTCCTAACATACTCTTATATTCTCTTAAAATTCAGGCTTAGAGAAAAATAGTTTTTGGGACTTGGAAGTAGAGGAAATGCTTAGAAATTTATCCATTGTCTTTCATGTTATCTTTTTTTTTCTTTTGGGTTATGGCTAAATCTTATTTTTATTTTTGTAATTGTACCTCTGATTTTATCAATTACTTTCTTAGTTGAATTTGCAATCCATTCAAATAATTTCTTCTCTCCATTTCTCAGACAGGGTGCTAGGAAAAGGTTTAAGAAACTACTTTGAAACTGAAGCTGCCTTTCATGTAATTTAGAAGTTATTTTTTTTCTCAATATTAGATCTTATATTTACTGCTATGTTGTGATTTTTGCGACTAAGGCTTGTATTTTGATTGTGAAGAAAAGTTTTGTTATAGCGTCACTTATGGTATATTGATTTTCTTTTATCTACTTGGTTGAATTCTTATCAAGTATCATATAGTGATCCCTATCAATTAATTTTTGGCATTTTGTAGCATGGTCATCGATGAAAAGATGGCTTGGAAAAAGGGTATGGCCTGTCGATATGACTTGCGCTAGAACAACATATGATGATCTTTGCGTAGTAAGTGGTATTGTTTAAATATGTTGGTGGTTTAAAATTAGGAGTGTCGTATGTGCTCTTTACGCTGTCTTTGATTGTTCTTGTCAGGTACTTGAAATATCTTCTTAACTTTTTTCAACAAAGCATGGCAATGAATTCTAGTGCCTTGGCCGTGGTTTAACCAAAACTGTGAGCTTAATATTTGTACGTGAGTTTGTTGACTTCTCGCATGTCCTCTATTGGCGGATTTGATTGACAGAACATGGATAATGGAACATCAGAAGTTAGTAGAGTTTTGATCTTCATGCTTTCTTCTGCCCTTCTCTATAAATGTTTTTAGCAATTAGTCCTTATTTACGTGAACAATCACTTGCTACACAATCTACATCAGCTTTTATGATGATTTAAGCACTAATTAATTTGTACTTTCAATTCAACTGTAGCTTCTAAAGTATTTTCAGATGTATGTTTAACTTAAATTGTAAGATAACTTATTTCCTTTTCTCAACTGCTGACTTGATAACTTATAATTAAGGATGGTAATTTGGGGGGGGGGGTGTCCACGGGCCCATTAAAAATGGAGCGGGAGGGGGGAGGGGAGGAGGGGAAGTATACCCCCACCCCGCAACCCATTAAAAAGTTATATATATGTGTGTGTATACATATTTAATTTTATTAGTTACAAACTTCTAATAATGATATTATTAGTTATATGTATTATATAATATATATTAGTATACATATATAATATAATATTATTAATTATCCTAATAATTATATATATGTCTACTTATAGAAATTATTAATTATTTGTGCTAAATTTACTAATATATTTATACCGAATTCCTAATTACACTTAACACATTAACATTTTTTTCTCAAAAAAAAATAATGACTTGATGATTGTATTTGTGTCAAAAGTGAAAACCTTAGTACTTTAATTATATTTGCCTCATCATATTAGATTGTAACCTTTATTTGATTGTTTTTATGGATTTTCAATGAAAAAATAATACGTTATCTAGCTCTAAGGCCAGCTCAAGCACTTGTTGCTATTCTCCATCCTCACAAGCTCTGATTTGTTAAGATCTTTTTTTTTTTTTTTTGGGTTATGTTTTTCTATGTTTTCTTCCCAATAAATAATGTGAAGGAGGTGAAGCTTCACCCAGGATTAAATATCCAGTGGATCAGTTTCATCATTATTTGGATCACTCATTATTGTTTCGTAAATATGGCCAAAGGGTATTTATAGTCGAATTGTACATGGAATTGTAGTTGTTACATGTATTGATGTGCACTTGCATTATGTAGCTGTACATGTAAAATTGCTTATTCTCATCGTTAAGTTTGTTCATTTACATCAAATCTTGTAAGTTATACGACAGTTCATACCTAGTCACTGTTGCACCTAACTCATGTCCGTGTGTATATATATTTATGGACAAGGAGTCAGTGCAGTTATGTTTTGTGCGATTCCGTTTAATTCTTATACATATTCAAATTTTTTATGTATAAATATATTATAGTGTTATACTGAATATATATTACATATTTTTATTTATATACCTCACTTTTACTTCAAATATAATAATATAATATAATTGTACATCAAATTATATAAAAGGTACAACAACCAAATTGAACGGCATAGAATTCCAACCCCACTAACTCCTTTCCCTATATGTAGACTGTTAAACATTATTGTTGCATGAGGACTGACTTGCAGCGTTACCGTGGTAAACCAAAGCAAGAAGAACCCTGCTAAGCCGCCATAGCAAAGGGAAATTAGGACCTCACCTTATTCATCAATTTCAAGCTAAAGAGTGCCTTTATTTCATATACAATCTCGAAGCGAACCTTGAATCCCAGGAGTTCAAGTCTAAATACGGCCTCCATCTGGGCAAGGAAGGAAACCAAAGACGGATCCATGCAAAGATCTCAGTTCTTCCAAACGTAAATTAGGTACTAATGATGTATCAATCATTTTCAATGGAGAAGCCGACACAAGAATTTTCAGGAGTAAGAGTTATTGGTCTGAGAGCAAAAGAAATATTGTGCAGAGCTTCCCTTTACTAAATTGAGGTATTAATTTCATGCTTCTATTTTTTTGCATATTTTACTTTTTAAAATAGGGGGTTTTTTCTTAAATTCTCTGATCTTATAATAATTAAATTCTATGTTGCTCGAAAACGGTGAGAGATTTTTTTGGGACCGAATATGAAATGCAGGTGTCTACAAGGTTGTTTATGTCACGATATTGTTTCAAAGCAGTAAAGTAGAATTGCAACAATGTTCCAGGGAAAAGTGAAATTAAACCTGAACTTTTGGAGGTGCAGTGAAAGAAGGAATTTACCTTGGAACCCTTCGGAATTAAACATCCTTCATAGTTGAAGTCAGTGATAGCCTCTCTGAAACTTGCAGACCCTGGTGAAATTCTCAACACTTCACAAGCAACAGCCCAAGAGTACTTCATCTTCCGTATGTCCTCCCATGTAAGTTTATCATGCAGCTCCTCTCCATCAACAATTTCTTTTTGTTCTTTATGTAGCATATGCAAGTTTATTACAACAAAAAACTATGCCAAATTTCAGACGAACTTTAATATTGAAATTTCAAAAAGAAAATAAAGTTATTTGTTGAGTTCTAAAAATTCAAATAACCAATTCCAATGTTATATATCCGAACAACTTCCTAGATGACCAGAGTAATATACTTACTTATAACCTGCATAATCTAAGGGTTCTTGGCCTAATCAAGTTTAGTTTCCTACATGAGCATCATTCAACATCTTACATTTTGTAACTGGTCATCATATTCGTACATATAGGCTGCACAGCCATATATATTGAAGGGTCTGTCTAACGAGTGTCTACTGATCACCTGTTAAAATATGCTAAAAGTGTTAGAATTTTGAAAAAGTAAGATTCACTAGAAAAAGCGTATAAATGCAAGGGATGATAAAAATTATTAATATATGTATGTACATGAATTGATAGGTTAGGTAGAATATAGATTTGTTAAATAAATGTCCTATGCCACCTATTAGAAAATCCTTATATTGAATATAAACTTTTAACAGTTAGCTAGTTTAGCCTTCGGGAATTGCCGAAATTATTACCAAGCTTAACTTTATGGACAGCCGCGTACACATCTGGAAACTCTGCAAGATACTTCATGATGCTAGTGATTGTGCTTTGCATGGTTGAGTAGCTTCCCAGTCATAAAGATGCCAAATTGCTTGCAATGTCCTCGTCGAAAAATGACTGACCATTTTCATCTGTTGCCAGGATCAAATGCCACATGAAGTCCGTCACTGAAGATGGATCATGTCCTGAAGGATCAATCCTTCTTTGCCTGATTGTTTCCTCTATCTCTCTCTGAATATGCCTGGCCGCTTTGATGGCTCTATTCAGGGCCGTTCCTGGCAGGTTTATGGGTATTGATCGCAAACCGTTGTCTATGTCCCGCATATCCTTTATAAGTTTCTTAATTTTTCTTGGGTCATTGATGCCAAAGATTATATTACAGGACAAATTGAACAAATATATCGCTGCAGCATCACTAAGGCTCACTAGTTTGCAGTTTCAGTGTGCCTGCAAATGATTTTTGGTTGCCTCATCCATGAATCCAATGTATTCTCGACGCACATCTATCTTTAGAATCGATCGAAGAAGTTCACGCAGTGTGTTTGAGTCCTCACTGGAAGCTTCTCCATCTTGGGAAATATTTTCTTTA
Organism: Coffea eugenioides; assembly: GCF_003713205.1. NCBI lineage: Eukaryota > Viridiplantae > Streptophyta > Magnoliopsida > Gentianales > Rubiaceae > Coffea > Coffea eugenioides. The sequence goes on from NC_040041.1 coordinate 17,486,211, forward strand.
TTGTACACCGCCGCCAAACTTGGACCAATCTCTTCTCGTTCGAGAACAGAAACTTGGTCCCTTCCGCAGCAGAAAAGATCACCACGGTCTCTCCAATCAATGAAGTCTTGAAAATGGGGGACGAATACTTATTCCACCTTTCTGTTAGAAACTCATATGTGAGACCTTCTCGACGTTTGGAAATGTACTCAAAAGTCTCTCCAATTAGAGGCCAAGCCATGGTACCTGGCAAAGGCTTTGGTTCTCCAACCCCAACAAAGTTGGTTGTTACATTGTTGGACTTGTTTCTCAGGGTAAGCTTGTGTAGCAGATATGCGGCCGGAATTAGGGACAGAAGAAGAAACATCAACGGTAATAATTCCATCAGCAACTTGGTGGAATTGGGGCTTTTCGTTTGGGTATAAATTGGGTGCTGAAGATTAGATTAGACAAAGAAAAGCAGAATGAAGAAAGCTACCGCGCTGTAGGGATCTTGAGTTTCCAGTTGCACGCTTCAGTGCTTATATAATAGTTGTTGAATCCTGTTCGTGCTTAATTGAAAATAGAAACAATGCTTCTTGACCCCATCAACAAGTTCTGCCGAAATCTTGGAGAATATTCATTCGGCTAGAGACTTACAACCAAGAATACGCGAACGCAAGAGACATACAGCCAAGAATACAAGAATGCAGTATTAGGTTTTTGGATTCACCAAGAATACAAGAATACAAGAATACAAGAGGATTCGCGTATCCAAACGTGAATCCATAAACCTAATATTGCATGAATACGCGAATCCATAAACCTAATACTGCATTCACGTATTCTTTTTGTTTTTACACAGGTGAACCGCCTTTGAAGTTAACGTACAAAAAATGAAAAAAAAATCCAAAGCGAAGGTGCATGGTAAAATCGTAAATGCAAAAAAAAAAACCAATCATGAATAAAATAGTTAGAATGCTACTTGCAGCAAAAGTCATTTCTTGGAGTTTAGACCAAGTTCTTTTCACAATCGCATTCAGGACAGAAACTTTTTTTCCCCCTGCTCTCTGTTTGAATTTTCCAATGAGTATGCTATTTCTTTAAACTTCAATGACATTTGGGGGTCCTGGGGCTAGTCAGATAAGAAATATTCAGCCATGTTCTAAGTTAAAATTTTGAGGTTATGATGTCTATGAAATCTCTAACTGGATCAAACAATTGGAAAGAAATAATGTTTAAAACAATAAAAATTTAATATCAAGATTTAGTATAGTAAAAAGCCTAAACAGGAAAGACAAAAAAGAACATACCTGACATTAGGATAAAAAAAAATTCCAAAGAAGACATGTTGCCTGGAAAAAACATAAAGTCAAAATGTCCAAAAAAGTAAAAACAACAAAAAGCAGGATCACTAAAAAGTGGATGGATACTTGGATAATCACCATTAAATTAAGCCAAAGTGATGATTTGGACCCGTCAGATCAATATCACATAATAGTTAATCCTTTTTTATTTTTTTTCTCCTTCTATTTGTGCTTTTCTACTTCGTCTTTTCGTAAGCAAACATTTCGTTCATTTTTAGGCAGTGTACACTGGCATTTCATAGGAACTGTGAATTTAGACTACGTATTTGTATTTATTTGCATATTGTTCATATATCGCAAATCTATAGTTTCCAAGATGACATAGGCATTACAATATTGTTAATAATAATCAATGATGTACCAGCATTTCTTTACGTCAACTTTATAGTTTTCTTTTTTTTAAGAACAAGGAACCAATGGAGTAGTTTTTTTTTTAATTACATTGATGGTGTTTGGATAGTGTGTTATTTGAAATATTATTTGGAATATTCAAATTTGACTTTTGTGAATAATTAAACTTCCAAATAATCGTTTGGACAGCGAAATATGACATGAAATAATTGTTTGGACAACTACAACTTTTATTTATCCTTTTTTAAACAAAGGTAATACAAGAGTCCAACATTATGAGATAAATGCTAGACATTGAAGTTCCTCTGCCACGATTCTCAATATACTAAGTCTGGTTATTGACATTTATTCCATCTACGATGGCAGCAGTTGATAAAAAACTGTATGTGATACTTTGACTACTACTGAAGCTCGTCATCTATCGCCTGCGGCGCTCTTGGGCTGCATACATTTGGTCCGCCATTGCATTGCGTGTTTGCTTTCCACGCTTCTATCTCTGTCCGAGAAGCGTTTGGAGTCTGCATATGCACCCTTTCGCCAAGGTCGGGTTGCACCTCTAATTGAATATTTTCATCCTCGAACCTTTGGAAATGAGCATCTCCGGGTTGGAACATTCTCAAAAAATTATGTAGCCCACAGCATGCAATTACCACACTAATCTGTGTGGTCATATAAAAATTGGGTACTGGGCCCTTGAGGAATTTGAATCTCGTTTTCAATACTTCAAACGTACGCTCTATAACATTTCTAAGACTCGAATGTCGAGTGTTAAACAACCGCTTGGTTGGATCTCGTTGCCGAACATTCTTGTAGTGTGGTAAGAAATCCGGAGTGTTTCTGTACGCTGCATCTACCAAGTAGTACTTCCCTATAGTTCTCAAAACATGCAAGGGAGCATGGATGCAGAATTAGTAGCATGACTTTGTGTAGTTTACGTGTGTGAAATGCCAAGTAGTAAGTAATTTTGTACCTGCCGGTGGAATTGGAAAATCTGATGGCGGCATCAACGCAGATTCTAACACCCGTGCATCGTGGGCACTGTATTCCCATCCAGCGTAGACGTAGTTGAATCGCATGTCAAAATCGCAGACTGCTAGGACATTTTGCGAGTGTATCCCATGTCGATTGGTATATGCCATCTGCTCTCCACTTGGCGGGCAAGCCGGAATATATGTGCCATCTAGAGCTCCAACAGCACCCTGTCAAGAATGAATAATCGTCTGGAAATGGTTAAGTCCATACTTGGGAGAGAAAATTAGGAGTGATGCTGTATTCAGTAGACTAAATTATAGGATATTACCTGGAACCATGGATAGAAGTGTCTTGAGTTTGCAATTCTTGGGTGAACATTATCGTGGTCATACGGTCTTATTATTGTGGCGGCAAATCTGCATAGGCCAAGGAGAACTTTGTGTACGTTTCAATTAATTGTCTCCGTTGACCGGTTGAATCGTTCCCCTAGCACGCGCTGAGTGTGCTTATGACTTACCATGACTAGCGTCATTGCTAAGGCTTCCTCTATCTCAACTCTTTGTTGATAGGATCGAGATAAATAACCGTTATTCTGGAGTATTTCACATAAACGAAGAAAATTGTCAACTGTGATACGCATGTTTTCCATACTTCGTCGGTAATGCCCATTGATCACCTCTTCAACCCACTGCCGTCCGGTTAGAGAGCCGTCGTGGTGAGGTATTTTATCTCTAGCACTGTCACGATGCAGCATCATTAATTCTGCTGCCAAAACCAACATTGTCTCATCCCTTTCATCTTCCTCAGCCATTTGTTCTCTCCGTCCTCTGCCTGTCCTCCTATTGCTGGCCGCCATAGTACAATTGCCTCTACAGATAAAAAGAGTAACTATAAATTGCTAAATAAGAATCAAAGTTGCCAGACAATGAGCAAGGGAACCGGTTACCTTCAAATACTCGGAGGGTGAAAGGTATCTTTATCGTCAGAAAGAACGTTCGTCTGGGACGCCAGACGAGAGAAGCTAGAGTTTTGTGACAATTGCACGACTCTACCCATAAGGAGAATTGCATATAAGGTGCAATAAAAATACGAGCAAAGCTATGCACCGACAAAATTCACATGCAAAAATGAACTCGTTTTCAAAAAGGCTACCATTTTTTTCGAAAGCCTACTATCTGTTTCAAAAGCCTGATAATCTATTATCGGCTCCTATACAATGTCTAGACAAATAATTCGGTGGGCACAGCTATTGGGTCCGGAGATAACAAGAGAACCAAAGTAATAGCCCGTGAACCCTTTCTATTGCATAGAGTAGAGCAAGCTGTACGTCTGGAGACATACATCAATTAATTGAGGCTTTGCCTCTCACTTCGCACTGTGGTTCAGCAGGTCCCTCCCTCCACCGATGTAGACTGCTAGTACAACTTGTCTTGATGCTGTCCATTCTCACTTTTGATTCTAATGCTCATTCTGTTCAATTCACCTCAGCTCACCTGACTTGCATTATGGCCCGAAACCAACTTAGATTTCCACACCCCCTCTTCAGTTCTCTTTTTCAACAAATTTCTTCATTCCAGTGATGCCCGGCTGTACAACTTGAGACTTTTCCTGAAGGCTGCATGAGTGGTAGCAGATACAAAATACTAAAGCACATTGTTAAAAGAGAATACAAAAGCAGTGTACATCTGAACTCATAAAAAATATGATCTTGTTGAAAGAGAGAGAAAGCTGCAGTATGCATCTGAACTCATAAAAATACCATACGAATGCTAATTCAGCATCAAAATTCATTTGTATAATGTTAATATTTTATCTCCACAGGCCAAATTTTGAAGAAGGCAAATAAGAAAGGAGTACATGCATAAAAATATTTTTTGAAAACGAGTAGCCATAAAATATATCTAGCATACGTCTAACTTAGATGGTAGACACAGAGTGGCTGTGAAGAACCTGTAGCAACCAGAAAGAGAAGGCATACCCGTTGGAGGAGATTGCGAAGCCTGACTGGCATCCGACTGCGAATCTGCTGAGCTAGAGTCTCTACCAAAGCTAATCTACCAAGCTTGCTTTCAGGGGCTCCAGTCAATATAGATTTAAGAGTCTCACTCTGAGCGCGCCAGGCAGTTTCCAATGAGCCTGAACAGCACCAGCACTCCTGGACTGAGCAGAAGCAATAGACACAGATTGACTAATTAATGCAACCCAGGGGATATCAGCTGTAGTTCGTGGTCCTTCACCCAACAAAAGAGCCTGAACAACAACAAGGATTTTTGGAGTGAAACTGCTTGATCTATTTTACTAATGACACCAACAGTGCTTGTACCTATTCATGAAGCAAACGTTACTACTACTTCAGAAGCCTTGCTGTCCAGTGATTGTGCCAATCAAAATGTCTTGTGCAGATAACTAGCACGCGCTGTCCCTTCTCTTTTCCCTTTTTTTAACTCCTTTTTGGTGCTACAATGTTGAAAGTACCTCAACCTTGCTGTCCCTTCCTTTTTGGTGCACATTGTTGAAAGTACCTCAACAATTTTAACTCCCCATTTTTTTAACTCTTGCTATCCCTTCGTTTTTTGTTGCACATTGATGAAACTCCATAATTCTAATTATTTTTTGTTTCACTACCTTTTACCAGCAGTAGAAAATCACAAAGCTTGAATGACTTCCATCATTTGTGTATTTTACTCAAATCCTGTACTAGTACCCTTATAAATCTGGAGTAAATCACAGCAGACAAAAGTAAAAGGTCATATACGAATGATGAACTTCCTATCCGCAACAAATAAATAAAAGAGATATGAAAGTAACAACAGATTTAGCCAACAATGAGAGCTATGAAAGTAACAACAGATTTAGCCAACAATAAGAGAGCTAAAAAATGAGAGCTCTGAAAGTAACAACAAAAAAATATGAGAGCTAAAAAATTCTGCAAAACTGAGCAATGAAAGCTACAGCCAACAATGAAGCACTGATGAAGCAAATGCCTCCAATTATTCCTGTCCACAACTCCAACAATGCATATATGAGAGCTATGACAATTCAGGCCAACAATCAGGTTCATACGTTCACCAACCTCATACAGTAAATATCCATTATGCAATATAAGGGACAATTGAGGACTAGCAACAAAATCTCACACACCAAAAATGAAAAAAAAAATTCTATCAAACTCTACAATGTCATTTTACACATACAGTGCAACAACAGATTTGTAAACAGAAAAACAACTGAAGGTTATAGTTCTTAGCGGGTACAGGCAAGTCCCGAAGGCTGGGATAAAAAATACAACTCCACCAAACTGGAAAAATTGGAGCAACTCCACATGCATCACTCCAAACTTACACAAATCGCAGCCAACTAACACCTAGGATATTATTTATTCCCCTATAACAGCCGGAGTGAATATCAGAAACGGATTTGAGACGGCAACCCCTCTGTTGTGATGGAATAGGCTACTTCAAATTATGCTTCACCTTTCTTCCTCATATGCCTTGCGACATATGCATATCTTCCAGCAGCGTCATAGCGCATGAAGATAATCCGTTGGCCTAAATTTTCATCTTCGGCGAGATACGAGTCTATTTCTACCTTCCAATCAACGGGGATATCCATGCCTGACACAATGTCTTGACAATTTTCGACTTTGTACGTCTCATCTCTGTCTATACGGTTCTTTCGATCAGTGATCGCCACCTCTGTGAAGTTGCCGATCTTGCTTAAGGCGTCTTCAAGTCTATCATCTTTTGACCGGGTAGATTTTGTGCCTCTGGAACCCTCTCGCTCGCCGGAGTTACCCAAACTGCTTGCTGGTCGCTTCCCACTACTGGCTCCCGGAATAGGGGACACGTAGTACACGTCGTCCCCTTTCCGAGGGGAGGTGGCCGAAGGGGGTTGCGACGACACAGAGGCTTTGGCCTTGCCTTTCCGACTCCTTCTAGAGGTGGTTTGCTCGTTTCCGAGTTGCTCAAGGGCAACTGGTTGGCTAGCAGACTGTGCTCGTGTCCTTGTAGCCGTTTCCCCAATCATGATAGGAGTGAAACGCTCGTATAAGCCGCAACTAAAGGGCTTAGAAAAGTCCTCGTACTCGCTGTTGGACTGTTGGTTAAAAGACACAAGGATAAGTCATTTGTCACGTTTCTAGCTTCTATATATGCATAAGCAAAGTGGTCAGGTTCGACGCACAATAAATGAAAAAACTAACCGCAATGAGATCAGCCCAATGGTCCTTGTGAGCAGTGAAATATTGGGTGTCCTCTTCCCATCCGATGCCAGTTTCAGCCTTGTTGCTGAGCCCCCGAAGCTGGCAAAAAAGTTGACATTTCTTCTTGAACCGGTAGAATCTAGATTGGCACTGCGCAGCACTGACTTCATCTCCATGATTTTCACGCAAATGCTCGGCTATCTGACCATAATTCCATTCAAGTGATCTACGCTTGTCCCATTTTTTTGAGATCTTGAAGGCGATATACGCATCAATGAAGTGCTCATCCATTTCAGGAGTCCACTCGAACTTACCTCCCATCTCCTATTGTAAAATTGCAAGTGCAAGTTAGTAGGCATGCAAATATACATAGTAATTAAAAATATTTTGAGGTGAGGCAAATGTATACCATACGGCTTGCTTCAAAGTTACTGATGCACTCTTCAATATCGTTGGAGTTAGTGGATGATTGGACTCTGCAATTGGAGGTGCAGCTGATGGGAGGAGCTAAAGACAGAAAACATGCAGAAAACTGACGTGAGTCACATAATCACATAATGCAGTAGTGTATTCAGGAGGAAAAACATAAGTACGCCTTACACTGACTATTACACTGTTGCTGTGTCTTGACGGGCATCTCTATCAGTCTCCGTCATGGCCTTAGTTAAAACGTAGGGAAAAAATTTTGGAAGGCAGCTGTCGAATGAAACGTTTAAACTTGTTCTGGGTTAATGCACGCTGATTTGTTAACTCTACAAGTACAACAAATAACCGGAAATAAAGTGGTACAGAGTGTTTGAGTCCTACTACTACTACCATGTGGAGAATAAGAACTGCTTTTAGTGATAAATAATATGACTGTACAATAATGGCTGTCGTGGTACACGAATGGATGGTACTGTAAGGTTAGAATACAAAACCCTTTCTGCTTTCGCCTAAACTCTCACTAGCATCTGGTGACAAAGGTTGAGTGCCAGCATAACAACGCAGATTTTTTCCCCCAACTCATACAAGTCTAGCACAAGTACTAAAGTGGGAACATATTCGGCTACATAGGAATCTGTACATACAAAAAAATTTCAGGAGACAGGAATAGTTGAAGTATCTCCATAATTCGAAAATGTGTCGATAACCACAGATATTTAGCGCATATATAGCCCCAAATTTTTCAAATCATTCTAGCACAGTAGGCCAAAACAAGCTGCACAACAAGTCCACATTCAAACAAGAGAGCAAATCGCTAAAAATTGGTCCTACGGAAATTCATGGCAATTGGAGGGATGTTTCTGAAATTAATTTTGACAACGGTGGCCATTTTTGTATTTCCCCTCAATCCGAAGGCCGGCCACACAGAAACCTCTCTCCAATTTCGAATCAAAATTGGTGGTTTTAAGCACAAACAGGTATAAAAAAATGCAATAAGTACTCAACTTATATTTGCCACAACAAATTGCTGGTATTCTCTAGCACACATACAAATGCAGATTTATGAGAAACGGTAAGCTGGGTTTAATTTGTTCACAAAAATTTCAACCCTGTCGATTGGGTACCTGATACAAGCTCCTGGATCAGATCTTGTTCGCACTTCGAAGATGGGGGTGGAACTGCGCCGCTACTAATACGGACTCGCATTTAAATTGTGTTGCCGGAAGAGCCTTAGGAACTATGTGACGGGTTAAACGATAAAAAGAAATCAGGTGGTTAAGGAGCTGCTGCAGTTGTGCTTGAGGAAGTGGGAATAAAGAGATGAGATCGGCTTCAGATCGCACAGTGGTCTTTGAGTAAATGCTGAGCAGCGGAACAAGAGACCGAAAGTAAATTCCGTAGAAGGGTAAAGTAATGAGGACCCCAACGACTAAAAAATCTGAATTATGAAACATGGGTGCCACGCGTCGTAATGCATGGTGACCCTGCACAAGACAGGACCCAGCCCTTGCTGACAAGGCTAACTACAAAATAAAATGTAGGATTCTGAATTGTGGAAAATATTCCGTCAGTCCAAACACCAACTCCACAAAATATTCCAACACCACTCAGATAATTCAGTCCAAACACTCCCATTGTTTATTTTGAGTTCCATCATATAACAGATGAAAATTTGGATACACCACCAAATAATTGACTGTTAATATACAAGTATCTAATCACTTTTACTAATGAGGTCTTGGTCTTAGCTGTCGAGATGTCAAGATTTAGATTAGGCTAGAATAGGTTATAGGGCATCTATCGTTGCGAAAAAAAAAAAAACCCTCCTTCTCCCTGCCTACTTCTTAAATTTCAATACTTCCTTGTTAGGAAAAAAAATGGTATTTAATCATTTTTTTCAATGCATGTCAACAATAACAATTAAATTGTACATGTTATGAAACAATTAAAAGTATGGATGTCCCTTTGTATTCCCAAGAGGATTAATTCATGATTTATGGCTACATTATGTATAGAAGTTACAATCCATAAATCTATTCATGTAGTGGAGAAACCGTTTCATAGGTTTCTTCATATTCTTGTAGTAGTGGGTGTTTAATAGGATTGATGTAACTTTAATCTTGTAGTACCTATATATAGAGGTACATTGATACCCTTTGGAAGGACTTTTGTATCTTATTGGAATATAAGAATATCACTCTCCATTTCTCTACTTCTTTCTCCAATATTTCACTTGATATTATAGTAGCTTATTTTATTAGTTTTATAACACGTTATCAGCACGAAATCTCTACTTTTGAGCAAAAGGTGAAAACGGGGGCTCTACCTTGAACAAAGGTGAAGTACAAGATTTTGTCGAAATTCTGTCCATATTTCTTCAAGAAAATTCTGAGGTAAATTTCTAACTCAAAAACTTATTTCAATTTCTTATGGCTAATATTTGAATTATCGCAAAATACAAGTACCTACTGTTGAACAACCACTAAACACAAACATATATTGTTTGATATCTTTGAGGTAATATTTCTCCTTTTAATTCTACTTATTTATCTTTATAATTATTTGTTATAAATAATTATATTCTGATGCATTGAGTTTTGGAGATGTTATTATAAAAAATCAATTATATTTGAGGATCTACTTGTCCTTTGAAATACTTAAAGAAAAAGATTCGACTACCTGAAGATGGTCGTTGTTTAACGAAAAGATTTGACCACCAGAAGATGGTCATTATTTCAAAACTTGGTATGATATATTTACTTATGGGTGCAAGTACACAATTTGCTATGTTTAGAATTATTTTTTAGTTGAAAATAATATTCTCTACATATTTCTCAAATATGCTCTTGTAGTAGTAATATTGAGATAAATTTTGAGAAGTATTTTATACTTATTGCATGCTAATTTTAGTCCATTCCCAGAAGTGAATGCGACTAAATTTCAATTTATTAGTTATGGTTGTTGCCATGACTATGATTTTGGTAAATATATATTTTACCATAACAAGAGAAAAAATTACCACTTGAAGTGGGATAATAATGATAAGGACAAGAAAATAAAGGTCCTAAAGATAAATGTCCTGAAGTACATTTGACAAATCAAAATTATAATCGCATCTTCACATGGCCAATTTCTTTAAACACCCTGAAGGTGTATGATGCTTGATTTAATTTATGATAGTAATTAGCTTTTCTTCCTGAAGAAGAAATGAATGTTAAATATTTGGGATCAAAAAAATTATGGTGATGATATTTGTCCCATAAGAATTATGGTGACAATGATATGTGTCTCATTAATAAGTGCTACTATATACACTATATTCCAATGAGAGAGACAAATACAATCAGTTGTAGTGTATAAGTGATTGAAAGCTCCAGAAGAGCCACTACTATATTTCTCCTTGTAGGAGAAAAGTTTATTATGAATAAAGTACTATTTTTTATCATGTCTCGAAAAATTTATTGAATTTGAATATCCGTTGAAATGGATATCAAATTGAGACACTAAATGAGACAATAATAGAGATCATGTTTAGAAATCAAGTGAGATAAAGGTTAATTATATCATAATAACCATTCAAGAGAGAAATGGTTATCGATATAGTTGTCTTCATTCTCATTTGATTTATAATCATCACCTGTAGTAAATCAGAAATTTACTGATCCCAATGAATACATGATTTAACGAAAGTGAAAATATTTGAGAGTCGACAAATATTTATACATACCCCCTTTATATTATATATGGCTCCAAAAAGAAATTTAGAATTTATGTCGGGTATGAATCACTTTTTACGATTAAATATCGTAAAATATTTGATGGGTGATCTATTAAATGATTTATTTATTCTGATGAGTTACGATTCCCGACATTAGGGGGAGGAAGAAATCAACCGAAAGGAAATCATCTGAAAAAATTAGATTTCCTCGATCCTCATACAAAATAACGTGAACTGGAAGTTCAAGAAATTATTCATTTGCTGAAAACTGCAAATCAATTGTCAGATATATTTATCGACTCCAAAAGAGCCATTAAATCAACTATTCCTGCAGGAAATACTCTGGTTAAAATTGATGTCCCTGAAGGACATGTACAAGTGTTACAAATAAATTTAAGGCCGGCCTATCTAAATAAGGTATAAATTGATTTCAAATAACTCCGGAGATTAAATAAATGTCATGACAAAATTCAACCTCTTGAAGAGGTTGCTCCTGAAGAGCCAACTCCTGAAGAGAATGAAATCATAGAAAATTTAATTGGAGCCTAATGAAATGTAGCACTTGATATTATAGAAGTTGATGAGGATCATGAATCTAAATCGGTTGATGAATGTCGGTATAGAAATGATTGTTCAAAGTGGAAAGTTACAATCCAATTTGAATTGGATTTATTGGTTAAAAGAAAAAGTTTTTGGACCTGTAGTCCAAACACTTGAAGGTGTAAAACCAATAGAATATAAATGGGTATTTGTGAGAAAAAGAAATGAGAAAAATGAAATTGTGAGGTATAAAACTAGACTTGTAGCCCAAGGATTTTCACAAAGGCCTGGATTTAATTATGATGAAATGTATTCACCTGTAGTGGATGCTATCACATTTAGATATCTTGTGAGTTTTGCAGTAAATGAAAAATTAGATATGCGTCTAATGGACGTCGTTACTGCATATTTATATGGGAATCTTGAAAATGATATTTATATGAGAATCCCCGAAGGATTCAACATGCCTGAAGCATGCAAATCAAATTTTAAAAATATTTATTCTATTAAATTACAAAGGTCTCTGTATGGGTTCAAACAATCTGGACGTATGTGGTATAATCGCCTCAATGAATGTCTGACTAAAGAAGATTATACTAATGATCCAATATGTTCATATGTTTTTACCAAGAAAAATGGATCAAATTTTGTGATCATTGTTATATATATTGATGATCTAAATTTGATTGGAACTCCTGAAGAGATTCAAAATAATGTTGAATATTTGAAGAAAGATTTTGAGATCAAGAATTTTGGAAAAACAAAATTCTACCTTGATTTACAAATTGAGCATTTAAAAAGTGAAATTTTTGCCCACCAAACTGCATATACCCGGAAGGTATTAAAGCGGTTTTATATGGATAAGGCACATATATTAAGTACTCCAATGATCGTCAGATCATTAGATTCTAATAAAGATTCTTTTAGACCGCGAGAGGAAGATGGAGAGATACTTGGTCCTGAAGTACCATATCTCAGTGCAATTGGTGAAGCATATTGAAATGCGACGATTAAAAGATTTCAAATGATATTTGCATCAGTGGGAGAAATTAATACACAAGAATAGTGTACTCTTTTTCCTTCACTAGGATTTTTGTCCCGATGGATTTTTCCCTAGTAAGGTTTTAACGAGGCATATTCTTTGTGTAATAGACATCCAAGGGGGAGTGTTATGAAACAATTAAAAGTATGGATGTCCCTTTGTATTCCCAAGAGGATTAATTCTTGATTTATGGTTACATTATGTATAGAAGTTACAATCCATAAATCTATTTATGTAGTGGAAGAACCGTTTCATAGGTTTCTTCATATTCTTGTAATAGTGGGTGTTTAATAGGATTGATTGTTCCTTTAATCTTGTAGTACCTATATATAAAGGTACATTGACACCCTTTGGAATAACTTTTGTATCTTATTGGAATATAAGAATATCACTCTCCATTTCTCTACTTCTTTCTCCAATATTTCATTTGATATTATAGTAGCTTATTTTATTAGTTTTATAACAGTACATAGTTTTTTTTTTTTTTGTGAGGCCAATTATAGACCCAAATCGGATATCAAAAATATGAAATCAAAATCCAAGGGCTATCCCAGCAGGCTTGTCAATTGAGCCTTTTGATTGTACTTCACAAAGCCCAGATAAAACAAATACTAAAATCAGAACGTTGCTCGTAATAGGTCCATCTAGATTCTAAACTAGCGAAATCGCAGGCCTTAGAATAGGAAACATACCAACCCAATTTGCGTGTCCTCAGTGCATGACACACATGACAACAAAAACTAGCCAAAATAGAACTTTACAATTTGTTTCCCAGAACAAAGGGATCCCATATGTTAAAAGGACAATATATCCAGATTTAAACTGAAAGCAAATTTTGTTGTCATAAATATACCTGGCAATTGGGCGGGTTAATATTGACTTTTTATTTAAATGAGTTACATCCAACCCGTCCAACTTTAGATTGGGTTAATTTTGGATTAGGTCATATTGGGTCATCTCAAACCCATGACCCAAATATGATCAAATATATTAATTAATAGATTTTGATATATAAACTCTTTCAAATATATTTTCACATACCAAAAAAAATTTTTAAGTGGGTGTCCAATACAAATACCCTAACCGCCTAAAAAAAGATTTTATGCTAATATTTTCACAAAGAAAGTATGGTAATTTTGGATTTATGTAGTTTTTACATATTGAGAATACAGTTTACAAAAAAAAAAATCTTTTAGCATGAATGAGTTATGTGGTAGTTATTAAGCACCGAGAACATAAGTAGTTGTAAGTTAACATTAATGTCTCAAAATTAATTTCGAATTTAATAATGTTCAAATTCTTCATACTAAACATTTTGATGACGATAATATAAATGAAAAAAAGTCACATTGTAGCTAAATATTTAACTCATAAATGCAAATTAATTTTTTTGTCACGATGAATCTGGCAACTATTCTAACACATCTGGTCTTGTCCATATCTAGGGTAATACCCTATTAAGTATGTAACCAAGGAATTAAAAATATGCCAAGTAAAATAATTTTAACTTGCTTGGCGAATTATGTTATAATCACAAAAGATGTTTATAGCAAAAAATAATAAAACATAGTCTATAGTTGATGCTTTTGAGTAACTATTCACCCTTTTAAGATTGTGTTGATTATTCACTTGATTCAATTAGCAAAAGTTGGGTAATAGCTGTCCAATACAAATACCCAAACAGCCCAAAATATATGTGGCCTTTTATTACCCAACCCAAAATTGACCCAATACCCAACCTCTCAAATTAATGGATGGGTTGGGTGGGTTGTTGAGTTTTGGATATAATTGCCAGATCTAGTCATAAATCATCCTATATTGTTGTATTTTTTAAGTGCTTTAATTATCTTGAATCTTTTTCCAATTTTTAGAAGACAATTATTCTGTACAAGTAAGTTTGATTCTCCACATCGTGTATGCATCCTGGTTTGTTGGTTTTCAATCGATTTTATAATGATTTACAGTAAAACAATAAGAAGGTCTAAGTTTCAAAAGTTTTTTTTTTCCCTCAAGAGTACAGGGAACTAATAGGAAACTCCTAATTGGAAAAAAAAATGCATTTGCAAAAAAAAAATCTCATTAGGCTGCAAATCTCTCCAAACTAATCCCTCTTCATGTGACAAAGGTGGGCTCAGTTGGTGTACTTCAAAGAAGACCTGCGTGTTATCTCTTGACCTTTTCTAACTGAAGTTAGAAATTCGGCTTTTATAAACCTAGATCCCAGAAGAAACCTCAAAAGCCGGCAACTTTTGAGGTTCTCCCAGGGCCTTATAAACCCAAACCCAACCCCCCCTAGAACCGATGTGGGATAACAACCCCACAAGGACAAGCCAATAGGTCCGCTACTGCTAAGAAGTAAAGACCCCCACGACACCCAGTATGCTACCCAGACCTGCGTGTTATCTGGTAATGCAACTTTTTGATGAATGAATTTAAGCACTGTAGAACAATACAGGAAAGCACTTCCGTAGAAATGTGAAGAGTTTGTAGCATTTCACAAGGTATTATGTAATAGACGTACAACAATAACGTGAATTATATATGTGTATATATAATAGACACTACCAGTAGTGGAACTTAATCGGTCAATCAGCTGTAATCTATATTCTAGAATTCATATCGAGCAAATTGGTAATATTAAATCCAATATCTACAAACTTTAACACCCAATGTGCAACACACTTAAAAATGGCAACGGGGCGGGGTTGGTGCCTACAAATTCCCCCCGCCCCCTGCTCCCCTCGTCGTGCCCCGCTTCTCCCTGCGAGTGTCCCCGTGGAGCTAATAAAAATTTATTATATAATTTTATTATAGTTAAATTTTAGTAAATAATCAAGTACTAAAATATCAACACATCACTAAATTATTATTCATTTTAATTTCATAATTGAAACTTATAAAAATAATCAAACAAAAGTTATTTGAATACAATCCAACATGATGAAATAAATATAATTAAAGTAGTCAAGTTTTTGCTTTTGGCGTAAATACAATCACTAATTCATTATTGTGCTTGTGCTTTTTTTTGAGAAAAAAATGTTATTGTATTAAGTGTAATTAGGAATTTAGTATAAATGTATTAATAAATTTAGTATAACTAATTAATAATTTCTATTTATAGTCATATATAATTATTAGTATAATTGATAATATCAATTATATTACATATACTAATATACATTATATAATACATATAACTAATAATATCATTATCATAAGTTTGTAACTAATTAAATTAAATATTATATTTATATTTATATTTTTTTTCAAGCGGGTAGCGGGATGGAGGAAGGGGCAGGGGTACACTCCCCCTCCCCCGCCCCATTAGGCCCCTGCAGGGTAGGTGCCCGTAGCCACCCGGCCCTGCCCCCATTACCATCCTTAAATATACGTTCTCCTATATCTGGAGCAAAGGAGGGTAACTAATTGAGGTAGGTAAACCATTTGTAGGGTAAGGTATTGATTAGACTACTTTTAGGTGAGAAAGAAAAATCTTAATGTGGGGGAAAAAAGAGAGTCCATGCCTGCCTTTCAGTTAACAGCCAAACACCTTTGATACATGGGCTAATGGTGGAGATGACGTCTGGGGCTGAGGCGTCGAATCATGAATTGATTAGTGCATTTGTCAATGCACATCTGCAGTAGGGCGGTTGTAAAATAGGAAGAATGCTCTTACCATATGGCAGCAAATTGAGTAGAAATCAACTTCAAATAACTCGTAAAAGAGAGACGTAGACTAGCAAAGTTTAAAATAAACCAGTGCAGTGACTTGGTTGTTTGCTTGACAACCTAAAAACCTGCGTTAGCTTTCTTCCTAATTAGTATTTCAAGCATTGTGATAATTGGTTTGCCTTTCGAGTCTTTGACGAATTAATTAAATGATTCCCATATATATATATATATATATATATATATTGCGACAAATTATGTAACACTTAGATCACTTCATGTATTTATTGCTTTAGTCAAGTCAACTACTGATTTCTGCGAAAATAGTTTGGTCACTTTGCAGAATCATTCAAGACATACATAGTTGATTCAAGTACAAATTGAGCTGTCCAACTCAAAGAAGATTGGAAAGGAGACAAAAATGAAACAAAGGGATTGGAGGCTTGTGTGGAGATCTTCCTAACGAAGATATCGGTGAATGAGATAATAGTCTTGTTTTTTTGGTGTTTGTTTTGAAATGAAATAAAGTGAATCCCAAAAAAATACAATAAAAACAACTTTTTTTTAAAAATGGAAAAAAAACTTGTTATCAACTTTTTTTTTAAAATGAAAAAAAAAACTTGTTATCAAACAGAAAGGAAAAAAAGGGAAACAAACAAAAGGAGAAAGACGGAGCGATGTCGTATTGACTCGTGCTTGGCTTTGGCGTGCAAGCCGGCTAGTAAAGGCAGTTCAAAATTGGGAATTGAAATATTGAATTTTGAGGGAAAGACAGAAGCCAAAAGCAGAAGCAAGATATTCCTCTTAAAGTCTCAAGCGAAATTTGTCAAAGGAGAAGAGAAATGGGGAAGGGGATCGCAGCACAAAATCTAGGAGCAGACGCGATCCAGCTATTAAATCAGTTGGAGCGGCACTGCTTAGCTCCTGATGGTTCTCTCATTTCCAAATCCACTCACTACGACCTCCAACTCGTACTTTCTCTTCTCTCTCTCTCGAACAATATTACCTTCTTCCTTTCTCTATTTTATCACAAAATGAATTTGAGGTAAGAATTTAGTGTAAATGTGGATTGGATGCAGGCGAGGGAGGAAATGTGCAAAGAACGACAGCGTTATTTGGAAGCCTTGGTATTCTCTCTACTGAGAATCTTCCTTTTTTTTTTTGGGTTTGTTTGTTGCAGTTAGTTTTGTTTTCTTTTTTCTTTTTGACACATTTAATTGATACCATCTGTGTTAATACAACCGTAGGCAATTTACATCGAGGCAATTGCAATGGTGGAAGATTATCAGCAGGCGGTTTCAGTGGCTAATTTTGGGGGCATTCGCGATGTTCAGGGTCTTTACTCCCAGCTTGGCTTGAAGAATCCTCCTCAGGTTTTCTGATTCTTTTTCCTATATTTAACAGCAATTGTTGGGAGTATTTCTGTAAAATTTTCTAAGTAGTATATTTGTCTGCAAGATGGGAATGCGAAACTACTTTAGCCAAGCGTGCTGCCATTGTCAGTTTTCTGTGCCATGTAAGCTCGATATAAATGCATTTTATTGGCATCACTAGAGCTGATATGTATCAAAGTCTCATGATGAAGTCATTCCCGAGCATCTGTTAATTATGTAGTTATATAAAGCAGTCTGTTGACCTGAGTAAAGGTAATATAGGTTGCATTTGAGATCTCGCTCTTTCTTTGTATCTATCTTGTTCCCTGTCATTGAGCAAGATTTATCGATTTGAGCCCTGTAAAATGGACCCCACTTCCACAGACTTTTAATTGAAATAAATGTTTTACTTGAGGACATGTTAAAAATTGCACTGTGATATACATATTTCAGGTTTACGAGGCTCTTGAGCATCGAATGGTTGTGGCAGAAGCTGCTCAGAAGCTGAGGCTTCCCCTGATATCCAAGGATGGCGAAATACACGAGGAAGAAATTGAAAAATGGAGTATAATGTCAAGAAGCTCCCTTGATAGTACCTGTACCAGTGTCACAATTAGCTCAAGCTCAAATTCAACTAATTATACAAATATTTCAGCACTTGGCACCTCTGCTCCTGCCAGCACTATGATCTCAGGGGTTGTCGCTGATGCATCAGAACCTGAAGTTGGTGGTGCTCCTAATCGATACCTCGGAATCACTCCTGCTTATTTGTGGCAAACTCAACTTCAGCAACTTCCATTACCTATGGTATGACATCAGATGCCTTTATCACATGGGACAGAGATTTCTTTACTGATAATTTGTGCAGTTAGAGAATGTCTTGTATGCTTGATCTGAAAACAACCTTTTGCTCTTTGGTTCCTTTGTATGACACATGATTAAGTGGAAGTTCTATTTCTGATATGTGAATCTTTTGTTAGTTGGAGCTACTTTGGAAGAATAAAATTTTGAACCAATGAACTAAAGACCTATTCTGTTATGCAACTGTAGGATATGGCAGAATACCAGATGTCACTTGCCCGTGAGATTGACAGTCGACTAGACATTAAGTCTGATAAGTTAATAGATGCTATGGTTACAGGTGACATCGGTAAGTCAAGATATTTGTAATTGTTTCAATATTGTCCTAAAATATCCCTGCTTGTGGATGTCGATTGGTTGCCTGGTCACTATTGTCCTTGAGGATTTGCTACCTGTGGCAAGTTCATTGACCTGGAAAAGCTACCAAGTTCATAGGCTAAAAGTTCTGATTATTGGTTGTTACACTCTTAAACTAACTTGATACTGACTGGACATCTGGGTGCCTGCGTTAATTCAAAATTTTGATAACTATGAAACAATGAATAATGAATAGGGAAAATGATCATCTTACTATATCGATTTTCTAGCCATGCTCATGTTATTTTTGCTGAACTACTGAGTATGACTTGCTTCAAATAGTTGCGTTCGCTCAACGCCCAATAGTAAACTTTTTCATACTTGAAGATTTTGGTCATTTTAAGTTTTGTTACAATGCTTGCTTGTAAACACTTCAAAGATGTAAAGTTCCTTTATCTTTGCAGATTCACCAACCAGTGGTCCAAATTCAACTGCTAGGCTCCCAGAAAGGTCTGAGCCTTGATCTAATTTTTTTTTCCGCACCTCAATTACAAAGTTTCTGTTTTTATGGGTATATATGTTATCAAGTTAAAATGCTTCTTATGCACTGAGGCTGCTAGTTGATTCATTCCCATGTAAAGTGCCACATCAAGTGTTGATAATTCAATGGACTCCCATAGTTTTGGTTGCATTTGCCAAATTTTCTTGTATCTTTCAGTGATCTTTTGCCGGTTCTTGTCAATGTGATTCCATTTAAACATGGATAAAATATTACTACCAGTCTCAGACTCTGATGACTCTTCTTAATGATTATTTAAATGCTCAAGAGGTTGTGCAAATGTTACTGTTTTGGCATTATGTTGAAGTGAAAAACAATCCACTGAAACATGTATGCCAGAATCTTCAATTTTAGAGAAAATTCTAGTAATGTGACCAAAGATTCAGGTTTTACCTCCTTTCCCGCCTTCCCACACCATTGCAGACCAAACAATAGTAATAATAACGTTAAAATACACATAATTGTGCCTTTTTTCCGCTTAATCAGAATTCCCCAAGTAATTACAGGGTCCAGCAGGATTATTTTGGATAGTCTGTATAACTTCTCTTGAATTAAGTACGTATGCATATCATTTTTAGGTCCTATTTTACACTAATATTAAATCATTAGTGCATAAATGTGATTAAGCAATAGATTGGCTTTTAACTTTAACAGGATAAAGTTGATTATTGAGGAGATTGAGAGAGAAGAAACAGCATGGAGGGGGGATCTATATTCATCTGACAGAAAGTTTGCAGAATATTACAATGTATAGTCTTCTTGGCATCCTAAGTCCCTGCATTTTTTCTCTTCTATTTTTCTTATTGAACTTCTGGATTTACATGCATTTGCAGATTGATATATAATACTTTCCATAGTTCGTTATAATTAGCACTTAAAGGTCATTCTTTCCATTCAAGGTTTTGGAGCAGATACTAGGTGTGCTAATCAAGCTTGTTAAAGAAATTAAGTTGCAGCATCAACATAAATATGTAAGTTTACTTCCCTATAGTGTTGTATTCTTGAAGCTACAGGTTATGACTTGATTTTGGAAATAATGTTACTTCATTCTCTGCTGTTTCCTAGTAGTTTTGTCCTTAAATGTAACTGCAAGCACAACTTCTTGATTTTTTGGTTATTCCTCACCAGATATTTAAGCTCATCATTTGCATCTAAATTGATAGGATGAACTGCACAAAACTTGGCTTTGCAAAAGGTGTGAGACCATGAATGCCAAATTGAGGTTTGCCTCACTTCGTGCTTTTTCCTGTGATTGGACAATTTTATTTCTGTATAAATTGTACATTCTGAAATTTTGGTGTCAAGGATGCTCCGACTTGTCATCATCTGATACATTTTCAGTGAATTTTGACTACATTCTACAACCTGGATAAGGATACTTCCACATCAGTGATGGATGAATTTAAACACCAGAAATTTCAATTTAGTAACTACAGATCACTCGGCCGAAACTATCACTTAGAACAGTCAAAAACAAACTTCTTTTTTCTTTTTCAGGGTCCCCCGGGGGTTGGGGGGGGGGGGTTGTTGAGTAGTCAGAAACAAACTTGATCTTACTATTTTAGGTTTTGAGTCGAAATTTCTTCCCTATATTTCATCTTCTGGATTTTTCTCCTTTTGCTAGCGATGTGGATCAATGGTGCTTTAAAAATACAGTTTGTTAAACTATCTGTATCTAACTCCCTCTCTTCATTTTTTTTTTTGGTTGGTCTTTCTTAAATGTAGGTTTTGCAATTGGATTTGTTCTTTGTTGCTTATCAGATTTAACCTCTCTCCTTTGTGATGCTTAAAATGTGGTGAAAGTCCATTGCTTTCTTTTCTTTTCATGACCTATATTTAGAAAGTAAATCAGGAATACTCTTTCTGGGGGCAAATAACGCAACTTGACATCCGCACGCCTTCACTAGATGAACAAAGATAGTGCATGAATGGGTTAGCGTGGTACCTTTCATGTCTGATGATGGGGCTTTCTGATAACTAAATGGCTTCCCCAACTTGAGTTGTTTTGAGACAGATGGTCTACTGCTGTTTGCCTATAGGAGGAATATAATATTCTTACGTAAATGTTGTTCTCAGAGTTCTAGAACACGTCCTGTTGTATGACACCTATACTCCAGAAACAATTGGAGCACTTCACAAGATAAGGTAAACAAAGTCAACTTTATCAGTGAATATTCTGCTGATGCCGCGGGATTAACATTTCTCTTTCTTTGCTTTCATTTTGGTTCAGGAAATATCTGGTTGATTCTACAGATGAAGCATCACTTGCGTATAATAAAGCGGTATAATTCATTCGTAAATTCTGTTTTTCAAGTTGGGGTTGTAGAATATGTGCTTTTGTGTGCCAGTCTATGCCACTGATATTGCTTGTATAGCCATTTAAGTTTATGCTTATCTTCTTGCTTTGTCAAATAGTTCATGATACTATAAGATTTCCGCGAATCATGTCTTTGAGTTCGAGTGGAGTAAGGAAGATACGTTTTAGAATTATTGTTCAGGTTGCTCAGACGATCTTACGCTGGACTATCTTGTATTCTTAATGCTTTCAGGTTACACGCCTTCGTGAATATCAAGGCGTCGATCCACACTTCGATTCCATAGCCAGACAATATCATGAGATAGTCAAGGCAAGTGGGAATTAAACAGAATATATCATGGAAATTGTTTTTGTCTAGTTGTTCGTTAACTCTTAAATTGGAATGTCCTGTTGCAGAAATTGGAAAATTTGCGTTGGACCATTCACCAAGTGGAGATGGACCTTAACCGAAGCATCTGACCTATTACCTCCTGGATTCAGAGCTTATCGTATGTCTTCTGTCTTGTATTACTGTAACCAATAATAGAGTAAATATCCATTATATTTTGTTTTTGCACAATTCGCGAGTGGGAAATGAATATTTTCTCTTCCATAGGCAATCATTTGTTGTGTATAATAACCAATAAATGCTCTACCGATCTGTCTTTCATAGTCCCAGTGAAGGCATCCATTCTAAGAGGTTTTTTCCAAGTTTCGAGTGCTGCAGTATACTATGCTATAACGGGGTTGTGGACCAGTGATGAGCTCATACGTGACATTAATTCGGCCTTGTCTGGATTGTATTTTTTTTTATTTTTTTTGTAAAAAAAAAAATTATTATAACGATTTGTGATATGTAAGATAAAAAGGTAATTGAAAAATGTGTTTACCGAAATGTAATAATTTTTCTTGGAAAATTGCTGTCCAAAAAATGCAAGTGCCTGTAGGATTTAAACAAAAATTGCTGTTCAAACAAAGCAAGTGTTTGTGGCTGGGTAAAATGAGTGGTGGGAATCCAGAGGGGTTGTGCCGTTGTGGGAGTGGAACTAGACTAAAACTGGCGTTGGTGAGTAGAACTTTAAGTCTTCCTCTATGTTATTCTGCTCTTTCTTTTTTTCTTTCTTTGTTTTTTTTTTTTTTGTCTTTTTGGTTTTATGTATTTCTTCCTCTATTTGTTTTGTTTTTCTCTTTCTTTTTCCTTTTACCAACAAAGATATAAATTGGGAAGGCTTTTTGTTTTTTGCTTTCTTTTTGCGGAAGAAGCATATAGTTTTTTCTTTATTAATATTCTTCTTTTTTTTCTGTACATTTTTTGTTTCCTTTGACTCCCACTTTCTTCTCCATTTCTTCCATTGAAACTTGGCTTGTTGTCAGTGCATTTGGGTGAAGGATTATTTTGTCATTCTCCAGAATCTAACGGTAAAATAAAGATGACATTGGTGATGAGGGGTGAATGTAATTTGGCCTAATCTCAAGGGTTGATTGGTAATTTGGTGAAACCTCAAGAGAGTTAAATTTAATTAAGCTAATATCTAATAGGGTATGTTACAAAAGTTTAACTATTTATATTCTAGCCCTACAGTATTTTAGCAATGGTTTGGAGCCAAAAAAATTATAGCGTAACGGATCTTCTGTCTCACTCCCTGTTCCATTATCTATCCCACTTTTTATAATATCATTATTTCATATTTATAAACATCATATTTTAATTCTTTCTTGTTTTCTTACTATCAAATAACTAGTAACATAGTAAAAAATAAAGGATTTTTCCAATGGGTATACATTGGACACCCGTTAATATATCTATATTCCACCTAATCTATCATGTATATACACAAACTAACAATTACTACCTTCCCTTGTATTTATACAACTTCCTAATTAATTCCCGTACATTTATATACTTTTTCTAATTAATCTTATATTTCTAGAAATCTAATACTTATATATTTTAACGAGTGTCCATTGGGCACCCCGTTAGACAGACTCAAAAATAAATATAAGAGTTTCAAATATATATATAAAATAGAAAATTACAAAATATAGCAGAACATTCATAAAAAAAAGTCTAATTTTTTATGTATATTTTGAATTTTTGAATTTGTTAAATTTTGTGTATTACTCAGTTGTAGTTGTTGAACCTAAGGAAACAAAAAAGAATTAAAGTATGATATTTATGAAAAAGAAATATGTACTATAATAAAAAGTGGGATAGAGAGTGAAAAAAGAAGTGGACAGAAGATCCGTTGCGCTGAGACCTCTTAAACTCTCCTTTTGGCTATGTTGATCTTCTGCAAGCTCCTAATTATCTTCGTCAACTCTTTACTCTATCAAAGCTGCCATCTTTGGTCTACGTTCTCTTACCTCAGTATGAGAACACCCAAAAATATGTCTTTAACAATCTCCATATATTAGTAAAAGAGAATATAATTTGTAATTACTCACATTCATTTCTTCCCGCTACCAAAAACTCTTTAAGTACCTCGCTAGTTTTGTAATTATTTTCTTGTTGCTACTCCTTGTAATTCAACCCATGATGTATTTTATTTTTCTCAGTAATCATCCTCAATTACTTCTTTTGTTTGTTATGAATTGTTTGTTCAGTTAATCTGTGGACTACGTACACACCACCAAAAAACGAAATGGAAACCATAGTAGATTTGCAGATTAAAAAAAATTAGTCTAGAAAAATGGAAATTAATTGCGAGTGAAAGAACAATTCAAAAGAAGTTTTACGGTTTAAGTGACAAAATTCACATATACATGAAAGTTATACACCGAATAATTGTCAGATTATATAATTGGACAGAACTGGAATCCCAGGAAGCCAAGTTCCATGGAGAGAACATAACACAAAACAAAAGCAATCATGAATAAATTAGTTTTCGACTGTTACTGGGACCAAGTTCTTTTCACAACGGCGCCTTCTATCAAGCAGCTCTGTATTAAAGTTTTTCTAGTGGACATGCTATTTCATCAAATTTCAATGCGAACTAGGGGTCCTGGGGCTAGCCAGATAATGTTTAAGCAAGATTTATTTGATTAATAAAGTCATGATTTATAACTTTTAATTTTTTGCTAATCATCCTTAGTTAGTTTTTCGTTTTTTTTTTTTCAAAAATTAGAGATAGTGATCGTCTATAAATTGTCTAAGAACACCAGAAAATCAGAAAGAAATAATTTTTAAAACAATAAAGAATTCTATATAATGGATTACTATAGTGAAAAACTTAAACTGGAAAAAAAAAGTGAAAAAAAAAAAAAGGAACCGCCCTCGCATTAGCATACAAAATAACAATTCCAAACAAGCCATGTTTCACAGCAAAAAAAAAAAAAAACAACAAAGCCAAAACATAAAAAAGAAAAAAGAAAAAAGAAAAAGCTCAATCACTAAAGAGTTGATGATGGATACTTAGACAATTAACATGCAAGAAGTAAAGAAAAGTGATAACTTGAACCAGTCATATTCAATACAATAGGTATTCCTTTTTATTCTATATGTGTTTTTCTAATTTGTAACATTTCGTTCATTAAATTTTAGGCAGTACGAGTATTTATAGAAACTGAACTTAGATTACTTGCTGGTATTTATTTGCAAATTCTTTATATGTTGAAAATCCATAGATTTTGTGATGGCAATGACACAGGAATTTTAATTTTATTAATAATTGCTAATGATATACCTGAATTTGTTAATTATTTGCTTGTATCATAAACATATTTTCCAACACTTCTTTTTATCTTTTCAATCACCTTTTTATCTTACATACATCACATCACAAAAAGTGTTACAGTAATTATTCCAAATAATATTTCAAATAAACTCCTATCCAAACTGTAAATAATTTCTCTTTGTATAAACACTTCTGAACAAATGATTTAATTTGAATACTGTCATATAAAAATATAAAAAAAAAATTGGGTACACATCCAAGTAATTTGCAAATATTCAATTGGGTTAGAAAAGGAATTATATCTTTAAATAGAACAAAACTGCTGCATATATATATATATACATATATATATTATTATATATATATTTATATTTATATAACCCCTCGTCCCGTCCCGTCTGTTATATAAATATAAATATATATATATATATATATGTATATATATTTGGAGTCCAACAAGTTCAATGGGCCTTGAAAATGTTTCCGAACATTTACTGCTGCATTATATCTCAAAACCACTTAAAATGGTATATCTCCAACATTTAATACTCTCCACACGCTTCAACTTAGCGATAACCACTTAAAATGGTATCATCCTGATTTTTTCTGCAACACACATGTTTTTCGTATTTTAGATCTTCCCAACAACCAGCTATGAAACTGAATTAGTCAATCAGGACAAGTAGCAAAATGTAACTTTGTTGATCCCTTATAAGAATAAAATCTATTGCTTCTAAAACTTAAAAAAGAGTAGACAACTCAAAGCGACAAAATCGTAACAAGAAAATTTTTGGACGCAAATCTTATCGAAACAAACAAATGACAGCAAAACTGGTAAAAATTGAGTGAATTCAATGAGTGAGTTCAATAGCAATGCTTGCTAGACGCTCTCAAGTGAGGAATTGTCCGGTTCTGTCTAACTTCTGTACGTGTTATGATTTTTAGTACATAACTACATTATTTTATTTTTTTGGGTGTCCCGCAGGAAATGGACCCCGCAGACTATTTCCCACCCTCTATAACTACATTAATTGTTGTACATAATATATGTGAAAAAAATTTTCATATACATCAGCTTTTCCACGAGTACAACACTATAATATTACTATACACCAAATAATATAACAAGTACAATAATCATATCAAACCAAATGAAAATACATTCGCACTAGCCTCCTACCTAAGTGATAACTTGTTTAGATTTTAGGTTTTATATCTATATTATTTATTGAGATGTACTAATGTAAGAAAATACTGAAAAAAAAAGATGATGAATGACGTATGATGACAAAAGAAAATCTATTTGAGTATTGCATATGCCACATAGTTTAAAAGTAAACTCATAAATCAAGCCTGCCTAAATATTTGCAAGCATTTAGGGCATAAAAGAACTATAGAATAAAATTGCACCAACATTATTGTACCCATCTATAGAATATTTAGACATATCCTTTTCAAGAAAATCAATAATTACAAGTCAATTCACATTTTGCAGGAAAGTGTCAATGTAGCCAAATATCAGCTAGAAATCGCAAACACATGAACGTAATAAAGTATGAATCACCATTCACCAATCTTCTCATAATCTTCAACACTTGCATAATGGAATATAAAAGGACCACCCAATGGGTTTGGACCAAATTGACAATCTTGCTTGGTAGCTATCGCTTCTATGAATTGTCACCTTGTGAAATTGGCTCAATCCCAAAGAATAACCAGCATCAACTACATCAGAGGGCAACGACGTGACTCAAATTTTTCTTTTGAGAAATTAAAAGGAACCATCCAACAGGTTTGGACCAAATTGTCTATCTTCCAAGATTCACGCCTAGTGAATTTGGAATATTAAATTCTGTCGTTTAACGGCCAATCGTGTAGCACATTTTCTCCCATGTCTAGTACAATCATTGAGGTGACATAATCAGCCGAAAGTAATTTTACTCTATCTTCCAGGATTCGCGCCTAGTGAATTTGGAATATTGAATTCTGTTGTTTAACAGCCAATCGTGTAGCACATTTTCTCCCATGTCTAGCAAGGTTTGTAAAATCGGGATCCTACGTAGGATCGATTTTAGTTTCACAGGATCGGATAGTAGGATCGGATCGTAGGATCGTAAGATCCTACCAAAAGCTCCTAATTGCAATTAAAGGTTGCAATTCTTTGATAAATTACAAATATACCACAAATATTTTCATTTACTTGCAAAATGGAGTTTCGTATTTCACAAATTTACAAAAAAATTGTAGGATCGTACGATCCTACGATCCTACCGATCCTGCTACGATTCTATGCGATCCTACAGAGATTAATATGATTTGCGACTCTGAATACGATCCGGATCGATTTTGGTTATCCGAATCGTAGGATCGTACGATCCTACGATCCGGATCGCGATTTTGACAACTATGATGTCTAGTACAATAATTGAGGTGACATAATCAGCCGAAAGTAATTTTACTCTACCAAATTATTTTTTTTTTAATGTAAGTGAAAGGTCTCGAACCCAAAATCTTTTGTTTACATTCTCTTCTCTCATACCATTCAACCCATCTCTCACTTCAATTATTAAATTCAATTAAAATTATTTTTCTGTCTTTAATTTCAAAAGTGAACTCGTAATTTACATTGGTGAGTGCCTTAGTTGATTTCCATATTTGTTTGGCCATAAAGTGAGAAAATTAAGAAGCAGAGGCAGAAACTGGAAAAACGATTGGAAGAATGATTCATTCGAGGTCAAAACTCTGATAAGTTTCTAAAGATAAGCTACAATGCTTTATTTGATGAATCATATCATAAATTAAGATTGAGCTTTCCTGATCACTCCAAGCATCAATCTATGCAAAATGCAAGTTAAATATTCTTTGAGCCAAAAAATAATAATAAGAGACATTTTGAGATGATTATTCAGATGTACTTCTAGAAATTTTAGATTGATTGGTAACTAATTATTTTACTAAGTCGAACTAGAAAATATATTGAGAAGGTCATTGGTAACTAATGATAAACCTTTTCAATAATTAACTCTCAACTGATTGTTCCCTTATTGTTGTATGTAGAGCTTATCTAATTGCATCAAAAAATGGAATTTGGATATTAACTGAATGGAATTATGACCTTAAGGTTTGTATCACTTGTTTAGAAAAAAGTTTAGCACTATGTTATCATTTTTACAGTAAAATCTTATGCAAGATTTTCCTGTTTTAAAGATACTTTATTTTCATGCAATTGGAGGAATTTCAGCACAGAACGAGAAATGAGAGAGAACAGTTTCTAGGAAATGGGAACAAAAGTTCAAGCCGGCTGCAGTGATAAAAGGACAGCAATCATGCAACTTTTGAACTTCCCACGAAAACATTGGACCTATAAGTAGAGGCTCTCCTTAGGCTATATTAGGAGAGCCTCCTTAGGCTCTCCCCCTAGATTAGGATAGAGTAGGTTATACAAATGTATCGTTGCTGACAAAAAAAAAAAAAGTAGAGGCTCTCTGTTTTTTGCTAAACGCACTCAAAACTTCTCATGAATCTTGAGAGAAACCATTAATTCGTAAAAATAAAAAGAAAAAAAAAAAAAAAAAAACAATCTCTAACTATCGAGTCTATTAGCTGGTAACAATATGATCAAATTCACTCCATTCATTGTGTATTGGTTTGTTTTTTTTTTGACAGGTAAGATTGATCTTAGTTTCGACGCAAGAGCATATTCAAATTTAAGCTACTTTGAGAGCGAGCGAAAAACTCACCTCGAATTTAAGAAAGACCTAGTTGACAAATCAAGGCTCTGTTTCGATTCAGCATTTTTTGAAAAACAATTTTTTCATCTACAATGCTACAGTAATATACAAACAAAACAACTCCAAAAACACCATATCCAAACGATATATAAAAAACAACTCTAAATATACAAAAAAATTTGGAATTTTTGATTTCAAATTATGCGAATTTGGTTCGAATTCGGTAATCGAGTTTTTGAAATCGGAAATAGAAATCAGATTTTTCGATTTCAATTTCGCTTTATATTACATATATTAATATTTATTTATATATATAATATTTTTATTTCAATTTTGTTTTATAATATATATATTTCAATTATGTATATTATATTATATATATAAATTATATTAATATTAATATTAATATGTATATTTCAATTATGTATATTAATATGTATATTATATATATTATATCAATTGAAATAAATAAATATATATTTATATATTTATATATTAATATTAATATTTTGTTTAAAAAATATATATATATATTTACATAAATATATAAATGTATTTATTTATATATATTGATATAAATTTATAAATATATTTATTTCAATTTTGTTTTATAATATGTATATTAATATATATTAATATACATATTTCAATTTGTATATTTCAACTATGTATATTATATTATATATATAAATTATAGTAATATTAATATGTTTATTTCAATTATGTATATTATATATATTATATCAATTGAAATAAATATTATATATTTATATATTTATATTAATATTTTGTTTAAAATATATTTATATTTATATATTTATATAATATATTTATATAAATATATTTATTTCAATTTTTTTTATAATATGTATATTAATATGTATATTTCAATTATGTATATTATATTATATATATAAATTATATAAATATTAATATGTATAATTCAATTATGTATATTAATATGTATATTATATATATTATATCAATTGAAATAAATATATATATTTATATATAAATATAAATATTTGGTTTAAAATATATTTATATATTTATAAATATATTTATATATGTATTTATATAAATGTATAAATATATATTTCAATTTTGTTTTATAATATGTATATTAATAATATATTAATATACATATTATATTTATAAATTATATTTATATTAAATATATATTAATATACATATTATAGAACAAAATAGAAATAATAAAATATTATATATAAAAATAAATAAATACTAATATATAGAAACAGAGCCAATATATATTTTTAAAAAATCTCAAAAAAATTGTAAATTATAAAAATACTCAAAAATATATTTTAAAAATACCTCTAAAAACAATCCAAAAAACTTATATAGTAAAAGTTTTTCATATATACAGCTACAGTAAAGTTTTTAAAAAATACTTCCAAAAATAGCTATTCCAAACAGAGCGAAAGCATCCTGGACTGGAGAAGATTATTGTTCATAGAAAGGAATTGGTTGCAGCAAGAACACTCAGTATGTGGTGAAACTTGATCTACGTAATAACGCTGCTTTTGATCTTGATCGATTGAATTATGGGGACACGCAAAATTATATCTCTATCCTGCGTAAATCTTGCTTGGGAGGCTAGATAAGTCCTTCATTAATGAATCTGCAGCATTTGCATTAATTGGATTTAAGCTCCAATTATTTTGCAAGAATTCGGATCCCAACATTTATAGGATCCTTGAAAATTTTGAGATATCTCAACCTTTCTAGTGCAGGTTTCAATGGGACAATTCCTCCCCAATTAGGAAATCTCTCAGCCTTAGGCTATCTCGATCTTGGTAATAAATTAGAAGGTTTTAGTGCTTGGACAAGTGGTTATTATTTGTCGACAAAGAATCTCTGGTGGACCACTAGTCTTTCTTCCTTGAAACATTTAGACCTCTCTGGAGTGGACCTAGGAGAGGCTCGAGACTGGTTACAAGCACTTAACAAGTTTCGTTGATTATCCTCATTAACTTTAGAATCTTGTGGTATTTGTTCCTTTCCTCGTATTGGACACCCTAATTTCACATCTCTTACTACACTTGACCTCCAGGAAGTTTGTCTGTGCAATTTGTGTGTTACTTCTTACTTTAAATCCTTGTGATTTTAATATTATATATTAAAAAATGATAATAACTATTATGAGAACAAACTAATAAATACAAGTAAAGCAAAATATTCTCCTCATTGCTAGATTCAGGGTTCAAATCCTAAATTTGACAGTTATGGGTAGAAAGGATATGACAAGAGACAGGAGGGTTTAAAAAAAAGTAAAAAACAATAGTAACAAGGATCTTGTTTGTAAACACAAGAATGAATTTAACACATCTCCAATAGTAGACATATAAGAGAAAGACAAACAAATCAACCAAATTTCATAGGACAAATGGATCTAGATTCTTTAATTGTTTACTAAAAATAGAAGAATAAATATTATATATAGTGACAGTGTATATAGTATCACTGTTGGATGTATGAAATGAATGCAAATTAGGTGTCATACATTCAACGGTAAGTGTATATACTGCCAGTGTATGGAAGATTAACTCAAAAGAGAAATGACCAATTAATTAAACCTTCAAATAAAGTAATTTAAGATGAACACAAGGCTTTTACGTATTGAGCCATTATCTAGGACAAAGGAGGAATCCATTATTTCTTTAGTAGGAATAAAAGAAAAATCAAATTAATTACAGGTTACTTTATATATGCATTTTTCCTTGCTTGATTAAGAGTTTGACTACTTGTTGTTTCTGCTTTTCGTTTAGTATAAGTTTTAAAATTTTCTCCTATATTGTTAACATTTGATTTCTACAAAACCTTCCACTT
The DNA here is from genome assembly GCF_003713205.1 of Coffea eugenioides. Lineage (NCBI taxonomy): Eukaryota > Viridiplantae > Streptophyta > Magnoliopsida > Gentianales > Rubiaceae > Coffea > Coffea eugenioides. The sequence goes on from NC_040041.1 coordinate 17,518,099, forward strand.
TTGTGTCACATAATTTAATCAAATCTCAAATCTATCTATTTAAAGAGGAAATCTTTATACCAGTAAGACAAAAGACAAACTTTTAGTGCCAAAACTAAACTTGAATTATATGATGCATAACAGTTTTAAAATTTTATTTTTTTTCGAATAGACACAGAAGATTGAAGAAATTGATATAGCTTTCTTAGTCTTTTTGAACATCTAATATCATGTAACTCTTGCAAATTTTGCGATATATAGAATGCTAATGAGGTATAATAGTAAAAAATTTTAATTCAAAAGTTAGGTTCTATAACTTAAATTTGTTTTCTCAGTAATCATATAATAGATGTGTAACACATGTACAAAATGCAAGTACTTCAAATGAATCTAAATTGAAAATCTTGAATTGACTAAAAATAAAATAGTTTGACCATATTAGGGACTTTTTCCTTTTTTTTTGAAAAGCGATCATTTCATTTATTAGAAGTAGAAAGCATGCATTCAAAGTTGAAATAAGGATAATATCCAAAACAATTTACACTCCATAATGAAATCTAACTTAGGTAACATATGCATTTGACAATTAAATTCCATATACAGCAAGCATGAATAATCTGATTGCTAAATATTAAACGATTCAAATGATTGCCATGTAGAACAAATTAATAACCAATATACAAAAAATTTTGTTCTACGTCTTTGAGTTTATTGCAAAAATAACTCTCCTTCGAAAACATATACCTAAAGTAACTTAATTTTAAAAATTTTTAACTTTATGATCCTTTTTTGCCACATAGGCTGCATATGTGCCAAGATGGAAATAGGGGCATGTTTTATTTCTCTTTTGTGATAGCCCCACCTTTCCTTAGGGCATACTCCAAAGGTTAGCGGACTGTTTGCTCAACTCTCGTCAGGACTACTAAACCAAAATTTCCAGAAAGTACTAAACGCACAATTTAACTTTCATTCATCAACCCAAAACTACATACATTGGAGTCGCTAACGATTCGAACTTAAAGTATAAGCCAGAGTATCCAACCTTATACAAATACATATGAAATTTACTAATACAGAGGAGTTTAAACAAAACAAAACTAAAACTAACTCAACTCTTTCCCCAAAATCACGCTTCCAAACTAGATATGATCCAGAGCCCCCCCCCTTAACTCTAGTCCACGAAGATCTCACATACGAAAGTTATTCAAAATTTCAAGTTGTGCCGTACATTTGGTCTTGTTGAGCAAGGACTTATTTGTCATTTTAGTTGCTATTTATTTATTTATTTCTTGTTAAATAAATTCGGCAAAAATAGCCTTCTAGTTGGCCGAACAATAGCCCAAACAAATCCTAGTCTAGCTGAGTTTTTGCTTAGGTATTTTTAATTCAAGTGAATCCAATTCACTTTAGGTCTAGTTTAAATGAATCCAATTCACTTTAGATTGTCAAGTGTATGGCTATATATAGCCAAGGCAAAAGACCTTCCAAATCAGTTTTCCAATCAATAAAATTGTGAGATTTCACTTTTCTCTTTACAAGAGAGTTTCTTTGAATATTTGAGAATCTTTCTCAAGTTATTCAAGTGAACTTATCAATCAAGTAACTCTTTCGTTGTGGCGTTCCTCTAACTATAGTTTGGTTCGCTAATTCGTTAAGTAGTGAGTTGAGATAGTATCAATAGTGTTCGCTACTTCGGGTATTAGATTGGGTCAAATTTTCTCTTAAATCGGTTCTACTATTTCGAGATTAGATTCTCCATGAAACTTAGATGGAACGAACTTCAAGAATCATTCTATTTTCACACCTCTCTTGATTCTTATGTTGACCTATTGATTAGAGCGAACTTCAAGATTATTGAGTGCTCAACCAACCGTGTTAGGACATCCATCGTATGGTCAATAGCAATAACTACGTGATTGTTTTCCTTCATTTCTAGGGTTTCGGTTCAGTCCAACAGTCGTTCCCTAATCATCCCCTTGAGCTTGGGGTTGCTTAACCCCTCGCCCTCAGTCCCTTTTCACTTCTTTGGCCTCTCATAAATTTAACATTCACAAAGGCATGACATAAAATGAGTGTGCATAAATGAAGCCTGAAAAGCGACACTTTGATCATGCAAAAATGAAAATAAAAGGGAAGATACCGGAATAGTCGCAGATGTGTACAACCTAATTATCGATTTGGAATCACAAAGTAATAAAATCAAGCGTCTTATGATTAACGTTCAATTGCTTCACGAGATAATAAACATAGTCAAGCAAAACACGAAATGCAATGGCCTTTGAATAAGCATCACCCCGACTACTTTGACAAAACCATTAAAGTAGACTAAGTCACTAGCTTAGTGATTAGTGGAGTCAGGAGTCTTTGCTATTTCAGTAGGATCATTTTCATTTCCTGTACTAGGAGTTTTAATCTCATGTCCCTTATTAAGTATCTTGTTATTCTCCACTTGTTCAACCAAGGTAACACACCTAGCCATCGACTTATCTGTCTGGTGTCTAATTTCAGGTACTACCCTAGTGCGTCAGTTCTTAGCTTTTTAAAGATTCTCACAATGAGCCTTTGTCTTCCTCGCTCCTCAAGTACCTCAGTCTCCACTTCAGAATTCTAGTAGTCTGGGCATCTATAATTGTCCTCAGTTCTCGATTATCATCTCGAACTATCCCTATTTCCTCGGATAGCCATCTCCAGTCATTGACCCCCGTATCATTCCGTTATTTGGGTACAAGTAAGCCCTTTGGAAATCACATAAAGTTCTAGTTCGGCGAGTTGGGTTATACCTTCCACGAACTCCCCTAAGCCCTTCACGACCATGGTCACTATAATGCTTCCCCGAGATGGTTCAATACCATCATTACCTTCCGTCATTTGCAATTAAAATTAAAACTTAAATGGGTCCAAGAATACTAAATAAACTGTATTTGGTCATCTCGTACTATTCCACATATCTTTTACAAGATCGAGACTCCCGATTGTCCATTAATTCAAATCTAGATTCCAATTTTCATTCCCACAAGCAGTCACTTAACTTTTCAACCAGTTCCACAGTCCAGCATCCTAAACTTCAAGTTTAGGATACACTACAGAGATCTGAAGCCTAAGCTCTGATACCAACTGTGACGCCCTCACTTCTCCCTAAGGTGAACCAAAGGGTATCTGCGGGACACCTGCCCAACTCTCGCCAGGTCTCAGTACAAATTCCGATCAAATTTAATACAATACTAGCCATCACAACCAGATAAAGTAAGAAAAGGAATCGCTTCCACAATTAACAATCAAACTTACATCACGAGTTCCAAAATACAACGGTTATCCAATTCTTACATCAAATTTCCAAATATACAACAGCCAAAAACTAGTCAGTTCTATTGAAAATCCTATTACAAAAGTACATCAAAAGGGTTCCTCCGAGTCTCATTCCGTGCCCATCCCTATTAAGGAAAAACAAATCTACGGGGTGAGCAATAGTTCGTGAGGCCAAGAACACACATGCAAGCACATTGTTCAAGTAGCAATCTCATTCAATAATGAAAACAATAACACTCGAATAATTAATAATTCGAGTGAAAATTTAAACAGAAACAATTCAAGGATATGGTAGCTCTCAGGAGTTAAGTTTCACTTGCTTTGCCAGATTTCAATCGTATACCTTCCTGTGATGACACTCCGTCAACCGGGTTGGTATTTCTAATCCGTAGAACTCCACTTATTTCTCATGTCTGTCCACTGTACTCCGCACCGGGTCGGCACGACATTTATAAGGCGATACTCAACGAGTGTGCCAAGCAAGATCTCTCCAATAGATCAAACTTATCATGTGATTCTCATAATTCACCGAGATTCCCGACCAAACCCATGCCGGCTCGAGTTCCAAGGTCGGCCTATGAGTTTGGGCATCCCTCATGTTCATTTGAGAGTCGAAGAGATTCACTCCAGCGACGTATGCAGTCATAGCATACTATTTCATGTTATTCAAGCATTTGATATATCCAAACATTTGACATATTTCAAGCATTTGATATATTCCAACATTTCAAGCATGAGTTATTCATTTCAAAGGAAAACGAGTGCAATAAAGTACACACTCGACTCCATTTTCGAAATCTCAAGTCATGGATAACAGATAAGCATGTGTCACATTCACAGAATTTCAACTAATCATACACTTGACACTCACCAAGTAAACAACTTGAAATTCAGGCGTTCACCGTGGGATCCTCTTGAAGGTTCTCGTGCGAGCTTGAGCAATTAATAGTGAACTATCATGTATAAACCCTAATTATCACGAATGATTGTACACTTGTAGAACCTAAGAAAATTTCACGAAAGCGAGTCTAAATTACTAGCGAATCAAGACTCAAAAATAGGATTTTTAAAGCACAAGAGAAATCGAGGTTTCATCTTCGAAGTCAAGTATAAAACGTTCAAGTGATATTGAGGGGAAAAGCAGAATTCGAAAAACTCCATTTCCTTAAGTTTCGATAATTTCAGTTTTGATACGAGACCTTTGAAAAATCGTATCTCACTCTTTGCAAGTCCAACATTCGAAAACTTGATACCGTTGGAAACTTCTTACAAAGTACTAAAAGTTCCTAGAATGCACTTTCCCAGGATTCCCAATGAAAAGCATTAAAAAATTGGCTCAAATTTACTGTTTTAGGCTTGCAAGACAGTTTTGAGGTTGATTTTTCGCCAATTTTGAAAATTCGGTAAAATTCACAAAATTTGAACTAGCCTCTTAGACTTGAAACTCAATTAGAGTTGCAACCAAAGTTTAAACAAAACAAGTGGAACAAGAATCGGAGTTTTGAGCACCAAGATATGGCGGCTCAAAATTGCTAAAAAATTGAGACGGTTAGGCGAATTTTCAGGTTCAATTTACAAATTTTGGGACTTTGTTTGAGCATCAAAATGAACTCGGAATGGCACCAAATTTGGCAGCATTATACTACCATATGAGGGCTATTCCTCTATCAATTTTCATGGAAAAATACACATGGAAAGTTGGTTAACTAGATCACCAAAGTTTTCAAATTTTCAAGGCAAATCTGCATTGTACATGAGTTTTCCGTTTTCAAAACGTTTGGCCAACAAAAATGTCTCAAACATGGTCACTTTGTATAGGTAATGTCTAAGAAATATCCAAAATGCATTTGGTAGATGATTAACACCAAGAATTTCGATACAACAAGTCCCAAGTCAAGATTTAGACGTTTACTAGCCAAAAGAAGGTTTCAAATCATTGAGTCAGTTTCGGATTTCGGCCACAACTCACTCAATTCAATTTGTAATCGAGCGTGGTCAGTGGCGTTGAAAACTAGATTCATAAAGCTACAATTTCTTAGAAGAAATCATTTTCAAAATCTATCCACAGCTAGCTCATATTTGAGCATCAATTCGCTGCTCAAAACAAAGCTCCCAGTGTAGACATGAAACATGACAGTCATGTTCAAACCATTGGTATGGACTACTCAGGTGGAATCCGAATGTGCATTTTATACGTTGGAAATCTGGGAATGTTTGGTTTCCAGTGCCCCAAACAGAACTTGATTTCGACATCGGAGCAAAAAGTTATAACTGTTTGAAAAACACTACTAGAGCAGTTACGAGAAAAATTCCAGTTTTGCTAGACTTCCGAAATCACAACATTTGGCCAACCAAATCACGAAATTTTTTTATGAAACTTCGTACACAACCTATATTACACATATACATCAGAAACAAGTCATTAGAACCACCAAAAATCACACTAAAGGTCACGGGAAAGACAGGGGCAGAAATGAAAAAATTTCCCTCTTCACATCCTTTGAGTTTCCACCAACAACACAACATTATTCCACTAGATTAAGCACTAAACCAACATTAATAGCATCATAACTCATCAAATCAGTCCATCTAACCATAGTGGGAGTTCATAGAGCCCACACATCAACTTTTCAACATAAATAAAGCTACCCACATGCATGCATGAGTTTATATGTGCAATAGAACTTCCATAAATCAAGATTTTCAAGGTTGATCATCACTTACTTTTGTTGGTGACTTCAAGCAGAAATTTCGGTCCAAAGATGGTCAAGAAAAGCCGTGGAAATGAAACTCTTTTGGTAGCTTAAGATGATCACCAAGTACTTAGTAAAGTGTGGTTAAATTTTGGTGTGATTTGGTGGAGATTTGATGAAGAAATGAAGAAGAAATTGGAAGAGCTTTTTGGTTCTTTTTCTTCTTGATGGCCGGCTGTTTGGAGCAAGAGAGAGAGGGGTTTTGATCTGAAATGAAGCTTCCAAGAGAAGCTTTAATGTGTGGCTACGATTCGTTCAAAAGTCAATCCTCTCCCTGCACGCGCACGCGCGCGTTTCGTGCTCGATTCCTCTCGAATTTGTTTCACTAGTGCACTAAACCTTTAATGCACTTGTATTCATACTATTATTATTTTAAAAATATATGCAAGCCATAGTTCCATGCATTTGGGTCTAAAAAGGTCAGAATAAAATATTCGGAGCAAACGGGCAATTAAATATTTAAATAAGCTTGAAGTAGGGATTTAAGATAAGAAAATTTGCAAGTCCTCACATGAGTCGAGTATTACTTTCTCAAATTTCCAACAAATTTGTATCAGCGCATTTTTCGGAAAACTACCGACGCGCGAGCGGTATACACTTACTTAGAACTCATTCACCTTTAATTTCTCAATTACTTTTTTTTAATTTACTATTGATCATTTTTAATTCCCCAAGATAAATGCATTCTCGAATAGAATATCACCTTGAAACACATGTACTCATTATTCCTCACTTAAACGAACCTCCAAAAATTAATTTTGCTAACGGGACGTTTTAGAAACATAAGAGAGGCATTATTCATTACAAATGGATTTAAAATTGTTAAAATAAATTATTCGAAGAAATCGGGAGAATAAATAATCAAATAAGTCAGTAATATAAGATAAAAGTACGAAAATTTTTGGATCCTCACAGTCGTGGTATTGGGGGTGCGACGAAGGGCGATGCGATGATGGTTGGAACGATGGCGGGTGGGAGAAGGTAAGCGATGCAGAAGAGGGTGACCGGCAATGTACGAGTAGAGACTATATAGATGTTGGTAGTCGTCTTGGCATTGGGGGTGCAAGAAAGAGTGATAGGATGATGGTTGGAACGATTCCGACATTCTATTTTACTTTTTTAGAAGTAATTTTCACCATATGGGGAATAGGAGAATTAAATTCTTATAATTTTCTTTATTTTATTTTATTTTCTTAGATTGAAAAATCCAGAGAAATATGCCCTAAATGAGATATATTCTTTGCATTGGTAAAAATTTTCATATTAAAAAGTGACTTTGCCAAAGATTTTATTCCTCTGCAGAAGAAGTATGTCTACAAAGTTTTGGAAAACGCAAAAAATAAAGCATAAAATCCTAAAATCTTTTTTAAAAAATGGGGTAACACATAGGAATCTCCTATTGAAAAGACCAAATCCGCGGATCTCATATATGCATCAAAATTATCCCCTTTCTTATTTCGTTCTATATCCAATCGCATACCATGCCTTACCCTATCGCTGTTGCCAATGCTCCAATTATGATAATATTTAGTGGAATGACAATAACACTAGATTCAGGAAACTTTAGGCTAGCAAATTCTAGAGAACACGGAAGAGAATATTGCACGAAGTGAAAATAAGCAGAGACTATATGGATGGTGGTGGTTGCCGTGGTATTGGGGGTGCGACGAAGGGTGATGAGAAGATGGTTGGAACGATGGCGGGTGGGAGAAGGTAAGAGACGCAGAAGAGGGTGGCTGGCATTGTACGAGAAGAGACTATATAGATAGTGGTCGTCGTCGTGGCATTAGGGGTGCAAGAAAGAATGATAGGATGGTGGTTGGAATGATGCTGGCATTCTATTTTACTTTTTTAGAAGTAATCTTACCATATTGGAAAAATGAGCATTTAATTTTTATAATTTTCTTTATTTTCTTTTATTTTATCTTTCATTATTTTTTTTTATTTTGAAATGATCGAATGGGTCGGGAGATCGTTTATCCCATGGTTTTACCAAGGGAATTCATGAAATTAGTTAGCGATGGTAATTTCAAACACGACCTGATAATACTATTCGAATATAATTCGAAATTAATAGATTTTAACATGGTCTACATTTTAGTGGGTTATTATTGGGTCATCCTATTAGTGCCACGAATGTAAACAAGTTGGATTGGATCAACTCAGGTTGACATGCTAATCTGACAAAACGCTTAATTTAAGATAAAAATTAAACATTACCAAGGACATTTTCAGTATTTAGTAAAAACCAGAAACAATCAAATTTGGCTTGAAGATTTTAACTAGAATTTTCTCCATTACCTATGAATATACCTTCTACACATTTTTCGACAATCTATTATTTCATATGTATCATATACTAAAAAGTGTTAATGTAATTTGCCTCCTAAAATTATATAAAAAAATACGATCCAACCAACCTTTTAGAAATACAGTCCGATAGTATCATATATGATAAGATATAAAAGTCCACATCTTTCTAACTATATCCTAAGTGTATTTTCATTGCTTATTGTGGATGAGAATTTTTCTTTGGTAACAATTTGGAGGTTTAAAGGGTTATGGATTCCACACCTTTTCAAACTTGCGGAGAATCGTCTAGATTTTGGGATTTATGGAATACATGGTTTCCTTCAACAATTGGATTCGACCACCTCGTTAAAAGTTCTAAGGTAAAAGAACCAATCTTCAATGCCTAAACAGCGTTGAGCAAACTATGAAAGATTAAAACAACAAAGGATAAAAGAAGAATAAAAAATAAAATTTGATTTGTATTATAAATTTTTTTTCTCACCATACCGGTTTAAACAATCAAAGCACTCTGTAGATTAAAAAATTCGGAAGAATATGCCCTAAATGAGATATGTACTTTGCAATTGTAAAAATTTTCATATTAAAAAATGACTTTGACAAAGATTTTTTTACTCGGTATAAGAAGTATGTCTGCAAAATTTTGAAAAACAAAAAAAATAAAGCATAAAATCCTGAAAAGTTTTTAAAAAAATGTAGTAACACATAGGAGTGTCATATTCAAAAGCTCAACCTCACGGAGCTCATATATGCATCAATATTATCACCCTTTTTTATCTCGTTCTATTTCCAATCGCATTCCATGTCATACCCTATCACTGTTGCCAATGTTCCAATGATGATAATTTTCAGTGGAATGACAATAATACTAAATTCAAGAAATTTTAGACTAGCAAATCCTAGAGAATACGGAAGAAAATATTGTAGAACCTGGAAATAAGCAGAGACTATATGGACGGTGGTAGTCGTCGTGGTATTGGAGGTGCGACGAAGGGCAATGCGATGATGGTTGGAACGATGGCGGGTGGGAGAAGGTAAACGACGCAGAAGAGGGTGGTCGGCAATGTACGAGAAGAGACTATATAGATGTTGGTGGTCGTCTTGGCATTGGGGATTCAAGAAAGAGTGATAGGATGATGGTTGGAACGATTCCGACATTCTATTTTACTTTTTTAGAAGTAATTTTCACCATATGGGAAATAGGAGAATTTAATTCTTATAATTTTCTTTATTTTATTTTATTTTCTTAGATTGAAAAATCCAGAGAAATATGCCCCAAATGAGATATATTCTTTGCATTGGTAAAAATTTCCATATTAAAAAGTGACTTTGCCAAATATTTTATTCCTCTGTAGAAGAAGTATGTCTACAAAGTTTAGGAAAATACAAAAAATAAAGCATGAAATCCTAAAATCTTTTTTAAAAAATGTGGTAACACATAGGAATCTTCTATTGAAAAGATCAACTCCACGGATCTCATATATGCATTAAAATTATCTCTTTTCTTATCTCGTTCTATATCCAATCGCATACCATGCCTTACCCTATCGTTGTTGCCAATGCTCCAATTATGATAATCTTTAGTGGAATGATAATAACACTAGATTTAGGAAACTTTAGGCTAGCAAATCCTAGAGATCACGGAAGAGAATATTGCACAAAGTGGAAATAAGCAGAGACTATACGGACGGTGATGGTTGCCGTGGTATTGGGGGTGCGACGAAGGGCGATGAGAAGATGGTTGGAACGATGGCGGGTGGGAGAAGGTAAGCGACGCAGAAGAGGGTGGCTGGCATTGTACGAGAAGAGATTATATAGATGGTGGTCGTCGTCGTGGCATTGGGGGTGCAAGAAAGAATGATAGGATGATGATAACGAGCAAAAGTTTATGCATTCTTCTGCCAAGGAGTCTTGAGCAACCGAACCTTCAGACCTACTTTTATTTCGAACATAAGATTTTAATGTTCCTGAGTGCCTAAAGTATCATCATTGCAAATTCACCGATTAGTTCCATAAATCAAAGAAAGAAAAAAAAATAATAAAAATTTAAGGCATAATGAGAATTACAAGCAGTACCTTTCAACAAGATACATCTAACGATAATGCACTGGGCCACCTAACTTCATTTCAGTTGTCAAATGAATAGTTAAATGCATTATGACATCGAAGAATATTGGTGGAAAGCATTTCTCGAGTTCGCATATGAGATGCAACCATCTTTTATATGTTTTTTCTCACGCCATCTCATATGAGATGCAATTTTAGAAGACATAAATAGTCTTTGTAACCTAGCTTTTAAAGGAAAATGCTACAACACTTTTTGAGAAATTTTTCTTTTTTCATTAGTTGGATCATTTTCCGAGACATCCCACCTAAACTCATTACATGTTTCGCATAAAATTCTTTTTTCAGTACTACCATAATAAAGAGAACAATTATTAGGACATGCATCTATCTTTTCATAACTCAGCCCCAATGTATTAATCAATTTCTCAGCCTTATAGTAAGAAGAAGCAAGTTAGTCATGACCTCCAGAAATGCTTCTCTCAACAGCTCAAGAAGCATATTAAAAATCTTGTTACTCAGCTTACCAAGGCATTTTAGGCGAAACAAACGAATAATAGAAGACAACTTCAAGAAATTTTTGCAAATATTGTCCAAATCTGTTGAGAGTCATCAATCAATTTGTAAAATTTTTTAGTCTCTAAAACAGGAATGTCCCCTTCTCTATTCAAGTCATTTGTTCCATGTTGTATCCCAAATATATCATGGACCAAGTCTTGCATGTCATCAGTCCCATTTGAAATCCCATCCAGAATTCGATATGGATTCATTGTAGTTTGAAAGTTCTTCATGTGCTATCCAATTATTATAACCCTTGATAAATCCTTCCACTTTCAAATGATCATATGCTTCCATTTCAGTCACACAAACACCTATGCCGCAATCTTTGCAAGATCACAAAATCATTCCGTCACAATTTGATCTAAAAAATGCAAAGTCTAGAAACATTTTAAATCTTGACTCGTACTTTTCACTTGTTCTTGGAAAATCCTTCCAACTTTTATCCATACTTTTAATATAAATAAATATCCTCCAACAAGCTTCCAACAGCATGAAAATGACAACTACACGTTAGGACTAGCCTGGCACTGCATTGTAGGGATCAGTTTTAGTTCTTTTGTGACACATTCAGTAGGTGGCTTCAAGTACTTCTTAAGGGATTAGAAACTATATATCCTTTTGTTCAAAACTACTGTACAAAGAGAGAGCTGATTTTGTTCAATTTTCAAGTTCATTTGGGAGACAAAAAAGTTGCAGGTAAGGGTAATTATAAAAGAAATGATAATGGAAGAGGATTGGTTAAGCAAGAAGAGAGCATGGCCTAAAGATGACTTCACTGACATGATTTTGAAATGGTCCCTTCATGACATTTTTAATGAGCATATATACAAAGATCAGGTTAGAAGTGAGGAGGATACATAGGATCAAAAGATTCACAGGTGCATAGTAGTGAGAAATATAGCATAAGATTTCATGCAGCAATCCTTTTATAGTTCTATAGTTGATTCTTCTTTGAGTTGTTGGAATGTTGATCCTTAAATGGCACAGCCAAGGTAATCAATCTTAAGGCCATAAAGTTAAGCTTCTCTATTCTAACAATATTGCCCGGCAGAAATTAGTCTCTGGACACATCTTTTTTTCATACATTTTCTAAGGTTTGAAAAATGAGGAACTCTTGTCTTAAAGGTGAAGGCATTGATGAGAGCACTCCGTCAACTAAGTTTAAGGTCAAGATACCAGAAGACATGCCATTCAAGGGTGAGAAGCAGGATTGGCTTTATATGATTTACTTGACAAATATTATGATTGACTAAACATGTTATTTTTCTTTCACGCATAATACACTCTCATATATGCTATCACCCAAAGTACGCATTTTTATCGAAAAAACGAAAAACAGGGGGGACTTGACATTTTATAGAATAGGTTATGGGCAATAAATCTATAACAAAATAGTCACATGAATCAAGTAGACAACCAAGAGGAATAAAGTTGAACAACAAGTGCACTCAAATCATAAACTATTACTACATGCATTTCAATCTCAAACGGACGGTACTAATCTCAAATGTAATCAATTTAGGACAACCTTTGAAACTTAACCCTCATAATTCAACACAATACAGTACACAGCTTTAAGAGTAGCTAATAATGTCCAATAAAATCTCAGAAAAAAAAAGAGAACAACTTAAAGAATAGACAGCTTCTTTACAGTGACATTTAGCAAAAACATTATCTAATTGCTCACAAAATAAAAAACCTTTACCATGAAATTACATACCTTCAATGGCAAAGCAAGGATAGTTTGTTTGTAGGAAGATTCAGTAGAAAAAAACTCCAAATGTTTTGACTAAGAAAAAATTTGCCGAGAATAGCTTATTGCGGAGAGAGTGTTTCTTGTGAGGGAGATGAGAAGAAGCAAAATTTGACTAAGGTTTTTGGCCAGCATATTGAAAGTTTTGAGTATTTCATGGCAAATGAATCTTCCGCCAATTGAATACGATGTCATTTTGTTTCTTTTTTTTTTGTGTATCTCACACTTTCTCAAGTGTTATGATAGGTAGTCTAAAGGCACATTATTATTCTTATATCAGATAAAATAAAAAAATAGAGTATATATTATTAAATTGATAACATGTGTCATGATAGAAGTGCTATAATAACACAAACCATCAAATGTTCTTATAAGCATGTTAGGAAAGATCATTTTTGTTGTAGTGACTGGAGTTTCAAATGATTTGAAGTTAGAAGCATGTAAAGGTTTGGTGAACTTCAAAATTGAAGTAGAATTGATTAGAGCTAAATAAAAATTGTTATGAAATTTAAGGAAACAGAATCATTTGGTCTCTTCTATCAATATGCTTGGTTCACCAACGTGTCATTACCTATATCTATATAATAAATAGAATCGTAACAAGTACACGAGGAAAATATAGCAGTATGGTAACTTTAATGTGATAACTTGAAGACCAGGTACTGTCATTTTAATTCAAATTGATACTGATATGTTAAGAATATATTAATTTATAGAAATCATTACTTGCTTGGCTTGATGGACATGCTGTTTAGTATCACATTCCAATATTATGTTGGTGACAAGCGCAGGGTATACATATAACAATTAGCTCATTACACAGTCAAGTTTTACATTTATAAAATCCTAAATACCCTACATGTGATTTTTCACATGTATATGAGTCATTTATTAAGAATAAGTGTATTAGGTATCAATCCCACAGGAAAAATTGTCAATTACCGATGTTTTTCAAATTGCTTTATTATTTAGACTATCACATGTACAAGAATTAAAATCTACACTATAAAAATAACAAAAATATAGTGGAAAACTCCTAGAGGCATGGAATTCCTCACTACTCTTGTAAATGAAATTACTAGTTAAATGAATGCTATTATCTTGGTTAGTTATGACGTAATTTCCTAATGTATGTGAAACCTACTCTCGTAGTGAATCAATTATACTTGTAACTAAAGCATACCTACTCTCGTGATTATGAAATTAATTACAAACTCATTTTTTCTATGAAATTATATGAACAAAGCACTAAAGCCACAAAGGTGCACCTCTACTCTCATGAGTGTTCTCCCTAGATTTATCATTTCCTTGAACTGACATTAAATTTCAGCTCTCATTGCAAATTTAACACCTTAAAATTATCACAATTAATGGCCAGTTAATCATGATTAGATAAGCAAAAGTGATAAATAATTTGCTCAAAAAAATTGTTGGCATGTCAAACCAACAAAAATAAAAGTTCCTACTCTAAAAATATGAATTCGAGTGTAGTGGTGAGTATGGTCGTATCCACAGGGATTGGGTGATTTATTTCTTTGTGAAGATAATAAATAAAAAGGGGGATTATGAGAAATTAACTAAATAGCTTACTTGAATAAAAATAAAGACAATAGCACAAAATTAAATAAAAATAAATCAAGAAAAGACAACACTCTAGTCAAAGGTCTAATTTTTACTTTGGTTCATTTAAATGATCATCGATGCAAAGGTGAGATCACTTATTCATAAATAAACTAGTTATAGTTGTCAACAAGTTCTGACAACTTGCCTCTCCTTACTATTTTGATAACCACAACACGCTCTGTGGCTATTTCTCTTGCCAAGTAAGCAACTCTAAACAAGCTCTTAGGATTTAACCTATTGACAGCATTAATAATTAGAGAAACTACCAATTCCAACCAACAAACACACAAGTTCGGTTCATTTAAGTTAGATTATATATTCTCCTAACATAAATTCGAAAGTCTCTTTTACAATCAAATTATATCACGCGTCACAAATACTAAAACCATCAAACAATTACGGATTTGATATTTTAGATAACAATAGAATATTTCGACAATTAAATATTGATCAGATATTTAACTGTAGAAAATAATCATAATCATGAATAAGCAGAGAATATATAAATACTCATAAATAAATGAAGCAAACAAATCAAATTAGATCTCATAGTATTGTCAAACCAAAGCTTCAATTATCGTTCCACTAAAAAAGAAACTAGTCGCTCCTCTTGGTGGATTTGCGGCCACAAAATACTAGGATTTATTGTAGAGAAAAAGAGGAAAAATGAATCCAAGATGCCCTTCTAAGGCTTATGCCCCTCCTTTTATAAGGTTTTTCTCCTCTTCTAATAAGGAAAGGATTCCTTATCCTTCTTAACTTCCTACCAAAAGTCAATTATCCAATTAAAACATATCAATTGATTTTCAAAGTAAAATACATCAAGTCATAAGCAATTAGGATCTCCAATTCCATGACTAATGTGGAAAACCATGAAACGTAACGGACTTCTTGATCACATGGCAGATAGATCTCATGTCCTGCGAACTCTTGACTTCCTTGTAGAATAAGACACAGTCACGCTTAACAGAATGGAGTCTTCTGGACATCAATCTTTCAAAGCATCAATTTGCGTTTGACAAAGCGAGGGCATGTCTTATAAGAAGACGTCGTTTGGTAATTCGACTTTTAATGCACCTTTTACTCCATTCTCACAGATAATTCTTAAAAACAACACCAAAAATCAAATATGAGTGAAATTTATTTAGTAACACCATATTTTAGCAAAATAAAGGGGAAAATATTCACCAATTATATGCACAATTAGCCACTTAACAGTAATATCATAAAATAACCAAGTAAACATCACTAACAAGTTATAGAAAGTTCATCCATAACTATAAGCATAAACATTAGCAAAACATGAAAACAAACATCAAACTTGTATTATAGTTAAACATGAAATCAAACACAAAAGAGAAAGTGATAGGAGAGAAGTCAACCTTATCACATGAGTTTCAAACTCTCCATCTTTGCTCTTCAAATCTTCATCCAAATCTAACTACAAATACAAGATGGATAAACTACACTTAACTATACTAATCTACCCTAACTAATAAACTAAAGAAATTCTAGTGAAGACTACATTTTGGTGGAGTCTCTCTAGCCTTCCAAAGTTGTGAAAATATTCTTCAAGGCTACTATTTATAGAGAGATTCAAGCTACAAATGGGTTATTTCTAGTTGTTATTTTCTTGAAACTCTCAAAGGTTGGTTCTCCAACTTTTCACATTCTTTTTGGTCAGATATAGCCGAAATTGCTTGTTGGAATTGAACTGAAAAGTTGTGTGAACAAAAAACAAGTTGTGGAACACGTTTCAGCTGAAAATAATGAATACACAACCTCAAAAATGCGACCTTAGGTCACATATTGTATCCCACGTATTGCCTTTTGTAGGTTTGCTTAATTCTGAACAGATTTCATCCTTGCTCTATTTTTTGTTCAAATTCAACTGATATTTTCTTGATTATGGAGGATAACCTAGCTTTTGTGTAAAGTATAAAATTGTAGCCTTTTAAGTTAGCTTTCCAATGCATCAAGAATCATCCAATTTGGACCTCTGTGGATCGAGAAATGACCAAAATACCTTCGACTAGTTAGAACCCTGTTATAGCTTTTGACAATGAAAATGCACTTTGGTGTTTTGACATTTTGAGAAGGAAAAAAACTAAAATGGACTTTGATATCTTCACACTAAATGTAGATCTATCTTTTAGATTCAAAATGGTATAAGAATCATCTCAATCCAATACTTGTAATTCAAGATATTGCCGAAATACCACAAGGTGTCAAAACTATCTATTTTGCATTTCATCCTTTGAGTATTTTGCGCTTCATGTCTTCTTTAAATTACTTCAAATCATCAATAATCATCCAATTATCTTCTCAATTCACTCCAATTGATGATTGAATCATCAAACCTACAAAAATATGAAATTTTCACTATTAAAATCCATAAAAATATAATTTTTCATACTTAAGCCACAAGATACATATTTTCACTAGAATCCTTGTTAATTAGTTATAAAACTAAATAAAACACAGCAAAACTAACTAATAAAACACACTTAAAACATGTAAAATATACACTTATCAAACTCCCCCACATTCGAACCATTGCATGTCCTCAAACAATTAACAAATACTAACCAACAATGATCCAAAGTTTTTAAAATAAACATGTGTGCACAATTCAATTTCATTTTCTCAAAATAAGATAAATAACCATTATACAATCATGCAACTAAGTTCAAGTACTCATAATATCAAGTAAAGGAGGGTCAATTATACCATGATTTTAACTAGTTCAACTCAATTTCTCATCCTTATCCAATTTCACAAGCAAATAAAACCTATTGTCAATAAAATATTTTCTAAACCCATGATCATCTTCTTATTCGAACTTAGAGAGGGATTTATTTATATAATATATCTAAATATATACTCAAGTTGTGAAAATGTCTTTTTACGTGAAATCGACATTTTTAGATGAAATTTCCGGTAATTCAACACTTCACATACTCAAATTACCTTGCATGCTCTTAATTCAAATACCGTTTTATGCGAAAGTCAACATTTATAGATGAAAACTCCCAGTTACTAAGTACAAGAACCATTGGAGTAGAATAATTTTTATTCGCTTTTCTTTTCTTCTTTTTTTCTTCTCCCTTTCAAAGTAAAGATAATAAACATTCTCTCAAAAGAATAATCATCAGAAGTGCATTTGCATTCATTGATCATATTTATCACTTAACTATGTAAAATCAAATAAAGAGAAGAAATTTCATCAAACATGCAAAATGTAGGCATAATTTCTCTACTTTTCAGAATATATTTTTCTATAAATGCACAAATTATAATCACATAATAGTCATTTTCAAATTAAATGAGGAAAGAAGTTTTTAATCACATATATTTATCTCAAAAGTAGAAGGAATTTGAATTACTAATGGTATTGAACTTGTTACCCATGGATAAAATAGAAAAAATTTGAAATATTTTGGGGCAAATTTATAAATTTGAAAGAGATTTTGAAAAAGGTTTGACAGAGTTTTCCCTTATAACTGGACTAAATTCCCTGCCAACAAATCCAAATTTGAACAAATTAAAACACAAGAAATATTTTCAATATCAAGTCCAAATCATTTCAGGCACAAGTCAATCACATACAATGCATATAATCTCAATTCTTCCCCCCTCCCTCCCCTCCCACACTTAAAATGCACATTGTCCTTAATGTATAAAAAGGAAAATCAAGATAAAGAAAAGAATACTCCCATATCGACGTGATTGACGTGTGCAAATATGAAACTTCACAATCTATTGTCCGTGTATTTTCAAAACTTGATGAGTTTCATTGGATAACTATTAGTGATATAAATCTAAGAAGTGAAAATGAAAAACAAAGGTGATAACAAAGGCATTAATAAACATGTAACTGCGATCTGCAACTCTACGCTTTTGTGATAGTGATGTACCTATAGAAAATACACAACAAGCTACTCAAAGTATAAGGAAATACATAAGGAAAGGAAGAAGAAGAGAATGAACAAGGAACCTACATTTTTCTTTAAAAAGAACCCTAAAAACGCGACTGCAGAAAACGCAAATTTGAGGTCCTATTTTAAACCTCTCATTTTCTGCTTAATTTTTACAAAGAGAAAAATGCAATTTTGGTACCTAAACTTTGACGTACGAGCGATTTTAGTCCCCAAATTTTGGACGAAAACAAATTTGGTACCCGAACTTTCAAATTTTGAGCACATTAAGTACACTTGACGATTTTTTCCCAAATTGTTACCGGAAAAAGCCATGTAACAGTCACGTGTCCGGCCAAAATGGAATTCAAAAAGGCCAAAAATGCAGTTTTGGTACCTAAATTTTGACACACGAGCGGTTTTAATCCCCAAATTTTTGACGAAAATAAATTTGGTACCCAAACTTTCAAATTTTGAACACATTAAGTACCCTTGACAATTTTTTCCCAAATTATTATAAAAAAAAAACCATATGACAGTCACGTGTCCGGCCACACTTGTATAAAAAAAAGGCCTAAAAAATGCCAAATGCCATTCTAATACTAAGTATTAAATTTAAGGACTAATAACGTAATAAAGAAAAAATTCAAGGACTAAATAACATCACATGAGTCAACAAAACCCAAGAACCGATACAAATGAGCTCCAATTCCAGACAAATTTTGTGACTTAATTCTTAGATTAATGTACTGGAATTGGAGCTCATTTGTATCGGTTCTTGGGTTTTGTTGACTCATGTGATGTTATTTAGTTCTTGAATTTTTTCTTTATTACGCTATTAGTCCTTAAATTTAATACTTAGTATTATAATGGCATTTGACATTTTTTGGCCTTTTTTTTATACAATTATGGCTGGACACGTGACTGTCATATGGCTTTTTTTGGTAACAATTTGGAAAAAATCGTCAAAGATACTTAATGTGCTCAAAATTTGAAAGTTTGGATACCAAATTTGTTTTTGTCCAAAATTTGGGGACAAAAATCGCTCGTGCGTCAAAGTTTAGGTACCAAAACTGCATTTTGACCTTTTTTATTCCATTTTGGCCAAACACGTAACAGTCACATGGTTGTTTCCGGTAACAATTTGGAAAAAAATCATCAAGAGTACTTAATGTGCTCAAAATTTGAAAGTTCGGGTGCCAAATTTGTTTTCGTCCAAAATTTGGGGACTAAAACCGCTCGTGCGTCAAAGTTTAGGTACCAAAACTGCATTTTTCTCTTTTACAAAACAGCATACACAACTTCAGGAATATGTGACCTGAAGTAGCGTATTTAATGCCGCATTTTTTGTTGGAAATTCGCCGAAGACAATACGCGACTTGTAGTCCCAGTTTTATGGGCGCCGCATTTTCTTCAGCAAATTTTGTAGAAATGTTAACTTTCCAAAATTATATATGGTATCCCAATTATTCAAAATGCATTCTAGATAATTCTTTTGTTAAAATATTCAATGCACGAATATGTAAAAGGATCAAAACATGCATTTTAATCCTCTTTAACAAATTAAAAACAACTTTTATTCAAATCGAGAGGTGGAGTTCCTTGATCGAATTTCGTCTTTTTCACCTCATTTGATTACTTTGACTTCTATTTCTCAAACCTATAAAAGATAATTCAAACACATAATTTAAATATAAAATCACATAAAATTAACATAAATAACAAAAAGGGAAAATCGTTCAAAACGTCCCTCACATTTTGTAAAATAACTTTTTCGTCCCTTACTTTTAAAAGTGTACTTTTATGTCCCTTACAAATTCACGTTGG
The DNA here is from genome assembly GCF_003713205.1 of Coffea eugenioides. Taxonomy (NCBI): domain Eukaryota; kingdom Viridiplantae; phylum Streptophyta; class Magnoliopsida; order Gentianales; family Rubiaceae; genus Coffea; species Coffea eugenioides. The sequence goes on from NC_040041.1 coordinate 17,538,192, forward strand.
TCAAATTTAGTCCCTATCTAGGTTTCCGACTAGTTTTTGACCAGAATTCATCGCATGACTTGCATGTGATCATTTTTTAGGGGAAAAATTATCAAATCAAAATTTACATAATCCATCTATAGTCCCTTACATTTCACAAAATGAATCGTTTCGTCCCTTACATTTCACAAAATAAATTTTTTCGTCCCTCAGATTTCTCAAAATGAATTTTTTTATCTCTCATTGACCACGTGTATGAATAGTTTTTATTTTTTTTAAATGCATGAATATATCTATTTGATTTTATGTAAACAGTACAAATAATATATAATATATCTCTATTTGATTTCACCTAAACAGATCAATATGTACATGGTTTTAAATCTAATAATTTTGTTTTAAACCTATATATATATGTGTGTGATTTCAGCATGTGAATCTATTCAATATTTGTAACCTTTTCTATTTTAGTAATAATTCATTTATTGAGTTGTTTAATAAGAGTATCTAATTAATCGGTGTTAATTCGAATTCTATAGTCATGCTAACAAATTACAATATAAATCTGAAATTTTTACTCGCTACTGTTAAGTCCAACAATTGAATTTCTTACCTTATGATTATTTTAAAATTTGAAAGTGTCATTACTTATTTTTTTTTGTGATACTTTTCCTTTGTTTATTTTTTCTGTCTAAATTTAATTCGATATAAATACTTGATAATGTTTAGAATTAAATGTCTTCTTTGTTTTCAATTTTCGAGTAAAAGGAATGAACATGAGTGAAAAACTAACAATTTTTTAAAACCCCTATATATATCTATTTTAATTTCACATAAATAGTATGTTTAAGTGAAAATTAAATAGAGATATATTACATGCTATTTGTATTGTCCATGTGAGATCAAATAGATATATAAATTAGCTTTAAAAAAAGTTATTCATACACATGAACAATGAGAAATGAAAAAATTTATTTTGTAAAATATAAGGGATGAAAAAATTCATTTTTGTGAAATGTAAGGGACAAAACAATTCATTTTGTGAAATGTGAGAGACTATGGATTGAATTATGTAAATTTTGATTTGATAATTTTGCTCTTAAAAAATGATCACGTGCAAGGCACGTGGTAGATTCCGACAAAAAACTAGTCGGAAACCTAGATAGGGACCAAATTTAATTAATATGAATTTGTAAGGGACATAAAAGTACACTTTTAAAAGTAAGGGACGAAAAAAGTCATTTTGTAAAATGTGAGGGACTTTTTGAACGATTTTCCCTAACAAAAACGTTGGGTTGGCTCTTATTTTCTGCATTTCCTTAAATGGGTCGAAGCCCCTCCCCCTATGGGATGGGGTGGTGGCCCTGATTGGTGCAACAAGCATATCAAAGTCGTAATGAATATTGGTACTCCAGCATTTCTTGGTGTTCCCAAGGCTGTCGGCAACTTATTGTGTGCGGAGAGCAAAGATGTCGCATTTCTCAGGTTGGTGTTCTTGCACCCATCCAAGACAATAAACTCAAATTTGTATTTTAAAATAGATATGACGTTATTAAATATAAGCTTCTTTTATTCTTTGCCGTTAGGACACGTAATAAGTATACAAAATATAAAAGGTTGACCATTTTCAAATTTTAAACATTATCATTTATCTAAATTCAAGAAATTTTAGTAAAGAAATCATGAGTTGATGTCTTTTGATCCATGCACCATTAGTTCCATGAACTCAACTCAAGGCGTGCAAGGGCAGTGAAGCTGCTCCAGGTGCCTCCTACTACAGATGCATAGTAGCACTTGATGTGGTTTAGCCAAAAAACTTTCAGGCTCAGCTTTAGAAACTGGACAGCTGCTTCATCTTTTTATCTATCTATCCAGCTGAGAATAAACGGTGCAAAAAACAAATTGCTCAAAGGTTCTCCTCTTCTTCCCTCTCGTCTTTATTTATTTATTTATTTTGGTCAAAATCCTCCTCTTCTTCTATCTATGTATGTGATGAGCAAGTAGTAGAGACAAATCTTAAATCCTTTTAGGTTTTGAATCTGAACATTTTGATATTCTTCTTTCATTAAATATTCTGTTCGTGTTGTTTTCTCCTTTTACTTATCTGATTTGAACTTGACCATTTTTTTGTGATTGTAGGTGGGATAAGTTGGTAAATTTCATGTTTTATTATGTGAATTCTGATTTTCCCTTTTTTATAAATTAGGTTTTGGTTGTAATTTTCCAGGTTTTTTGTATATGAATCCTTTCTTTTTCCTGCTTCACAACCAAAAAACATGAAAGGAAAACATCCTACGTTGCTCACTTAGTGTTATTTGGGCAGAAATTCTTTCATGAAAGGAAACTGGTGAACAATCCTGTGGAAAATGATGCTATGCCTTCGTTTCCTCAAACCACAGACACAGAGACTAATAAGGACCCTAAACAACTGTTTCCAGAAATTAATCAGAATAAACCAACACAAGGACAAAAGGTGAATGTCAAAAGCGCAGCTGTGAATAATGTTGGAGCCTGTTTAGAGCAGACTCCAGAGGAGCAACACTCCATTTGTTCTGTTCCTGCTTTTCTATTGGATGGAAAGATTACGACTCCTGTCGTCGACCATCATCCACCTATGACACAGCAATCAAATAATGAAAGCTTATTGAGAAGAGAGCTTGAGTTCTTAACTTGCAGCCTTCTAAACTCATCCAAAAACGTCACTTTACTGAAGGATGAGTTGAAGAGACTCAAAGCTAAGATGGAGCATGATGCTCTTGTAAACACTACCCTTGAGGCTTGAACTCAACTCAACAAGGCAAAAAAAAATAAAAGCAAAAGAGTTGATATGCCCAAACGATTTTCGTACTTTTCATGCACGAACGTCTAACCATTGGATCCAATTTGGTCAATTTCATATTTGGAGCTAGTATTTTGAACCTAACTTCAAACTAATTTTCTTTTTACTTTCAAATTCGACTATACACTTGATGATACATGATACAAGGTCTTTTTCTTTGTCTCTTTTTTTTTTTCAGTTCCTTTCAATGGTTGAAGAAGACAACGTAAAAAGATTGAATCAAAACATAATTCCAAATACAAATGGATCAATGATGAATATGTTGAACGGTAATTGAGCTAGAATAATGATGTTTATTTAACTAAAAATGTCATATTCTTTAGAAGTTGGGAAATTTGTTTCACAAGGGGGGTTAAGAAAGTAATGATTTTTGTATCAAGAGTTTCATGTTCTTATGTATTTAAAAAACCCTTTGAATCTACGACATTGATGACTTAATCTTTGTTACTTCTTTCAATGAAACATAATTCCGAAAACATACGTATTCTATATCAGTTATAAAATGAATATGCTGCCATGTCCTTGTACATTTTTAGAAAACGATATATCTATACTTACATAAAGAGACTAAAAAATGATATATATATATATATATATATTGGGCGGAATGAAAGTGCATTGATACCAGGATCTGCAGAAGGACTGAAACTACATTGATATATCCTTATCCTTATACTATATAAAATTGAGTTTTGGTCAAAGAATAGGTTGAATTGCAACCGCATAGGTGGGGGTTTTCTGGGAATGTGAAATATTGTGTATTAGTTTAAAAGTTTTAGGTACAAGTTAAGGAAGCATGTATTTGGATATGTTTATTGAAATGACCCATTTTAATACATTTAAAGTTGTCATTGATGAGTCATCTGGGTATTGATGGAATGTGTAATTAGTGTGCAACCGTTTTTACATTTTGTACAAACCATATATGCTTGTGTGTTTGTGTAATTACCGGAATTTCTCTTAACTACCAATAATTCCCTTTTTCAGCCGCAGATAACCATTTGAAATATTGCTTTGTCTTAAAAGTTTGAATGGCAATCGGATTTAGGAAATGAGCCAACGATTTTTCTATCAATGGTAGGAACCCATTTCTCTATCGTTTATAATCTGCATTTATGAGCCACAAATGTTGGTCAATTTATTCCCTTTCAGCCTCAGAAGTTAAGTTTTCGCTTTTTGTCTTTGTCTACAAAGATTTGCCTCATCGTTTTCTCTTCCATCCAAGCACAATTCTGAAATTACCTATTATTTCGTCATTAATTACACCCAATTCAATTGCCGAACCGTTGGTATGTTAATGCCTAAACGGTTGGTGTAATTATCGAAATTTCCCTTAACTACCAATAATTCCCTTTTTCAACCGCAGATAACCGTTTGAAATGTTGCTTTGTCTTAAAAGTTTGAATGGCAATCGGATTTAGGAAATGAACCAACGATTTCTCTATCAATGGTAGGAACCCATTTCTCTATCATTTATAATCTGCATTTATGAGCCACAAATATTGGTCAATTTATCCCCTTTTAGCCTCAGGAGTTAAGTTTTCCCTTTTTGTCTTTGTCTACAACGATTTGCCTCATCGTTTTCTCTTCCATACGAGCACAACTCTGAAATTACCTATTATTTCGTCATTAATTACACCCAATTCAATTGCCGAACCATTGGTATGTTAATGCCTAAACGGTTGATTATCAGTTTCTCCCTGTTCGCATTCTAGAATTGGAATAATTCTACCTGATTTCATACTAATCAGCTCAGAATGCTCTTCAGTGCCAGCTACTCCTGGTGGTTCAACGTGAGGTTAGATTTCCCCCCCAATTTTTCAGTTCCGCCTTTAATTTTGTCGGTGTGTTCTTAGTACCTACAATTAGCGACTCTTATCACATTGCCTAATTGCAAGATAGCATTTTTCGCGTTGCATAACCTCAATTAGTCTGGGTTGATTATAATCTTATAGGTTTGGAGCAACAATAAGAAAGAGCTCTCGGTGGGGATTCTGGAATAAGCTTAACTTTCTGTGTTGCTATGTTTTTCTGCATTATTAACGACCTTCAATTTGACATAATTTTATTGTAATACTATGTGAATTAATTGATTATATCGTTTATCTTTTCATACTAAATTTTATTTCTTCTCACAATGTACTATTGTTTGTTCAACAAAAAAATCTCATTCCCCATAGGCACCAAACACCCGCGCAATGCACAGGCACTCCCCTCTAGTATATATATATGTGTGCACGCAGCGTAAAGAGAGATACATAGATGAATTTGAGAAGAATCAATGGCTGTGGTTAATTGAGATTTTGAACATAGGCAACCTTTTTATGCCTACTTTTGAAAAACATGAACACCAATTATATATAAGTTTGTGGATCTTGAACATTTTTGGAATATTTGTAATTTGATAGGTAGGGTTTGATACCTTCTTATGCTGTAAATTAGTGATCTGCTAAGCTTTTATCTAATGTCATTTGATCAACACTATATATATTGTCTCTAATTACATATTTTCTTTTATTTAATTTGATATTCTAGTGCATAACTGTAGTCTGTGACGCCCCCACATCTCCTTAAGGCGAACCAAAGGGTATCCGCGGGACGCCTGCCCAAGTCTCGTCAGGACTCAAGTAATTTACGTTCAGCTTATAACGGTACTAGACATCACACCCAGATAATATAAATGCAATTAGTGCAGAAGCGTTTAAACTAAACAATATTTAACAATTACCAAATCCATATAACGGGTTTCCAAATACATCCCAAATATACAATAGCCAAATTGTCTAGTCAATGAAATTGGAACCCTATTACAAAAGTCCACAAAAGTACTCAAAAATAGAAATTTCTTCCAAATCTCATTCCAAGCCCAAACCTGTTAAGAAAAACAAATCTATAGGGTAAGCAAAACGCTCGTGAGGCCAAGAACACACATGCAAGCACATTGTTCAAGTAACAATCCCAAATTGACAAGTCGAGCAATAATATATCTATGATTAATAAGTTACGAGGAAAGTAACCGTAAATAATTCAAGGATACTGGAGATCTCAGGAGCTATGTTCCACTTGCACGATCAATAAACTCCACGAGTTAACACTCTGTCAATCGGGTAGATTTAGTCCGTAGAACTCCACTTAACCTGTTCCCTTTCACCTTACATACCCCTGTTTCGGGCCCGCCTGTCATTTGTTTAAGGCAATACTACTCGAGTATGCCAAGCAAAATCTCTCACTAGATCAAGCTTTTCAATTTTTTCCATGGTTTACCAAGGAACCTGACCAAACCCATACCGGCTCGAGTCCTCGAGTCCAAGGTTCGCCAATGAGATGTGGGCGTCCCCCAAGTATGTTCGAGTGTCGAGGAGATTCACTCTAACGACGTACGCAACCATAGCATACTATTTCAAGTCAAACAAGCAAGTAACATGTGCAAGCAATTGAGACATTCGAGTATTTCAAGTGCGAGTCATTTATTTCAAGCGAGAACGGGTGCAATAAAGTACACTCTCGTCTCGAATTTTAAAATCTCAAGTATCAATAACAAGTAAACATGTATCTGGTTCACAGTAGTTCAAGTAACACACACTTGACACTCGCCAAGTAAAACGAGAAGAAAAGGGCACTCGAAATTCAAGCGTCTGCCGTGGGATCCTCTTAAAGTTCCTCTTGGGTGCCTGAACAATTAACAATAGACTATTACTAATAGTCCCCAAACAATGAGGAGAGTTGCACACTAACAAGGTCTAGAAAGTATCTCGAAAATCGAGTTTAAATTCCTTTGAAAATCGAGATCGGGTTCCCCCTTTTTTTATCGAAACTCGAACGAGTTATGAGACTCGAGTAAAAATGGATTTACTATCCTTAAAATCATTGGATGGGAACGAGTACGTGCGAATAATTCTTGAAACGAACGACTGAAGTCGAAAGTGGACTGGCCACGTCACAATCCGGCCGGATTCTTGGCCGGACTGGAGGCAGTAGCCATCCTCAATTTTTTCAAATCCCAACAGCAATCTGACCGATTATCTGGCCAGAAACTGGCCGGATTCCAGCCAAATGCTTCCCGCGCGGATTTCATTTCAAATGTTCAGAATTTTTGATTTTTGGTACAATTTTGAAAAATCATAACTCACTCTTCGACTGTCAAAAATTGGTAAATTTGGTACCGTTGGAAACGTCTTTTAATGTACTAAAAATTCTTAGAAATAACCATTCCACAAATCTAAGCGGAAGGTATTCAAATTTGAGTTTGAAGATGATAACTTGCGTTATCAAGGTAGGTTCAAGTTGGTTTTTGGCCAACTTTGGAAATTCGGCAAAATTCACTCGATTTGAACTAACCTCTAAATTTTGGATCCCTATTAGAGTTGCATGCCAAGTTTATAATGGAACAAGTGAAATGAAGATTGAAGTTTTGGGCACCAAGATATGGTGACCCAAAATTACCAAAATTTCCTTGTTAAAGAAGGGTTTTTCAAATAGGATTCTTGAACTTTGGGAGTTTATTTGAACATCGAAACGGTTTCGGAATAATACCAAATTTGGTATGATTATACTACTATATAAGAGCTATCCCTCTACCAAATTTCATTGATAGATATGTACGGAAGGCTGGTGAACTAAATCACCAAGATTTCAAAATTTCCAAGGCAAGTTTCCTTGTGAATTCCGTTTCGCCGTTTTTAAGACGTTTGGCCTAAACGGTACCTCGAACATGGTCCATTTACATAAAAATATCTAAGAGGTGTTCAAGACAACATTTGGGGTGATTAACACCAAGAAATTTTGAGTACAAGTCCCAAATCAAGATTAGCTAAGGATTTAGTTCAAAAGGAGAAATCCTCTCTTTGAGTCAGTTTCAAACTTTGGCCACAACTCACTTAATTCAACTTAGAATTGACCGTGGTTGGTGGCGTTGGAAAATAATTTCATCGAACTATAATTTCTTAAAAGAAACCATTTTCAAAATCCATTCACAACTAGCTCATTTTTGAGCATCAAATCACAGTTCATAATCTGCCTTCCAGTTGTGAGCGAAACAGGACAGTGATTTCCAAACGAATGGTGTGGCTCACTCAAGTGGAATTAGAATGTGAATTTTATACCAATGGAAATTTGGGAATGTCTAATTTCCAGTGTAATAAACAGCACTCGATTTCGACATCAGAGTAAAGAGTTATGGCTGAAACAAGATGACTGCCTGGGCCAATACGGGAAAATTTTCCAGATTTCTAAACTTTGGTAATCACTTCATATGACCAACCAGATCATGTTATTTTTCCATGAAACTTTTTTACACAATCAGTATAATATATAAACAACATATATAAGCCATTAGAACCTCAAAATTTGGCATCAAAGTGCTCGAACAAGATAGGGGCAAAATGGTCACTTTTGGTCATTGCACCATCTTATACCAAGGGTCTGAATTGTCCTTTCAGACTGTCCATCGGTCTGAGAATGATAAGTAGTACTAAAGTTCAATTTAATCCCTAAAGCTTCTTGCATTTTTTGCCAGAATTTCGAAACAAATTTTGGATCTCTATCCGACACGATACTGACAGGGATTCCATGTAACCTAATGATCTCATCCAAATACAACTTAACCAACTTCTCTAATGGGTACTTCATGTTAATCGGCAGAAAATGAGCCAATTTGGTCAATCTATCCACTATCACCCAAATCGCATCATGACTTCTCTGTGTTCTTGGTAATCCCGATACAAAATCCATGATGATATTCTCCTAGTTCCACTCAGGTATTTCTAGAGGTTGCAAAAGTCCCGATAGTTTCTGATGTTCGGCTTTAATCTGTTGACAAATTAAGCATGTTTAGACAAATTGAGCAATCTCCTTTTTCATGTTCTCCCACCAATACAGACTCTTTAAGTCTTGGTACATTTTATTCCCTCCTAGATGTACCGTAAACTTTGATCGGTGTGCCTCTTCTAAAATTTCCTTTTTAACCCCTTCATTTTTGTGGCACAACTACCCGATTCTGAAATCTCAATATACCATTCGATTCCAAATTAAAGTCCGACTTGTCCCCCTTTTTAACCTTTTCCGACCACTCTGCACTTCAATGTCCTTTCCTTGAGATTCCTTGATACGTTCCATCAAATTGGAATTCAATACAATATTCCCCAAAATTACTTTCCTCGGTTCCAATCGAGGATTCCAATAACTAACTTCTTCCAACAATTGGAATTCCTTAATCATCAATCCAGCCATCTGTACTTGACGACTCAAAGTATCAGCTACTACATTAACTTTCCCTGGATGGTACTTAATCGTACAGTCATAGTCTTCCAGAATTTTCATCCATCTACGTTGCCTCAAATTCAGTTCTTTCTGTGAAAATAAGTACTTAAGGCTTTTGTGATCAGTAAGGACTTCAAACGTTACTCCATACAAGTAATGTATCCATTTCTTTAAAGCAAATATCACCGCTGCCAATTCCAAGTCATGGATCAGGTAATTCCCCTTATGTGGTTTCAATTTTCTAGAGGCATATGCTATCATCTTGTTATTCTGCATCAAAACACACCCCAAACATTTCTTAGATGCATCTGTGTAAACCACAAAACTATCCTTCCCATTGGGTAGAACTAATACTGGGGTTTTGGTTAAGCGTCTTTTCAATTCCTGGAAACTCTCTTCGCACTTAGAACTCCAAATAAACTTTCCACTTTTCTTAGTTAGCTCGGTCATTGGTCCAGCACTTCTAGAAAAATTCTTGATAAATCTCCGGTAATACCCTGCCAATCCAATAAAACTCCGAATCTCGGTAGGGTTTTTCGGTCGTTTCCATTTCGAAACAGCTTCAACTTTAGTTGGACCCACTTTAATCCCATTCTTAGAAATTATGTGTCCTAAGAAAGACACTTCTTTTAACCAGAACTCACACTTGCTAAACTTAGCATATAATTGATGTTCCCTCAAAGTTTGCAAAACAATTCTCAAATGGTTCTCATGGTCCTTCATATTTTTAGAATACACCAATATGTCATCAATAAAGACCACCACAAATTGATCTAGATACGGTTTAAAGACCCTATGCATTAAATCTATGAAAGCAGCAGGTGCATTCGTTAATCCAAATGGCATCACGGTAAATTCAAAATGTCCATATCTCGAGTTAAAAGCAGTCTTGGGTATGTCCTTCTCCAAAATCCTCAACTGATAATAACCCTGTCTCAAATCCAACTTCGAGCCCTTTGCAATTGGTCAAATAATTCATCAATGTGGGGTAAAGGGTACTTATTCTTAATAGTGACCTCATTCAAGCCTCTATAGTCTATACATAGGTTCAAACTCCCGTCCTTTTTCTTAACGAACAAAACTGGGGCTCCCCACGGAGAATCACTCTCTTTTATAAAACCCCTTTCCAGCAAGTCTTACAGTTGCAATTTTAATTCTTTCAATTCTGCTGGAGCCATCCGATATAGCGTCTTAGAGATAGGTGTCACTCCCGAAGTTCCATCAATTTTAAAAGCTATTTCCCGTTTTGGAGGTAGAGACTCTAATTTCTCGGAAAAAACATCTGAAAAGTCTTTCACTACAGGCATGTCCTCCAAATTCACCTTATCACTAGGGGTGTTAATAAGAAAAGCCAAATTCTCTTGAGCTCCTTTACTTAATAATTTTCTGGACCGAATTCCTGAAATAAGTGCAGATGAAACCAATTTACCCCTTACATCCAACTTCAGGGTTGCCTCCTCTGGAATACATAATTCTACAATTTTCGTCCTACAATTCAATTGGGCATTAGAGCGAGCTAGCCAATCTATTCCTAAAATCACATCATATCCCTTAATTGCTAAACCTACCAGGTCGGCCAATAGTTTTCGTTCCCCAACACAGACTTCACAATCTCTATATACCAGGTTAGCAATTAAACTTTGATCTTCAGTGGGTGTTTTAACTTCCAAGTCATACAGTAACTTAATTGGTTTCAAGTCTATCCCACTCATAAAGTTAGGATTTACAAAAGAATGTGTTGCACCCGGATCAATTAAAACCCTAATTAAACGATGAAAGATTGGAATGGTACCTTCAACCACTTCAGTCGCCTTAAGAATTTGCTGATAGTCCAAGGCATAAACTCTAGCCGGCACTTTCGGTCGACTTCCTCTAGCATTGGTCTGCTTAGATGTTGACTTTTCTGGCCTCTGAGTGTTACTTCCCATTTTTGGTACTTTCGGACAATTCGCGACTTGATGTTCGGCACTACCACAAAACAAGCACTTCCCCGACTTTCTCCAGCAGTCATTCTCGGAATGATTGAGTTTTTCACAATATCCACAAGTAACCTGAGGGGTCACTGCCGAACCAGTAGAAGGCGCACCCCTAACTTGAGTTGGGCCACCACAACCTCCTCTAGACAAAACTCCCCTAAAAGCTCCAACAATCCTTGTTCCTCCCGCTCCTCTTCCCATTTTGGAAGGTTGTGTACTCTTACCAGCCTGCCCTGATGCAGAGCCAGAAAAATATCTCTTTCTATTGTGAAAGTCTCTCACCTGCAATCTTGCACTCTCAACCCTTTGTGTCTTCTCTAAAGCTTCAGTAAATGTAGAAATTTGGGCTGCGGTCAAACCCTCTTGAATTTCCACATTGAGCCCTTGTACAAATCGCCTTATCCTCTTTCGTTTATTAGTTACCAATTCAGGGGCGTACTTTGAAAGTTTAGTAAATTTTCCCTCATACTCCGCTACACTAAGGGTTTCTTGTTTCAATTTGATAAATTCATCCTCCCTCTTCTCCTGGATTAAGGGTGGAAGGAACTTTTCATTAAATTCCCTCGTAAAATTCTCCCAAGTCCAAGAGGTTTGAACTCTTTCCCATTTTCCTTTCACCATGTCCCACCAAACACAAGCTACTCCCTCAAACGGAAAGGCTGCAAAATTCACTCGCATATCCTCAATATAGTCTAAAGCAGTGAATATATTGGTCATCCTTTCTAACCAATTCTCCGCTACCTCAGGATCAGGTTCGCCAAGGAACTTAAGCGAGTTAAATTTCAAGAACCTCTCTACGGCTCTATCCTTACCCCTATCCTGTCCCCCAGTTTGGTTAAGCGGTTCAGGACCTTGTCTATCAGCTAAACGTTCTAGAATATCAGTCATCCTGTTAATAGCAGTAGTCACTTGATTACCTTCAACATTTTCCTGACCCTGGATCGGTCCAGTTGCCAATCCCTGGTCATTCCCCTGAGATTGGGCCTGTCTAGTCCCTCGCCTACGGTCTCGGCCCCTTTTTAGTCCTTCCATAACCTAGGCGTGCCTAGTGCAAGGAATAAGTCAATTATGCGGTGCAAGGTATAAAGCAGGAACAAATCAAGAAAATATTGAAAATAATAATAATTTACATTCAATAACATGTCAAGTTCATATAATTAGCAAGTTATGGGGGAAATCACAAAAATATAGCACACAGGTGCCACAAAGTACTTTTAGTCACAGAAGACTAAAGTGAAACAAGTGCCTCAAAAATAGGCCACACAGTCATGCAAAATACAATGGTCTCAGCACTTAGCGTCACCCCAACTAATTCTAACTACACTAGTCAAAAGAGTCAAAAGAGAGGTCAAACTGCCTAAACCTAGTCCGCAGTAGGACTATCAGGAGGAACCTCCTCCTTAGGATCCTCCTCCGGATCCTCCTCCAGAAACCCTATCACGAACCTCCTCCCTCAACCTAGTAAGCTGATCCCCAGTGCTCCGAAACTCCTCATTAATAATAGCAGATGTAGCTACTTCGCCCTCTATCACCTCCTCGAACTCGGCGATCCTCTTGCCCTGAGCGCTAACCTTCTGTCTAAATTCGTCCACTTCAGCCTGTAAGTCCAAGTTGGCATTCACCAACTGACGACGCTCATCGTCCAAGGCCACTACAACGTGGTTTGGGTAAGCAAATGTCACCCTACAAGCACATCGGGGGTATCGAGTAGCAGGCGAGTAGCGTACACGAGCTTCCCCACCTAAAGCTCGGTAGTAGATAAGCTTAGGAGGCACTACATGACCATTCCCATGGTCATTCCCATTAGCTGCCGGAACTCTATTTCCGTTTTCCATTCCTGCAAAATAATAGCACTTTTCGGGTTAGAAATTAAATCACTATCTAGTTTGGATGTCTTTTATGCATGCCTAACCCAATCACTTGTATGCTCCAAATACCCCCTAAGGTGCAACTTAATTATCCCGTCTCAAGTCTTAAGGGTAGAGTATCTAATATGTCTCCCATATAGATCTCTAACCTAACGCTCTGATACCAACTGTGACGCCCCCACTTCTCCTTAAGGCAAACCAAAGGGTATCCGCAGGACGCCTGCCCAACTCTCGCCAGGACTCAAGTAATTTACGTTCAACTTATAACGGTACTAGACATCACACCCAGATAATATAAATGCAATTAGTGCGGAAGCGTTTAAACTTAACAATATTTAATAATTACCAAATCCATATAACGAATTTCCAAATACATCCCAAATATACAATAGCCATAATGTCTAGTCAATAAAATTGGAATCCTATTACAAAAGTCCACAAAAGTACTCAAAAATAGAAATTTCTTCCAAATCTCATTCCAAGCCCAAATCTGTTAAGGAAAATAAATCTATAGGGTGAGCAAAACGCTCGTGAGGCCAAGAACACACATGCAAGTACATTGTTCAAATAACAATCCCAAATTGACAAGTCGAGTAATAATATATTCATGATTAATAATTTAGGAGAAAAGTAACCATAAACAATTCAAGGATACTGGAGCTCTCAGGAGCTATGTTCCACTTGCACGATCAACAACTTCCACAAATTGACACTCAATCAATCAGGTAGGTTTAGTCCGTAGAACTCCACTTAACCTGTCCCGTTTCACCTTACATACCCCTGTTTCGGGCCTGCCTGTCATTTGTTTAAGACAATACTACTCGAGTATGCCAAGCAAAATCTCTCACTCGATCAAGCTTTTCAATTTTTCTCATGGTTTACCAAGGAACCCGACCAAGCCCATGTCGGCTCGAGTCCAAGGTTCGCCAATGAAATGTGGGCGTCCCCCAAGCATGCTCGAGTGTCGAGAAAATTCACTCCAACAATATATGCAGCCATAGCATACTATTTCAAGTCAAGCAAGCAAGTAACATGTGCAAGTAATTGAGACATTCGAGTATTTTAAGTGCGAGTCATTTATTTCAAGCGAGAACGGGTGCGATAAAGTAAACCCCCATCTCGAATTTTAAAATCTCAAATATCAATAACAAGTAAACATGTATCTGGTTCACAGTAGTTCAAGTAACACACTTCACATTCACCAAGTAAAACGAGAAGAAAAGGGTACTCGAAGTTCAAGTGTCCGCCGTGGGATCCTCTTGAAGTTCCTCTTGGGTGCCTGAGCAAATTAACAATAGACTATTACTAACAGTCCCCAAACAATAAGGAGAGTTGCACACTAACACGGTCTAGAAAGTATCTCGAAAATCGAGTTTAAGTTCCTTTGAAAATCGAGATCGGGTTCCCCCCTTTTTTTTATCGAAACTCGAACGAGTTATAAGACTCGAGTAAAAATGGATTTACTATCTTTAAAATCATTGGATGGGAACGAGTACGTGCGAATAATTCTCGAAACGAACGATCGAAGTCGAAAATGGACTGGCCACGTCACAATCCAGCCGGATTCTTGGCCGGATTGGAGGCAGTAGCCATCCTCAAATTTTCAAATCCCAACAGCAATCCGGCCGATTATCCAGCCAGAAACTAGCCGGATTCAAGGCCGGATTCCAGCAAAATGCTTCTCGCGCGGATTTCATTTCAAATGTTCAGAATTTTCGATTTTTGGTACAATCTTTGAAAAATCATAACTCATTCTTCGATTGTAAAAAATTGGTAAATTTGGTACCGTTGGAAACGTCTTTTAATGTACTAAAAATTCTTAGAAAGAACCATTCCACAAATCTAAGCGGAAGGTATTCAAATTTGAGCTTGAAGATGATAACTTGCGTTATCAAGGTAGGTTCAAGTTGGTTTTTGGCCAACTTTGAAAATTCGGCAAAATTCACTCAATTTGAACTAGCCTCTGAAATTTGGATCTCTATTAGAGTTGTATGCCAAGTTTATAATGGAACAAGTGAAATGAAGATTGAAGTTTTGGGCACCAAGATATGGTGACCCAAAGTTACCAAAATTTTCTTGTTAAAGAAGGGTTTTCCAAATAGGATTCTTGAACTTTGGGAGTTTATTTGAACATCAAAACGGTTTCGGAATAATACCAAATTTGGTATGATTATACTACCATATAAGGGCTATCCCTCTACCAAATTTCACAGATAGATATGCACGGAAGGTTGGTGAACTAAATCACCAAGATTTCAAAATTTCCAAGGCAAGTTGCCTTGTGAATTCCGTTTCGCCGTTTTTAAGACGTTTGGCCTAAACGGTACCTCGAACATGGTCCATTTACATAGAAATATCTAAGAGGTATTTAAGACAACATTTGGGGTGATCAACACCAAGAATTTTCGAGTATAAGTCTGTTTAAGACAACATTTGGGGTGATCAACACCAAGAATTTTCGAGTATAAGTCCCAAACCAAGATTAGCTAAGGATTTAGTTCAAAAGGAGAAATCCTCTCTTTGAGTCAGTTTCAAACTTTGGCCACAACTCACTCAATTCAACTTAGAATTGAGCGTTGTTGGTGGCGTTGGAAAATAATTTCATCAAGCTATAATTTCTTAGAAGAAACCATTTTTAAAATCCATTCACAACTAGCTCATTTTTTAGCATCCAATCACAGTTCATAATCTGCCTTCCAGTTATGAGCGAAACAGGACAGTGATTTCCAAATGAATGGTGTGGCTCACTCAAGTGGAACCAGAACGTGAATTTTAACCAATGGAAATCTGGGAATTTCTAATTTCCAGTGCAACAAATGGCACTCAATTTTGACATCGGAGTAAAGAGTTATGGCCGAAACAAGATGACTGCCTGGGCCAATACGGGAAAATTTTCCAGATTTCTAAACTTTGGAAATCACTTCATTTGACCAACCAAATCATGTTATTTTTCCATGAAACTTTTTACACAATCATTATAACATATAAACAACATATATAAGCCATTATAACCTCAAAATTTGGCATTAAAGAGTTCGAACAAGACAGGGGCAAAATGGTCACTTTTGGTCATTGCACCATCTTTGAGTTTCTAACATTGACCCAACATTATACCACTAATTTAAGCACTAAACCAACATAATTATCATCATCAACCACCAAATCAGTCCATCAACCAAAGTGGGAGTTCATAGAGCCCACACAACCATTTTTCCATCATAAACAAACCACCCACATGCATACAAGAGCTTAAAGGTGTACTAGAACTTCCATAAATCAAAACTAGAAGGTTTGATCATTACTTACTTTGGTTGATGAGCTAAGCAGAAATTTCGGTCCTCTTGGTCCAAGAAAATCGTGGAAAGTTCCCTTCTTTTGTAGCTAGATGAACTCTCCAAGTGTTAAGCTAAGTATGGTTAAATTTTGGTGGCATTTGGTGGTGTTTTTGTTGAAAAAATGAGGATGAAAAATGAAGAACTTGGGTGTTGTTTTTGCAGCTTGATGGCCGGCTTGTGAGGAAGAGAGAGAGAGAGTTGATAAAAAATGTAGCTTCCTTGAGAAGCTTCAATGTGTGGCCCAAGTTGGTGCAAAAGTCAACTCTCCTCCGCGCGTATACGCGCGCGTTTTGTGCTCGATTCCTCTCGAATTTATTTCACTAGTGCACTAAACCTCCAATACACTTATATTCATATGAATATTATTCGCTCTTAATTGTCCCAAAATAATGGTTTAAAGTCTCTCAATTAAATCGCGCGTGTGAAAACGCGTATCTCCACTTTAAGCGCGATAGAGTGAAACCTTCAAGAGATTCTTATAACGATCGTACCACTAACTATCACTTGAGTATTTAAACTTGAAATTACCTATTTTAGGACCATAGTACATGTCTCCAATTTTTCGAACTTATTGCACTCCCAATTGACTAAAGTTTACAGACACGTTTTTACTATTTACATTAATCGAGCTTTCAAAAATTAATTTTTGAAACGAGTTACTTTAAAAATATAATGAAGTCATAATTCCATATATTTAAGTCTAATAAGGTTAGAAAATAATAATCGGAGCAAATATTAGGATAAATAATTAAATGAGTAAAAATAAGAGTCGAAAAATAATAATGTTTACGAGTCCTCACATAGTCGGATGTATGTAGATCAAATTTGGTCAAGTTGAAGTTGTTGACTATTGAACTTATGTGACTTAACATTTATGTCGGATCAATAAGTATACAAATTTGTGAATTTATTCTGCAGTCCAAATACATAAATACTTTTTCGGTATTTAGTATGACTATGCAGGTAGAATTTATCAATCATAACGAGATAATTGTGCATAACTTCGAACTATAAACAACCATCTAAATATACACAAGATTACATTAAATTGATAATTTTTTCTCTCTTTTTTTATTAATTGCAATAAAAATTTTATACTAAAAAATTATTACAACAAGAAACATGCAAGGGACATACTACACAATACTAGTTGATAAAAAAAGAAAACCTTTCAAATCAGTGAGCATACTTTTTCATCATATTGCAACATTTGTATCTCATATAAAATAGTCATACTCGATATAGATTGATCGTTTATAGTAAATACAAATTGTAATAATTTGAAAATCCTCAAAGACACATTAATTTAATTTGACAATATGGAGGAAATTTGACAAAGTTGTTTTCTCTGATGAGGTTTTTCTAATTCTGTATTACGTCTGTCTACATAATGTATTTTGCAACAATTTCAAATCCTCAGAGGTAGATTGATTTAATTCGATGATATGAGCGGAAAGTTGACAAAAAAAAAATTTCTGATGAGGTGTTTCTAATTATGTATTACATTTGTCTAATGTAATTTGCAACAATTTCAAATCCTAAAAGTGTGACAAGATTTTAAAGCATTATTTTGAGGAGCAATTGAATGAAACAAGACGTGCTGAATTATTTTCACATTTTTCAGTTAGCTCTCTAATCAAAGTTGAAATTAAGAAAGAATTCGTCAAAATGCCAAAAGGTTGTTCCACTGGAGACAAACTGCAAATTGGTCAGATGTATTTGCATGCTGATTAGAAACCATGAAGGTACGCGCCCATGTCTTCTTTCTCATCTAGCAATATTACTGCATAACACATCTTTATACTCATAGTTTTCGTATTTGCTAATTTCTTGATTTTTCTACGCCTTTTGCCTGCAAACCAAACCCAAATTCCCAAATAAATGCTGAGGTTGTTGAAACTTTTATTTGTGTTATTGTTAAATTTGCTTTTCAAATGGAGTCAATCATTTAGTGGCCTAGAGTTAAGGAATTTGCTGTACGTTGGAGTCTTTCAGTTTTGATTTAGTCAACAGATTTAGTGGCTTATTGGTCTAGTCTTTAGGAGTAGTTGGGTTATGGAGAAGGTGCCAGATATGGGACCTGATCTTTAGGGGTTTCAGTTGTGCATTTTGCCTATTTAAAGGCTCCAAAGGTTCTGAGTAAAATATAACTTTGGCCACAGTACTATTGTTATTTTTTCTGCAAATCTCTTATCAGAGGTATGTAGAATAGGGACAGCAATCAAGACAAATTTCCCTTGTAATTATCTCCCTAATCCAATTATAGCCATTTAATGCGGATCCAAAATTTATGCTTGGAATGATACAAGTGAGTTTACCTAAGGCAAAGGAGGTTTTGATCTAGTGGTTAAAGTTGAGATTTTAGAGTTTTGGTAATCCTGAAACCTAATTTTCCTTCTCTTTCCTTACCTCTTAAATCCCATCCCTTCCCTCCTAGAACTTTGTTTTAAAAAAAAACCATATAGAGCATAATACTGTTTGCAATAGAAACAAGATAAGATTTTAGAAAAATTATATGGTGCATATGACAATATCATTTTTGCTTTAACGCGCATTTAGAAGAGATTCTCAGTCAAAAGTATGTTTAAGCTATTTTTTGCACTTTTCATGCACAAACACGAAACGCAAAACCCACAAAAACTCTCAAATCTGGCACGACTAGAATTTAATTAAGTTGGATTCAGATGCGAAACAAACAACTATTAAAATCAAGTATATAATAAGTTGATGACAAACAAGCAATAAATATGAAATAAACAACAAGAAGATTTAACATGGTTCAACTACCCACATCTGCAATGAGAAACCTGTTGAATAAATCTATATAAGAATATAACTTGAATCCAAATCTAACTCTTACATAACTTCTCACACCTCCCAAGAACACTCTCTCGCTCCATATGTACAAGGTTACATGTTACCCTTTATATGCCACTTTGTAATATGCCAACCCTATCTATTCATAAGCCATGTTACTTGGCCAACATCCAAATAATAACAGAAAATAATGGTTAATTTCTAAACTTATACAAAATAGGAAATAATTTTCAATTTCTAAACTCATACAAATAGGAAATTTCTTGGTTACTATTTCAAGTAACTAAAATAATAAGGGAACTAGTTATTTCCATACAAAATAAAGAACCTACCCAAAAGAAATTAAACTAATTTCTTAAAAATTTCCTCCTAGGATATTTTTTTTTAGTTACTATTTGCGTTTAACTATCAAATAATATGGTACCGAACTGCACATTCAAATCAATACAGTTTTGACACCAAATTGATTTAATCGACAAATAAATATATGTAGTTACCTCGAGTTCAACTTTTAGTTGAATCACAAGAAGGTTCCTTAATTCATTATCTATTTTTTGCAGAATTTCTTCTCATCACCACTTGTAATTTGGAATCTTCTTCTCTATTTGTAATCATTAAGACAACCAAATGCTAAAATCACCATATTTCTTCCTATTCTCAAGGCTGTCTCATCATGTGTGATTTTCAAAATTCCACCTATAATGTAAAACTCATAGCCATCAAATGCTTCTAGTGCATGGAAGTTAGATTCTTTCATTCCTTTAGGACATGTGCTACATCATCCAAATAACAAATATCACTAAAATTTAAAATCCACTCGAATGAAGTATCAATCATTGGAGTTGTGAAAGTGTCTCCATTGATTCACGTTCAAAATCGACATTGAACTTCACCTTTTTCTTGATCCTTGAATTACCTACCTAAATTCACTTATTTGAGACAAGGATGTCACCAATTATATTATTAAATTGGTAATGGCCACCAACTCATTTGATCTCAGTAGTGAACTAGGAACCAACCACGAACCTCACTTTGATACCAGTTTGTTAGGATTCAAATGCGAAATAAACAACGATTAAGATATCAAATACACAATAATTTAATGACATACAAGCCACAAACATGAAAATAAACAACATAAAAGATTTAATGTGATCTGACTTCATCATTTAACTTACATCTACGAAAAGAGACCCGTTTTTTGTGAGAGAATAAACCTATACAAGACTACAATTTGAATCCAAACCCAACCTTTATATAATTTTTTCCACCTTCCAAGAATCCTCTCTCTCACTCCATGTACAAGGTTACATATCACAAGGTTACATGTCACTTCTGTGGGCCACTTTATGACATGCCAACTCCCACCTATATATTAGCCACATTAATTGGCCAACACCTAAGTAATAACAGGAAATAACTAGTAATTCCTAACTAATTTGGAAATAATTTCTAATTCCTAAACTTATATAAATGAGAAATTTCTTGACTACTATTTCAAGTAACTAAAATAATGAGGAAATTAGTTATTTCTATATAAAATAAGGAACATTTCTAAAAGAAATTAAGCCAATTTCCAAATAGATGATTTAACTATCAAGATCTACACTCCAACGACTAGGTATTTTAACGATGCAATTCCTCATTCTTATTCTTTACAGCCACTAGTGGAACTAAGAACTAAGCCTTTTTTTTTTGTTGGGGAGGGGGGAACTATAAAATTGTATACTTCAAAGGAGTTGTATTGCAATTTTTGCAAAAAGCTTATGGGGAGAAGCTAATTTGGTCCAAGGTATAAGTGAAAATATTAACTATTTTAATTGGATATAAAAGAATTTCTACAATTTTGGAGGGGCAAGATCTAAATTTTACAAGGATATATACGAAAATTTCAAATTTTTTGAAGGTATATAAAAGAATTTATAAAATATTAGGGGCTAGCTGCCCCTCTCCCCCCCCCCCCCCAAACCACCCCAAACTTCCGCCAGCACTATATCAATTGATTACAAATGTTTGAATTCACCTTAACTTTTCTCATGTATGATATGGAGTTTGTTCGTGCATTCTCTTATCTATGTACACCTATTTGAAGTCCAAAGATACATCGAAGAATGTTTAGAGAGAAATTAAGACTTTTCCAATAATGGTATTATTATTTTGGATCATACTTTTGCCCCTTATGCTGAAGTTTAATTTTAAAAGATTGATATTACTAGGTCTTTAATAGACGTTTTGGCACTTTTTTTGGTTCAACTTTTAACTCCTAGATTTCATTAAATTACATAGAAATTGAGCAGTATGATGTCAATGGGAAATATTTCGGGTAGGTTATTTGCACTGTGTTTGGATTTTTTTAATATAGTTTCTAATCGCAATGATACCTGAGTTTCTCATAAGCTCCAATGTATTCTATAATGAGTAAAATTCCATAGATATATTGAATTGTTTTCTGGATTAATAGGATAACTTATCATTTTTCCAACCATCTTTTAGTGCAACGTTCAGATCCTTTGATATGAAAGGCTTGAGGTTTAAATTCATCTACATATTGGTGTGTCATGAATTGGATGCAATGTTGAAGATATCTGAAATGCCCAGGTGTTCGTTAACAAGCGGCTGACTAGATTGGCAATGTTCATTTTCAGCCAATTACATGTCTTTTGGCAGATTCTTGGGTTAATAAATTACATCAAGAAAGATTATTGTTTAACAAAATGAGATGTTTCCAAATTTTTTCGTGAATAAATGTGCAATATTTACCACATATATAAGTGAGCAGGCTTCATACAATAGTATGGATTTCATTGCTACGTGCATGCAACGTGCCAAAATTTTTATATATAAAAAAAAAAAGAATAAGAATAAAACCCTGAAAATTGAAGTGAGCCCATTTAGATTGCAAATTTTTGAAGTTTTTGTGAAAAAATCTACTGTACCAATGGGATGTATGTGAGTTAAAAGGGCGATTGAAAAATGTATTGAATGAATTTTTCTAAGAAAATCGCAATCCAAAGAAGGCTAAAATTAATTTATTTGGTGGATCAGGTGCCTAAAAAATTAATTTTTTTTCTATTTTGTTTTCTTGCTGGTTGTTAATTAAATTGCAGGTGAACAAATAAAGGAGAAGTTGATCTATATATTATCCATGCGTAAATAAGTTTGATTGGGTTAGGGAACATCAACTGTTTGAACTTGAGGATGTTTAAACATATGTGCTAAATTGCTAAGATTTGACTGATGCTGAATCATTTGGCAAGCAGTTTAGTGCAGGTTTTTCAGTTGAGACGCCATAGTCTCGGAATCTATTGCCTGGCATATTTGTCAAATTGGTCGGACAAGTTATTGTTCTCTGTGTTTTCTCATGATATTTGATAAGTGCATATTTTACATGTTTTTGTTGTGTTTTATTAATTAGTTTTGGTGTGTTTTAATTACTTTTATAGGTAATTAACTAAATTTCTAGTGAAAATATATATTTTGTGGCTTAAGTGGTAAAAATTGCATTTCTATGGATTTTAATAGTGAAAATTTTATGTTTTTGTAGGTTTAATGATTCAATCATCAAATAGAGTGAATTAAGAACATAGTTGGATAATTATTGATGATTTGAAATAGTTTAAAGAAGACATGAAGTGCCAAGACGAAATGCAAGTAAGAACAAAAGAAAGGAAGTTTCACAGATTTGACACCTTGTGGTATTTCGACTATATCTTGAGTTACAGTAATCGGATTGAGATGATTCTCCCACCATTTTGAAGCTAGGAGATATATTTACATTTCATATGGGACATCAAACTCCAATTTAATTGTTTTCCTAGTCAAAAAGTCGAAATACAGAAATGTCATTTCATTGTCGAAAGCTGAAACAGAGTTTTGATTAGTTGAGGGTATTTTGATCATTTCTTAGTTCACAGAGCTCCAAATTGGATGTTTCTTGATACATTGGAAAGCTAAATCAAAGGATACAACTTTTATGTTTTACACAAGAGCTATTTCAACCTCTATCATTGAGAAAATATCAGTTGAAATTGGACCAAAAATAGAGTAAGGATGAATTCTATCCAGAAAATGCAAACCTGCGAAGCAATACATGGGGTGCAATACACAACTCAGGGTCGCGTTTTCAAGGTTGCGTATTCATCATTTTCAATTGCAACTTGTTCTTTGTTCACAGAACTTTCTAGCTCAATTCTAACAAGCAAATTCGGCTGTATATGACCAAGAAGAGTGTGGAAATTTGGAGAACAACTCTTGATAAGTTCAAAAGCCAACTTTGCCAACCAAAAAACAACTCACCTTGAACTTGAATTCTCTGTAAATAGCAGCATTTGGGAAACATTTTCACAACTTTGGAAGGTTAGAAAAACTCCAAAAAAATGTGTAGTCTTTGCTAGTTTTTCTTAATTTATTAGTATAACATAATTAGAGTAGTTTATCCTTCTTGTAGTTGTAGTTAGATTTGGATGAAAATTGGAAGAACAAAGATAGAGAGTTAGAGCTCATGTAACAAGGGTGACTTCTCTCCTAGTACTTTCTCTTTTGTATTTGATTTCATGTTTAGCTATAATACAAGTTTGGTGTTTGTTTCCATGTTTAGTTAAAGTTTATGCCTAGAGTTATAGATGAACTTTGAACTTTCTATATCTTGTTAGTGATGTTTACTTGGTTATTTGATGATATTATTTTGAGCAAGTTATTTATTACTTGTGTTTATCTAATCACAATTAATCGGTCATTAATTGTGATAATCTTAAAGTGTTAAGTTTGCAATGAGAATTGGAATTTAATACTAGTTCGAGGAAGTAATAAACCTAGAGAGTATACTCACGAGAGGAGAGGTGCACTTATGTAGTTTTAGTGACTTGTTTCATGTAATTTTATAGAAAAAATGAACTTGTAGTTAATTTCATAACCACGAGAGTGGATATGATTTAACTACAAGTAAGTTGATTCACTACGAAAGTAGGTTTCATATACATTAGAAAATCATGTCATAACTAATCAAGATAATAGTATTCACTTAACTAATAACTTTACTTGCAAGAGTAGTAAGGAATTTCATATATCTAGGAGTTTTCTATTGTTATTTTTATTACTTTTATCTCATGTTAATAGTGTCGATTCAATTTCTTACATATGTCATAGTCAAAATAATAAAGGAATTCAAAAATCACCGGTAATTGAAAATCTTCCTTCTAAAATCGACACCTAATATCCCCTATGCTCAATAAACAACTCATATACTTGCGCAAAATTGTGCGTGGGATATTTAAGATTTTATAAATGTAAAAATTGATATGAATGAGCTAATTGATATATATATATATATGTACATATATATGTATATACCCTACGCTCGTCAATATTTTAAATTTATATTTGATTTTACTCCAAAACAGTTTTTTTCTGCCAATCAATTTTTTAGTCTAATGAGAGGTTCTTTTCAATAGATTCATTTGGTTTGTTATAGCTATATTTTAGATGCGTCAAATTTAGTTTTGGTGAGAGGGTACGTGAAATTTCGAGGCACATATTTGCGTGCACAATATTGAAGGCTCATGCACTATACTAACTTGCAAGGGATTGGAACTAGGGATGGCAATGGGGCGGGGGATCCTTCCCCCGTCCCCCGCCCCATCCCCCGCCTCGACTTTCCCCACCCCGCATCCCCGCGGGGTTAAAAAAATTTATTATATAATTTATTATAATTAAATTTGAACAAATAATCAAGTACTAAAATATCAATATATCACCAAATTATTATTCATCGTAACTTTACAATTGAAACTCATAAAAATAATTAAACAAAAGTTATTTGAATACAATCTAATATGATAAAAAGTATAACTAAAAAAATCAAATTTTCACTTTTGATACAAATACAATTACTAAATTGTTATTGTGTTTTTTTGGAAAAAAATGTTATTGTATTAAGTGTAGTTAGGAATTTAATATAAATATATTAATAAATTTAGTATAAATAATTAATAATTTTTATTAATAAACATGTATAATTAGTAATGAAACACTGTTTGTGGCTAGGCTTAATTATGAGACAACTGAACGCAGAATCAAAAGGGTGTTTGAGGCAAGCGGGTAGGTATTAAAGAGCACCGAGAGTGTGCTCTGGTTATTGGCTTTTGGTTTGGTAAGAAATTCACCATAATGGTGAATTGCAAATCCCTCACCTCTTCGGGTCACCCATCACCGACCCTTAGTCACTTCCCTCACTGCTCCCCAAACAATAGGAAAAATAATAGGGGAACAAAAGAAAAGAAGCAAATACAGGAAAGTTAAATATGTGAAAAGGAAATAAAAGCATAAAGGATAATTGACAACACTTTATACCTGCCTCCTATTATATATATATATATATATATTTATTTATTTATTTAATTTTTTTTTATTTTTTTTATTTTTTTTTAAATTTTAAACGGGGGGCGGGGCAGGGGAATATACCCCCGTCCCCCACCCCGTTTCTAAACGGGGGAAAAAATTTTCCCCCCACCCCCGCCACCCGCCCCATTGCCATCCCCAATTGGAACGTGTGAATAAGTGAATTAGTGGGCATGGTTGTTTTGATACTCCTACTATGACTTAAGTTTGACAACTAATATATTGCCCCATAAAATCCTCATTAATTTTTCATGAATCAAACTGCATGCAACAGATCCTTCAAAAAAAAAAAAAAAAACTGCATGCAACAAAGCAATTCAAACTTGTTTATATTTGGAAATAGTTACGGATCCAAGATTTTAGTTTAACGGGAACAAATCATCAAAGGTATAATAGCAAA
The DNA here is from genome assembly GCF_003713205.1 of Coffea eugenioides. Lineage (NCBI taxonomy): Eukaryota > Viridiplantae > Streptophyta > Magnoliopsida > Gentianales > Rubiaceae > Coffea > Coffea eugenioides. The sequence continues at coordinate 17,564,060 of NC_040041.1, forward strand.
AAAAAAAATTATATTAAACAAAGCTCACTGAAAGTTCAATAGATGATGATTTGAAGCAAGATGTTTTTAATAATGAAAACGAAGTATAAATCAAAATGTGAAAAATTAGACTTTGTACCATTATATGTACTAACAACTAGGCATTCAATACTAAGCTCTCAATTTATATGATAGTTAAATTTTTGTTCGCTTGTCTTCAATGGCCGATGTACATAGTATAGCGTTATTTTAATTGCTATTTTAAGTTATAGTAATCAAGGAAGCTAAAAATTGGTTTGTTATAATCTCTTATTTTTTCTAACTTCTTTCTATTTCTCCTTCTCTTCTTTGAGAGCATTCCTCTTTGGAAGAGAGGTGGTCTCCCTCCCATAGATTTTCATTTTATTTTTTTAATAAAGTCTCTCCTAAATTTTCTTAGTGAGAGTTTTCTATTTCTCTTGGGGATTTCTAGTGAGAATTTTCTATTTAGTTTTCTTAGTGAGAGTTTTCTATTTCTCTTAAAGGTTCCTAATGAGAATTTTCTATTTTTCCTAAGGATTACTAGTGAAAATTTGCTATTTTTTATGTTATTGTTAGGTTCGAATTTATTTCAGATCGAATTGAGTTTATTTGGATAAGAGTTTATTTGAATGATTTATTTGAGATATTTACTGTAGCACTTTTTGTGATGTGATGTATGTGAAATAAAAAGGTGATTAAGAAAATAAAAAGGAGATTGGGATTTGTGAGGCAAAATTTTTTTTTTTTTTTTCCAAATTCTCTCTATCCAAACAAACTCATTGTTAGTTCTAGAATTTTTTTTGCACCTTGAATCTATCTCGATAGATCTCACCACTATTATTGGAGTTTAAAGCTATGCATGGCTGTTGATTAGTATTTAGTAAAGCTGGCGATTGCAACATGCACATGTACATAAGAGAGTTGTAGTGATTTATCTTGTTAGAAGACAATTTAGAAATTTGCTCTAATATTTTTCTGATTTGTTCAAAAATTTTTTAGAGAATTAAATCGTGTGTTGGAGGATTTCCAACAATTTGAAATTTGCCTTTTATTTTAAAAAAAAAGAATTGATTTGTTATAGGATGCTTGCTTAAAAGAAAAATTAATGTTTCCTTAATTATTAGTTGAATGTAACGTTAATTGTATGATAAGGTATACATTAACGGTATACTTTTGTAAGAAAACTAAGGATTAGATTACTGTAAGAGACTTTTATTTTTAAAAAAATTAAAGAAAATAAATAAAACAACTGCTAATTTGTGTTTTGCTCTCAACCTTTCCCTAATTTAGAAAAGTGCCTCACCACTAACCCTAGCCAAATACTTAATCGTTTGGTTGTAAATTTTTTGATTATTTGTTGTTGATCATGTTTGACAATGGGTATGTAATTGAAAAAAGTAATTTGGATTTTACATTAAGTGAAAAATATAAAATGGTACACTATTTTTTATATTATATGTGATTTGATCCGTAATGACAAATAGCAAATTTTAGTGTTTTTCTTTAATATGTGAATCGATATTAAATTAATAAAATAATATAGTAGATGAGGGGCAGTGATGAAATTATATTATCTTCTCTCTCCTAATTTGTTTGGATAGAGTATTATTTGAAATATTATTTAGAATAATTACTGTAACACTTTTTGTGATGTGATGTATATGAGATAAAAAGGTAATTGAGAATATAAAAAGGTGGATTGGGAAATGTGTTTATGATGCAACCGAAATATTATTTGAGATATTTTTGCTATCCAAACATATTACTTTCTAATTATTGATGAGACCTAACTATTACAAAATAACTAATCTGAAGGGATGTTAGTGTAACTTTGGAAATCTAGAGGAAGGCTAGTGAAATAGTCAGAAACGTGAGGAGAGGTTTTTTTGAAATTATCCCAATTGCTTAATACTTTTCTTTATGAATAGCTGGCTAATATTGGCCTATTTGGCAAATAATTTTTTTGAGTATTTATGTAAAACTTTACTATAATTTACTGTAGAAGTTGTAGGAAAAAGTTTTTGAAGTGTGTAATTTTTTTGGATATTTTGAAGTGTATAGTTTAAAAATTTTAAGGAGTTTTTTGAGATTATTATAGTCAAAGTTGTTAAAAACCCTTATAGAAGATAAATTTGGCCAAAAACTTGTTTGCCAAACAGGCCCATAGTTCAAGAGGGTTTGCCAACCATTTTCTCACATTTAACTCTAGCACTCTGCATTCCTTTTAGAGTGCTAGCTGCTGGTTCTCATGAAATGTCTCCCACATGAGTTAAGTGCAAGCACAAATAATTTCCTTATTGTAACAACGTAATATGCGATGTCTTCAATGAGAACTTAATTATGCTTGAGGCTTTGCAGTTGATGGATGGAATGAAGAATTGATTACATCAGATGTACTTTTACAAATTTTAATTCTAGAGACGTTCAAGATTTTTTATTCAACATGCTCTTAAAACCTTTTTAATTGATGGCAAATCAACAATTTGTCATTGTTATTACATTAAAAAGCCGTTACAAAGAATAATGGAGAGCATCATTAGGTTCAAAATTCTGGTTAGGCGAGTGTTTCATCTCAATTACTACTACGGTCCCAATTCAGTTAATTGTTTAATGGAGTTGTTTCCTGTGATAATTTTGACCACAAGTCAAGTACAATTGAACATAATAGGAGAGAAGGGTATCTTGAAAATAACGAAAAAAACTAGAATTTGAAGGTCAACTAAGACCAAACATACTGCTAGGTGTTTTGGATGGGATTTCTTATTAATTGCTACCGTAATCCAAATACTCATAACCTCAACAAAAGAACAAAATTTCTCAAATCTTCATTCCCTAAATGAAATTTGGAGATACCTATTGGAAGAATTTGCAGTGGGATTGGACTCCATTAATGCGATATAAACCTCATATTATATTTTTCTTGGTTCTTTAACTATTAAGGACAAATAACTTTAATCCGTTTGGCAAGTGAGTTTTTTGGATATTTGTCTAAAATTTTACTGTAACTTACTGTAAAAGTTTTTAAAAATATTTTTGAAGTGTGCTTTTTTTTTAATATTTTGAAGTGTATAGTTTAAAAACTTTGAAAAATTTTTTGAGGTTACTGTAGTTAAAGTTTTTAAAAAAACTTGTAGCAGATAAACTTGGCAAAAAAATTGGCTGCCAAACAAAGGTGTACGTTTACTTCCCAAGTAACTGCAAGATATTTTGGCCTTTAAGTAAATTGAAACCTCATATAGTAGTTTATTGATTTTAACTTCTTAATTAAGTCAAACCACCAATAACCAATGAATTCACAAAATCATTTCTTGAAAAAAATTGGTTTTATTACCTCATGTATCACATATACAAATGAGACGTCAAGAAACTGCCTTAAAAAGACATGAAGATTGATATACCTAACCGAAAACACTCTATAATCTTATAACGGTGTAAGACTACAATAAAGAATATATTTTCCTTTGATTTTAAAAGTTAATAAAAGTTAATAATTGCGAGATCATGCTCGAATGAAAAGGACAAAACATGCATCACATACATAAAACTACCTTTACTATATATCATTGTAAGTCAATATAATATACTTATAGTCTCACTAATCTAATCACAATTAAGAACTTATATTTAATTAGATTGATGAAGATACAAAAGTGAAATTCAATAATTTAGTATATCTATTATGTGAACATCTAGTGACTTGCAATAATTAAGATGTTAATTATCACGTATAGGCTGATTTAAACTGGCAATTCATTCAGCTAGTTCATTAAGTTCAATTTGGTTGAGTTTGTGGGTTAAATATATAGGTGGCAAATCAACCCACTTAACTAAATTTACCCATACCCGTCCATGAATAGATGGGTATGGGTATCTTAAATTTTTGTATATGGGTATAAATGGGTTACCCAATAATACCCATTTAATAAATGGGTATTATTGGGTAACCCATTTAAAATTCTCTTCCCTCAAATCTCTTCTCTTCCCCCACCCATTTTTTTTTTTTCAAATTTTTCATTTTGTCATATGTTAACTACTTTTGTTTCATTATTATTATTATTTGTTGATTTTATCTTATTATTTTATTTTCTCTTAGTTTGTTAACTTGCTCATTTTTTAGCATTACCAATTTATGATAAATTTTAGCCTCTTTTTTTTATCTTTCTAAAATGAAACTTTAAATTTATATATGAAAAAAATGTTTGGGGTTCCAAATTTTTTTTTTTATTCTTATTATTCAATTACTAAATAATATGTAATTTTGCGACATAGAGTATAAATGAAAAAAAAATTGGTAATTAGGCTTATTGAACATTATAAGTAAATATTTAAAACTAATAATGGGTACAAAGAGCGGTATAAATTGATAACTTAGTTTGCAAAAATGAATTTAAATGAGTTTACAAAAAATTAAAATAAATGAGTTATAAATAGGTAATTGGGTTACCCAATTCATTTTTTGACTTATCCATTTATACCCATCTAATTAAATAGGTATAAATGAATTGACTCACTTATACCCATTACCCATTTTACCCAACCCAAACCCGCCAAGTCACCCATTTTGACACCTCTTAAATATAACATTATTAAAAGTTTGGTAAAGTTAAGTTAAAATCTTGAATTGGCCCACCATGGACACATTGTGCCTGCACGTGCGTTATATGTTGTTATACTCTATGGGTTTCTTGATTTTAATTATATGATAAATAAGAAAAGTTCCAAATTGTACATGGTTTGTTTGGATTGAATCTCACTATTCTTAAGATTTTTAGTTGGAGGTGTACAATAAAAAAAGAATTGTATAAAATAATAAAAAGAAAAATGAATAAATTGAAATAATAATTCTTAGCTCCACGTGTAGTTATTAAACCAAACCTGGCAAGGAACCCAGCAAAAAGATTGAGTCAATGGATCATTGGTTCAATCAGTTGAACCGTAGGTCGCTAAAATAATATTTAGAAATATAAAATAGTAACTTTAGTATACATAAAATATATAATAAAGTGTTTTTGGATTTCAAATGTGTTTTTCATATAGATATATTATATATTATATAACATTTATATTATAATAATAATTTTTATATTCATGAATTCGGTGAAATCAGAATTTTTTGAATTCCAAATTGAATTCGGAATGAATTCAAATTTGAAATTGGTGAATTCGAATTCGGTCAAAATTCTGATACCAAAATTTCGATTTCAAAGTTCCGAATTACCTATTTCGATTTCGATTCATACCCGTAGTGACACAAATGTAAATAGGGTGGGATGGGTCAACCCATGGGTTGGCATGCTACCCCAATAAAGTATTGATGTTGTAATAATTAAACTTCGTAGAGGTCATTTTGAGTAATTCATAAAAACTAACAATGATCAAATTTGGCTTAGAAATTTTAAAAGAGTAATAAGTTTTTGATATCTTATTACATATGGAGTTATTAGACTTTGTTTCTATTAAATACTCATGTTTTGTAACTTATTTTATAATTGGAAAACTTCACTATAGACATATGTTTTTGAATATTTTTGAAAACTCTAAATTTTGTGTGTACTATGTATTTCAGTATTAAACTTTATTTTTTTTGAACATTTGGACTTTGTTTCATGATTTGAAAAATTTATTGTGTATTTAAAAAAATAATATTAAATAGATTACATGACTAAATGGGTAAAAATATATGATTAAGACATTAGAGTTTTTCCAAGATAGGTTAATGGGTTAATCTTGTAAAACAGCAAGTCATGTCACAAGAGTTTTAACCGTATAAAATATTTAATAGGCTATGTGGATTGGGTTAGATCAACTTGTTAACAACCAAACGATACAAATGCTTGACGGGCTAAGTTAGGATTGAAATTTTCCAACACAAATACAATAATGACATGACACGATTGCCTCCTAGTTCTACATTTAGGGAAAATCGTTCAAAATGCCCTTCATAGTTTGTAAAATAACTTTGTCCATCCCTTATTTTTAAAAGTATAATTATACGTCCATTACAAATTTACATTTGTCAAATTTAGTTTTTACCTAAGTTTTTGACTAGTTTTTTGCCAAAATCCACCATGTCTCTTGCACGTGATCATTTTTTAAGGGTAAAATTGTCAAATCAAAATTTACATAACCCGATCCATAGTCTCTCATATTTTACAAAATGAATTGTTTCATCCTTCACATTTCACAAATTGAATTTATTTGTCCCTCACAATTTACAAAATAAATTTTTTCATCCATAATTGATCATGTACACAAATAGTTTTTTTTAAATTCATGTATATATTTATTTAATTTCACCTTAATAGTACAAATAGTATATAATATATCTCTATTTGATTTTGTCTGGTGTTTATATTGAATTAAATTTGGACAGAAAAAATAAACAAAGGAAAAGTATGATAAAAAAAATTAAGTGATTTGCACTTTCAAATTTTAAAACAATCACAAGACAAGTAACTCAACTGTTGGTCTTAAAGGTGGTGAGTAGAAATTTTAAATTTAAATTGCAATTTGTTAGCATGACTATAAAATTCGAATTAGGATTCATTAATTAGATGACCTTATCATACAATTCAATAAATGAATTATTACTAAATAAGAAAAGACTACAAATATTGGATAGGTTCACACGGTGAAATTAAATAAATATATATGTGTTTAAAACAAAATTGTTAGTTTAAACCCATGTATATATTTATTAAATAGCATATGTATAACTATAATTACCTTGTTTATGTGAAATCAAATAGAGACATATTACATGTTATTCATATTATTCAGGAGAAATCAAACAGATATATACATGGGTTTTAAAAAAAATATTTGTACACATAGTCAATGAGGGATAAAAAAATTCATTTTGTGAAATGTGAGGGATGAAAAAAAATTAATTTATAAAATGTGAGAAACGAAACAATTCATTTTGTGACATATGAAGGACTATGGATTGGAATATATAAAATTTGATTTGATAATTTTGCCCCTAAAAATGATTACATGCTAGGCATGTGATGAATTTTGACAAAAATCTAGTCGAAAATTTATGTAGGGACCAAATTTGACAATATAAATTTATAAGGGACATAAAATTACACTTTTAAAAGTGAGGGACGAAAAAATCATTTTACAAAATATGAGAATGTTTTAAATGATTTTCCCCCACATTTATGTTTTAACACCAAAATATTTGTTGACTAAAATAAGAAAGGATTCTTCGTTCTTCCATTAGACAACTTGTAATTGAAGTCTTAAACCTTTACGTATTACTGATTATACAAGGAAAATGGAACTCGTTACAAAATAATGGCATGAAAGAAGGAAAAAATAAAAGAACAAATGGTAGAAAAGTAAAAAGGGAATGAGTCAATGATAGGGTGTTAATTGTTGAGTATTTTATTATTAATTTTCCCTTTGTCCTTGCCAAATATTGTTTTAATTATTAATATTTACTTATATTTGGTATCTGGACTTAATTTCAGGGAATGGAGCAGAAAACTACAAAAAATGAGGTATTTTCTGGAGAAAATAGAGACTTCTAAATACTCCACGGACTTGGCCCACATTGCTGAGAAGAACCGGACTTTCATTCCCCTTTTTTGCTGACTAAGAGTCCTCCTACCAAGAGAAAACGTAATACAAGGAATTTGGCAGAGCTTTCTTTTGAGTAGTTGGACTCTCAATTTCGGCGGGGATCACGGATAAGAACCATGAGTCATTTTGGACTCTTTAACATATCTAGTCTATGCGGGAATGGGGAACTTTTCAATTGGTTGTGATTGCTGATGTGGCATCCTTCCATTGGTCGAATTGGTGGTCGTCCGCTTCGTGTGAATTTGCTCGCGTGAATTGGTTGTCCGTCGATTGGTTCTTTTCTTTTGTTGCTTGCTTGGACGTCTGGCTTGGAAGTGTGCAGCTCAATTCTGGTCCCACGTGCGCAGCTCAATTCTGGTCCCACGTGCCTTTGGTTGGCTTTGCTTTGTTTCTTTTCTTTTCTTTTGTTTGTTTTTTTTATTTTGCTCGGACGCTTGGCAATCCCTTTGCCTTTTGTTTACCCGTGCGAATTTGCAATTCATGACCGTCCATTCCCATGCGTGAATTCTTTTGTTTTTGGTCTGCCCAGCCGTTTAGCAATCCTTTAGGATTTTGTTTCTTTTTTTTTTCCCTCAGACGTTTAGCACTTCTTTTTTTTTTATTAATTGTTCGTTGTCTGATCAATAATTCCATTCTTAATTACCGAATAACACATAACATTTAACTTGCAAACTCTTACAATTATTAACATTTTTTTAGTTTCTAAATAAATCACAATTAATTATCAAATTCTTGTAATTGACATGTACTAATTATTAACACATATTATCAAATTTAAGAGGGGAAAGCATTCACATATTATTATCAAATTTCCATTATAGCTTTATTTAGTATTGATTCTACGTAAACAATCAACAACGTAGTGCGCTTCCGCTGGTGTCATTTATCGTTTGTTCAGGCCATGCACTACATTTAATTATCGATTCTCCGCTATTAATTGTTATAATTATTTATTCATCTATTTCATTTAGATCCCTTTTTTTTACCCAATCAATCACATTTAATTACCAATTCTTTGTGATTCATTGTTAATAACTAATTAAATGATGTCATTTTAAATTGTTATTTTTTTGCCCAAAAAACCACATTTAGTTCATAATTTTTTCGCAGTTATAGCTTTATTTGGTATTGATTCTACATAAATAATTATCGATTCTCTGCTTCTAATTGTTATAACTATTTATTCATCTATTTTATTTGGATTCCTTTTTTTACCCAATCAATCATGTTTAATTGCCAATTCTTTGTGATTCATTGTTAATAACTAATTAAATGATGTCGTTTTAAGTTGTTACTTTTTTTACCCAACAGATCGCATTTAGTTCATAGTTTTTTTCGCAATTATTAACAAAAAACATTCTTCTTGGCTGTTCCCCAAATCGGATTTAGTTACCTCTGTTTTTCCAGATTTTATTAAGATAATGTTCTCCTTTATCTTGGGTTGCCCAACAAATCAAGTCTAATTATCAATTTTTAAAAATTTTTTTTTAAAATTGGGTCCGAAAATTTTTACCCAACAAGTCGCATTTAATTACCAGCCCTGGGTAGTTGTTAGCCACAATTTAGCCTCTTTTTTGGGGGTTGCGGATCGAGTCATATTGGCTGCCCTTTTTTACAATTGATTGCTAGCTAATTAATTAATATTGTTACTCAATTAGTTACTTTGTTATTCATTGTTAGTTAATTAATATGTCTACGTTGCTCTGTCTTGAGAAGAGCGCTTCTCATTACTCTTGTCTTCTTTGCTTTTGGCGGGCTTAATAGTTAATTGTTTTATAATTACCTAATTTTACAAACTAACACCCTTAATTACCAGGTCTTTGCAACGGACAAATTTTGTTTGTTTAGTTTAGCTACATCGTTTCTTGATTTCTTCATCCGCCGCTCACATTTCCCGTCATTAGCCTCCAGCCTCCTTTTGTTGACAGCTGATTGTACCTGAGCTGAACAATACCTGACTGGTTTTTATTATATTGTCCATCCTTTCTGCCTCCATTTACGCTTCCTCATAAGAACCTTGTAGTTTTTTTTGTCCTTTGCCTGGGGTCATGTCTGTAAATCTACAAGCTGCCGTCGCCTCTTCTCGTTGTCGCCCATCAGCTCTGTTGTTCCCGTCGATTGACATTGTTTTCAGTTTTGCATTTGTACAATGGTTATAGAGTTTTTCCGCTTTTCCCCAGCAGATTTTCTGCTGCCTACCATCATGAACAGTGGTAATTGTGCATCTACTCCTTTCTTTTGCCTTTTCTATTACTCTTGTTTCTTTGCTAGAGAGAAATAGCTATCTCATAAACACTGTTCTTCGTTTTCTTTGGGTATTTTGAACCTTCCTTTTCCTCATTTATTTATTGTCTTGGTTCCGATTTGCGCTGTGTTGTTGTTACTGTTTCTTGGTGAGCATGTTGATTTTTTACCGCTTGCTTTCTTTTGTTTTCCCCCTAATTGTTCAAACACTTTGCCGTTGTTGTCATACTGCTTTGTTTTAAATTTCTTCCTTGCTTCTCTACTTTGCTGTGCGCTGGTTCGTCCATTTTTTCTTTTTCCCTGCCCCTACTAAATTTTCATCACCGAATCAGCTCCTCTTTTTTTACTGCTCGTTTTTTCCCACCTTGCCTTACTGCCTTTTACTTGCTTGTGGTTTCTTTGATAGCTTCTGCTGTTATTCGTTTCTGTGGGATTGGACCTCTTTGTACAAGCAGGTTAGTTACTCTCATTTTGTTCTCTTCTTGTTTTCCTCTTTTATCTGTATTTTATCCTTTAATTTGTACCTTTTCGATGTGCATTTTCTAATGCATCGTTAGCTAGCTTATACGTTCTATGTACATGTTATTTTATTTAGTAATGCTGTTACGTTGCCAGTGACAAAATACTTTTTTCCTGCACTATAATTACCTGCCTGGCTTTTTTGCTCTTATTAAATATGTGTTGTTTGCTCAGTTGTTGGACTATCGACTCATGAACAGTGGTAATTGTGCATGTACTGTTTTCTTTTCCCTATTCTATTGCTCTTGCTTCTTTGCTTGGAAGAAAGAGCTACCTCATAAGCAGTATTTTTCATTTTCTTTAGCTCTTTTAAACTTTATTTTCCCTATATATTGCCTTGGTTTTAATTTACACTGGTGTTGTTGTCACTGCTTCTTGGTGAGCATGCTGATTTTTACAATTTGCTTTCTTTTGTTCTTTCCTCTACTTGTTCAAATATTTAAGCATTGCTGTCATGCTGCTTTGTTTTAAATTTCTTCCTTGCTTCTCTACTTTGTTGTGTGTTGGATCGACCATTTTTACTTTTCCCCTGTCCCTGCTAAATTTTTATTGCCAAATCAGCTCTTTTTTTGGCCGCTCTTTTTCCCCCCACCTTTTCTTATTGCCTCTTACTTGCTCGTGGTTTCTTTGATAGCTTCTACTGTTATTCGCTTCTGCGGTGTTGGATCTCTTTATACAAGCAGGTTAGTTATTCTCATTTTGTTCTCGTTTTTTTTAACTCTTTCCTCTGCATTTTATCCTTTAATTTGTACCTTTTTTCCATGCATTTTTTGATGCATCATTAGCTGCATGCTGCTCTAATTTTACATTTTTTTATCCTTTATGTGACTTTTTTTAACCTTTTGTGATCTCTATCCATTCTATGTCCATGCTATTCTATTTTCCTGGTGCTGTTCCATTGATGGTAACAAAATGCCTATTTCCTGCACTATAGTTACCTGCCTGACTTTTTTGTTCTTGTTACATTTTTGTTGTTTACTCAGTTGTTGACTATTTACTCCTTTACCTCTCTGCTTTTTTTTTTGCTCGCTCTGTTTTCTGTCATTTTTGGTTTACGTTTTTTTTTGCTGAGTTAGATCTTCCTTTCTTTATATAGCCCTTTGGCATTTTTAGAACTCTTAGTGAAACTCAAATGGATAGAAATGCCGCTCGCCGCAAAAAGTATGCAGAAATGCCACCATTGAAAAAAAAACAACTTCTGCAACGACGAAGAGAAAATAGATCTGCCAAGAAAAAAGATGCACATTTACTGCCACGTATTCGCAAGGTTCCTCTGGGTTATATAGATCAGGTGTTTGTTTCCCTGATTCGCATCCTGAAAAATTCGATGGTGCGAATGACCCTTCTATGCATAGTGAAATCTTAGGAAGCAAAGCATTGAAGAGCGATCATGACAATGCTGTTACTGAGGCATTGCAATATATGTCCTCTCGCGAGTCTGCTTCTTTTGTTCCTCGTGTTCATTTTGTTTCTACTACTCAAATAGCAAACGACATGCCGAATGCAAGTGTTCTTGCAGGTATAGTTGGTGATGTCCTTCTTCCTTCTTATTCAGTGGGTGTTTTTTTAAATCACCTTCACTCCCCTACCTACTGGTTCCTGTGTTAGCATTTCAATTCTTTGTAAATGGGTGCATCTTCGTTTGCAATCTGCAGAGTCTCCGCTTGCTGCTAAGGCTGATCTTACGAACTGCAAAGGAAAATTCCTTCCAGAAAAAAAAATTTTTTGACCCTTTCTTCTCCTTCTGTTGAATCTGATTTCTGATTGCCTAGGAGAAAAATTAGTAACTCTGTGCCTGTGGCGTTACATGAACGATCAAGCAATTGCTTTGCTCGTTCTCGTAGCGTTATCCAAGATGTTAACTCTGCCAAAGAGGATTTGCTTATGAACAGTCTTTTTGAAAATTCAATAGAATACTGCTCTTCTGACCATGTTTCTGTGAACTCTGAAAAAAATTATCCCCTCAGAACTACTGTTCATGCGGATCCATTTCTACAACAAAAAAATTCATCTGTTGAGAAGCAAACTTTTATGCTTAGATCTGCTTGCTCTGTTCCTGTGATGTCCATTGACAGGACCATCGGTTCTTCTCATCTTTTTGAAAACGTTATTAACTATTCTCCTTTGGCCAAAGTTTATATACAATCTGGTCAACCGCAGTTTCCTTCTGCATATGAGCAACAAAAACTTCATTTTGAAAAAAATGTATCATCCTCTGAGAACCCAGCTTTCGAACTAGCTTCTGCATCTGGAGGTATATTTTTTAGCCAACAGCTGTTTCCAATGCAATCTTACTGACTATTCTTTTCTTCCTACCACATCTTAATTATGTTCATTGAAACGACACTATCCTATTTTGGTTAGCTTATTTCTTTATACGATTGCAGAAACCACCTCTGTTCAGGTCAGCTGCCCTACCGATTCTATTGAAAAAAATGATTCAGCCGTGACTGCAACAGAAAATGCACAATTTTCTGCCTTCTCATCTAAAACACAGCCTTTTACTCGGGAACGTTCTTCTCGTCGTCGTGTGAGGAAGCAGACTCCGGGTTAACATTTTATTTCTCAATAACTATTTAGATGCCATTGCTATATAGCCTAATAGAGGCACAACTTAGTCTGCTTCTCACCCGTAGTTTTAAAATAAATGCAGCTGCACCTAAAAGGGGAAGGCAGCAACGCATTTTTCCAATCACTGAAATCCCGCAAGAAGCTTTGATTCTTCCAGACGCTCCTGATTGTGAGCACTGTGGAGCCAAGAGGTTCCATTTAGAACCTCCTAACTTTTGCTGCTCTGGAGGAGAGATTTCTATTGTGGCTCCATCTATGCCTTATGATCTTAAACGCCTATTCATCGAAAATGATGAGGAAAGCGCTCATTTTAGAAATAATGTTAGGACCTATAATAACAACTTGGGCTTCACATCCTTCGCTGCAAGATATGATCCAGAGCTGACCAAGAACACAAAAGGTGTTTACACTTTTCGGGTTCAAGGTCAGGTCTACCATTTTCTTAATAGTTTACTACAGTCAAGTGAAAAACCTTCTGGAATTCAGTTTTACTTTTTTGATTCTGATGAAGAATTAGCAAAAAAGGTTGGAAGTTCTGATAAGTTGCGTGGAAGCATTTTAAAATTACTTATGCGTATCCTGTCGAACAATCCTTATGCCAAATTCTTTAAGAATCTCAGAAATGTCCCAAACATTGACAACTATAGGATTGTTTTGAACTGCTATCCTGGTTTGGACCAGCGCGTCTATAACCTACCTACAGCCTCTCAAGTTGCTGCCATCTGGACTGAGGATGATGATGAATCAGTGGATAGGAATGTCCATATTCAAGTTTGTACTCACTCTAATACCAGCCATAGAATTAAGCATTACTATGGCTGTTATGATCCTTTACAATACCCTATTCTCTTCCCTCAAGGTGAATGTGGATGGCACCATGGTGTTAAGAAACTTCACAAGAGGAAGAGAAATGCAGATTCTTGTGAGGCTGATTTCAGCATTGATCCTTCCACTGTTGATGATCCTTCACTTTTACTAGATTTGGAACGTAGAGGCAAGTGTTTTTCTTGCTGTCTTTGACTATTAGAAGCAAGCATCATAAACTGTATCGACATTAGTTTGACCTTTTTAATTTGTTCTTTATAGTTGTTAACCATGGAAAGAGTGAAGAGGACACTGTATTGGCAAGAGAGTATTATTGTTATAGGTTTCAAATAAGGGAGAACGATGAGTCGATGTTGCTCCACTGTCTCAGACTTCTACAACAATTTTCAGTTGATTCCTATGTGAAGATAGAAACTTCTAGGCTGGACTTTCATAGACACCGACAAAATGTGGTTAGATCGGAAATTCTTCAAGGGGTATTGGACAGTGTCTCTCTAGGCCAGGCTGAAGGTTCTAAAGTTGGACGTAGGATAGTGCTACCTGCTTCTTTTATTGGTGGTCCTAGGGACATGAGGCGCCGCTATCTTGATGCAATGGCACTCGTACAAAAGTACGGAAAACCAGACATTTTTCTTACCATGACCTGCAATCCGGCATGGAAAGAAATTCAGTGCAACCTGAAGTATCATGAAAAGCCTCAGGATAGGCCTGATCTTTTAGCTAGAGTTTTTAGAGCTAAATTCGAAATGCTTAAGCATGAACTCTTGAATAGACAGATTTTTGGTGAAATAGCAGCATGCGTGTATGTCATTGAATTTCAAAAGCGGGGATTTTCACATGCTCATTTGTTACTCATTTTAAAGCCTCAATTTAAGTTGCTCAATCCGAAATCTTATGACAAGGTAGTCTGCGCTGAATTACCTGATCAGCTTCAATATCCTCACCTCTATTCTCTTGTTGTAAAACATATGCTCCACGGTCCCTGTGGCAATATGGATAAAAGTTGCCCTTGTATGAAAGATGGTTCTTGCAAGAGTCACTATCCAAAAAATTTCTGCCCCCATACAACCCATGGTGAAGATAGCTATCCATATTATAGAAGAAGGGATGATGGCAAGAAAGTGAAAGTTCGCAGATTCACTCTTGATAACAGGTGGGTTGTGCCTTACAATCCCTATCTCCTTGCTTTGTTTGATTGTCACATGAACGTGGAGATTTGTTCTACCATTAAATTGGTCAAGTACTTGTATAAATATGTGTTCAAGGGGCATGATCTGGTTTGCTTTAGAATTATGGCAGATGATAGTGCTACTGATACTGATGAGATTAAAGAATTCCAAAAGGGTCGATACATCTCGCCTCCGGAAGCATTTTGGCGCATCTATGAGTTCCGTTTAAACGAGATGACCCCATCTGTTTATACTCTCCAGGTTCAACTTCCAAATCAGCAGCTTGTTTCTTTCTCGAAAAACTCGGACTTGCTGCAATTGTTAGCTAAAGTAGATTTTTCTAAAACCATGCTGACTGAGTTCTTCAAAATGAATGCGACCAACGCAGCTGCTGAGAGTCTCAAATGCTTTTATAAAGATTTTCCTCAGCATTTCGTTTGGTCTTCTAAGTATAGACACTGGACAGAAAGAAAGCGTCGAAAGGTGATAGGTAGACTCGTCAGTGTTAATCCACGAGAGGGAGAAAGGTACTATCTGAGGCTGCTCTTAAATCATATTCCAGCACCGATATCATTTGATGATCTCTTGACTGTCAATGCTAAAAAAATGAACTCGTTTAGAGAGGCTGTTTTGGCACTTGGGTTGCTGCAATCTGATACGTACATAGAAGAAACGCTTGAGGAAGCTGCTGCATTTCAAATGCCGTCTTCACTCAGATTATTATTTGCAACTCTTCTTGTCTATTGTTCTCCAACTGATCCAACGATGTTATGGAGAAAATTTGAATTGGACTTTACTAGAGATTATGAACGGCATAAACAATATCATGCCTACTCTCTCACTCAAATTAGGGGATTGGTTCTAGCTGATATTAACAAATCCCTTCATCAGATGGGTACATCCATTGCTGCCTATCAGTTGCCATTAGATGACCTTGTTAGTGTGGATCATGTTCATTTGACAAAGGAGATAGAAGCTGAAAAAAACATAGACATACCGTCGGAAGATCTATTGATGTCTTTGAGACTAAATGCCCAGCAAAAGTATGCTTATGACACCATCTTACAGGCATGCTTTGCTTCCCAAGGGCATTCATTTTTTATTGATGGTCCTGGTGGTATCGGCAAAACCTTTTTATACCGGTCGCTGCTTGCTACTTTGAGGTCACAAGGTTATATAGCCATTGCAGTAGCAACCTCTAGAATTGCAGCGTCTATCCTGCCTGGAGGAAGAACTGAACACTCAAGGTTCAAGATACCTCTTGACTTCTCAAAGAACAGAACCTGCCAGCTTAGCAAACAAGGCAGTGTTGCAAGGTTGCTCTCGGAGTCAAAACTGATCTTGTGGGATGAGGCTTCCATGGCAAAACGAGAAACTATTGAGGCATTTGATGATTTGCTTAGAGATGTCATGGAATCTGAACTGCCTTTTGGGGGTAAGGTTGTTGTGTTTGGTGGGGATTTTCGCCAGACGCTGCCTGTTATTAAGCAAGCAACAAAGGAAATCCTTTTGCAGTCGTGTTTTCTCAATTCTCCATTGTGGTATAAACTTTATAAACTGAAGTTGACAGAAAACATGCGAGCTATATTAGATCCTCAGTTCTCCGAATTCTTGTTAAGAGTTGGCGAAGGGCGTGAACTTGTGGACTTCAACGGTGAAATAACTTTGCCTAGAGATTTAGTCATTCCTTATTACGATAAAGAAGAGTCCTTAAACAGGTTACATTACTTAAAAAATTCTGGTCTATCTATCTACTCTTTAGTATATACAGCTTCTAATTAAACTTCTTTATTAACAGGTTACTACAATCCATATTCCCAGATTTAACTCTCTATTCCCTGGATCCATATAGGATGATTAACAGGTGTATTCTTACCCCTAAAAATAGCTCGGTTGATGAGCTAAATGATATACTAATTAAAAGGTTCCCTGGAGAGCTTCACACTTTCATTAGCTCTGACAAAACTGTTGACCAGCGGCACCAGGGGGATTATGAAGATTTTCTTAATTCTCAGAATCCAAAAGGCCTTCCTCCTCACAGGTTAATGTTAAAAGAAGATTGACCGATCATACTAATAAGGAATCTAAATCCTGTTGAAGGCCTGTGCAACGGCACAAGGCTTATATCTAGAGAGCTTGGCCGGCATACTATCTCCGCTGAAATTGTCTTCGGTCAACATAAAGGAAAGAGGGTTCTCATTCCAAAGATACCCTTACAAACTCCCGACAACCAAAAGAATTCTATTGCATTTATAAGAACTCAGTTTCCTATTCGACTCTGTTTTGCACTGACCATTAATAAATCTTAGGGACAAACTCTCGATTACGTTGGCATTTACTTGAGAGAACCTGTCTTTTCTCATGGACAGTTATATGTAGCCTTGTCCAGAGTTAGAACTTCAGCTGAGCTGAAAATACTTATTGTACCAGGAACTTTTGATAGTATAAAAACGGACTGCAAAACTAGAAATGTTGTGTTCAGTGAAATTTTTGAATTGAGCCAACAGTAGAATTTTCTTATAGCCAGGTATACTTGTACCAGTCCATGCTGTGTTTACTTATTGCTAAAGTCTTGTGTATACCCAAGCTTGTACATTATAATCATTTTTCCTTTTTTTACAGGAATGTCTAACCTGTTGCCAATTGGAGAAATCGTGCCTGATATGAAAAACTGGTCCTGTGTGATCACGGTCCAAGAAAAGCAACAGGTCACAGATTCGTTGGGAACACCAACCAAAAAGCAAAAGTTTGTCTTCTATGATTCAGAGGTTACATTTTTAAACCTGAAATGGCCATTAATAATTTGAACTCTTTCTTTGTTTGTCCATCATAATTCTTATGTGTACTTTTTTTTTGCTTTCTGATAGGGCTCTAAAGTTGAAGGGATAATCTTCAATGCTGATATTCCAAGGATGAGTCCTATGTTGCAGGTTTATAAAAGATATAAGATTTCAAATGCTGATGTGAGGACTATTCCGCCAAAGTTTCAAAGTGCTGGATTAATCAAACAGTGGGTGATCACTTCAAAAACTGTCATTGAAGAGGTTGATGGCAATGAAGACATTATGCCTGTTAAATTTGCGTTCACTGACTTTGCTGATTTAGCTGAATACATGGATGATAGAAACAAGTCCGTTGGTGAGTATGTAAACAGTCTATCATTCATATTTTTGTCACACAATCGTTCTTTTCTCAGCCTGTCTTCTTTCCCCTTGCAGATGTGCTCGGAGTGGTGATCAGTTCATTGGCCATGAAGACAATCACTAGAAACTCCGGACAGTCAAATGTTCAGAAATTTGTCCTCCTAAATGAAGAGTACGCAATCTTTTTATCATTGTTCACGCTCTTTTACTGGCCTTATCGCATTTTTCCTATAACTTTGAAACATTTTTGTCCTGCCTTTTATGCCAACGTTAGGTCTCAAACTGTCCTGCTATCTTTATGGGATGATTTTCTGAACAATGAAGGCCAGATTCTGTTGAATAACATGCACAGCTATCCTGTTATCATTGGTTGAAGACTGAAAGTTAACAACTACAATGGTCTGTTAACATGCTTTTTTTTTTGTATTATAGCCTTTATTTGTATATCAAGGTTCTCAGACATAGCTCAGCGTTCATTCTGTTGTTTATTCGGCAGGTGTTTCTCTCTCAACCTGGTTCGATTCTGCATTGCTTGTTGATCCACCAATAGAGGAAGCGAGACAGCTCAAGAATTGGTGCAATGGCATTAACTAACATTTTTTTTGTGCACCTCGGTGTCACTTATATCGTTCTTCCCCATATTTCACTTACATCATCTTTTTCCTTGTAGGGCAATGAGAAATGCTAAGTCAATTGCAGAAATCATTGATGCAAAAAGTTACATTAAATACAATCCTGCACTTTCTTTAAAGAGAGACCAGAAAACTACTCTAATTTGCAATGTTACCGCATCACAGAAGGTGATCAGATGATATTCTGTTATGTTATTTTACAGCTTCGTACCTATTCAGATTTCCATCTAATAAATGTCTTTCTTTTTAGACTGCCTGGGTCAAGGCAAAACTCTCTTTTGAACAGATCTTCCAGAAATATTGGTATATGAGCTGTGCAAAGTGTTATCGAGCTACTGCAGCGGACTATGGAATGGAGTTTACTTGTAATTCGTGCAAAGAGAAGGGCCCTGCTATGCCTAGGTCCTATATTACTACATCATTAACTTTAATTTAGCTGCTTAATTCCTCTTAATATTAATGTTATACAGTGTATCGCCTAAGCACTTGTATACTTATATTTTAGGTGCCGCTTTGACGTTGATTTGATCGATGACAGTGGAGTTATACCTGCTTCCATCTTTGGAGATCTAGCAGAAAAAATTCTCACATTCACTGCCCTTGAAGCAATGGACCACTTTAATCAGGTTATTTTAATCGGTCAGATTTAATAATAAGTGCAGTATTTCCTTCTCACTCTTATATCTTTTGTGCTTCGTCCAGAATCTTGAGCTGCCACTTCAGTTTGTCCACGAACAGCTTAAAACAAAGACATTTCTGGTTCACATTAAACCAGTCCAAACACAGCTCGCTGATGCCAGACAGCGGTATACGATTTTATATTGCTCTGAACTTGAACCAAAAAATGAGTCATGCTCAACTAACACATGAACCAGAATCTGTCTCTCTTTCATGTGACCAGCAGGCTGAAAATGAGCAGCTATTGACAGCAGGTTCGTGAATATACCTGGAGTAGTGATACATCCCTATGTTTTCTTTCAATGAACTATTAACTTAACTGAATGTTGCACTCACAGGACATGGTGGTTCTAGCTCGAAAGTGCGTCTTCGCCTCAGTCAAAAGTTTGATGAAACAGAAACTGTCAGCACCAATGACTTTGATAGTCCACATGCTGACTCCAAGAAGAAAGCAAAATTAGGCTAAATTGTTGTCACTGCCTTTTGCATTGCTTGAGCATTAATATTTTTTGGGGTTCTGTAATCTGCACTCCTATGCTTAGACAGATTGTTAACGTTTTTTGCAAATACTTCTCGTCCATTCACAATTCCCTGGCTTTTGTGCGTGGTTACCTACTAAACTTCTTTTTGTCATGCCCATTGAACTTTGATTAAGGCACCTGTATCAGAGTTCTTGCCAGGCTTTCAAAGATTAGCTGAAATCCTACAACGTTGGTGAGCATAAGGATTTTCACAGATATCTTAGGATTCCTGACGATGAACTCCCTTTGTGTAAAACTGATAGCTTTATAAGCTATACAATATGGGCTTCCTTTCCATCTGTTTATAGTTTTTTAAAATTACAATTGCTGCTATCAATTTCTAACATGTTGGACTATCTGCTCCTGCTACATATTTAGTTCCTGCTACTTATATGTTGGACTATCTGCTCTACTTAGCATGCTGAGTACACGTTGAATTATAATTTTTCCTTCAAACCATTAAAGCATTGCAGATGCATTACTTTCCATGCTATCAATTGACAGCTCCCACTTCATATTTTGCAGAACTAGCAGCTTTATAATCTATATAATTTGGGATTCATTTCCGTTTCTTTATATTTTGTCCAGTGGAGTTATTATTATGCATTTGCAGCCTCCAGCTTTGTACGAATGCATTTATTGCGAATGGCAACATTTTTTACAAATAAAACTTATATATTCAGGTCCATTAAAGCATTACAGGCCATTAAAGCATTGCAGGATGAATTATGATCTTGCCTTCAGGCCATTAGAGCATTACAAATGCATCCTTATCACATGCAGTCGGTTGACAACTCACACTTAAATGTTTCACATTGAATTGTCTTTTCTATTCATTGGTCCTTACCTTCCTCTGCAACTAATTCAATTGTGATAGGAAAAGACTTGCACTAAGCATTAACAGTAATGAACAGTATACTCTTTTTACATTGATCCTTTCTTTATATATATGCTCTTTGCCGTTTACAAAATCATCCATAACAACTCTTAACCATACATTTGCACTACTGCTTTTTCTGCCTAAGAACTTGTCAGCAGGTGAGTTGCTCTACAATGTATTTGTAATCCTTATCATATGATATAGCCTTGTACTCGCATGTTCTATTAGTAGACCACTTGTCTGATTTTCCAACATCAAATTTCCTCCTGATAGTTCAATGGCAGAAACAATCTTAACATCTCCAACAAATTTTCAGCCGACAAATAGCTGCTTATCAACTTGCTGTTTTCTAATAAAATGCATCCACAGAGGACAGGTTAACTTTTACCTCCTTCACTTACATTGTAGCATTTAGTGTTAAATAGCATGGTATTCTTTGACAATATTTTCCTACTGCATTTCTTGAAGGTATTACCTGCTCAGTTTGAATCATTATTTCATCAGCACCACAGCAATAGAATTATTCTGAGGTTTGGACTGCGGCAATGGCCTATCACAGTCACGGACCATGCATTCGCACAAGGCTGGGATGCTTTTTGTGAACACAATATTGTCAAAAGGCATGACACGCTATTACTTCGACATAGCTGGAATCTGATATTCGATGTCATTCACTTTTGTGAACTACAGAAACAAGTTCTTTTGCCTTGGACCGTTCCCCTGCCAGACCTGTTGCACATGAATGCTGTTGCATCAAGAGATAAACATACCATTGTATCTATCTCGCATCCTCATCTATATCATATATTATTTTTAATGTAATACATAGTCACTAATTACAGATGATATCCAAATAGCCGCTGGACAACAAGAAGTTGCTTCCTCACTAAGGCCAAATTTCTGTCAAGATCTATCTGATTCGGTTTGCTTTTATCAAGTCTTTAACTCGGCGACTCCAAACAGTTTGGTAAGCTATTCTATGCTTACCTGCATTTTCTTTTTCATCTCAACTTTCTCACAAGCAATTGCCTTTTCTTTCTGTATATCTTCTAATCTACACCTCTTGATGATAGAAAATTCCGCGCTTTATTGATCACTTCATCAATGGTATCAAGACTCCCACGTTACTTATCAACACTGGATACAGAAGTACTCAAGTTGGTGTAAAGCATAAACACCTTCACCGAAACTGGAGAGATTTCGTTCTTCAACATGAATTGCAGCACAATGAAACTCTTGTCTTTATTCCGGAATCTGAAAATATATTCACAGTTTTGATCTTTGATGATACCGGAGTTGAGAAACTTTTTCCTTGGTTTCACACATTCAATGTTTATTCGGATGCTTAATAAATTTACCTGAACCATGCAGTGTAATTTACCCATCAATTGAATACATTACTGGTAGTTTTCACTCCTTCCTAACTAAACTAATCTACATTACTTCTTCTCTGAATTAACTAATTTTACAAAATTTATTATTCAGCTGGGCATTACTGGGCATCATTACATTCACCCACCGCGCATCGCGCGGTGATCCCCTCCTAGTTAACATATATAGTAAATGTGTGAATGCCAATCCCTCCAATTGAACCCAATTGCTGACGTGGCACGTTGTGATTGGCCGATTGATGGTCGCCCCCCAAGCAATTGAGATGAGGACAAAATTGATATTTCGCCTCCTCATTGGATTGATAGGGTTGTTGAGAATTCATTTACGCCGCTCACTGTATCTCTTCTTCTCCGAGCCATTTTCTCTCTTGCCTCTCTGGTTCCTTTCTCTCCTCCATTCCTTCCATGGATTTCCTGAGAAAATAAATAGAATAACGGCACACAGCTTCTATTCTCTCTTTCTTCTTCATTTTTCCCCTCTTCCCCTCTTTTAAAGATTATTCAAAAAAATGACACTTAAAACCCACATTTTTATTCTCTCTGTTTTTTTCCGTTTTGTCTCCTTCTTATCCTGAAATAGGAGAACCTTGAAGATTTGGTCGATCTTGTTTGCTCAACTGCTCACGTTTGATTTTTCTTTTTCCGTTTCTGATTTTTATCCATCCCTTTTCCTCATAAACTTATGATTTTTCCCTCTTTCTGCGCAGAAAAGTTTATATTTTCTCTCAGTTATTTTTCTCTTTATTTGTATATAATTACCTTGGAGATCTTTCTTATCTGATTTATTTTCTCTCCGCTGATCTCGCCATTTTTTAGTTTTAAAATTTTCCTTTATTTTGACTGATTTTTTCATGTTTGTTTCAGGGTGCAAGTTTAAGGCTTGCATGTTATTATCTGGTATCCTCAATCTCTACAAAACCCGCCAGGTAAAAAATCTCACATGATGTTTATTTTTCTCGTGACTTTTTTGACTATGATTATTTTGTTCTTATGGAATTTTTGTGTGATTATCTCAGGTAAAAACACAAAAGGAAGGCCACTGAAGGAGGAATTACAGTTAGTTTCTTGCCCTTTCATTTTTTTGGGTTATTTGGTTGTGATAATATGGTGTTTTTTTTTTACTTGTTTCTTTCTTCAACTATAATATGAGAAAATCCAATATTGTTCATGCTGGTCTCGACTAGGGGTGGCAATTCCTGACACGACCCGAAAACACGACACGAACCTAACACGAAATTAATGGGTTTGGGTTGAGGTTTCGAGAGTTCGGGTCAGAATCGGGTCGAACCCGATGAACCCGAAAAAAAAACAGGTCAATTTCGGGTCAACCCGTGGTGACCTGATATGACCCGATGTGACCCGTTTATGAATTAAATCTAATTTAATAAACATAAAAATTATTTTATCTAACTAAACTAAATCATTTTTTTTCCTAAGGCATTAATTACTTAATCCTAAATGAATTTATTTAACTTGTGTGAAGTTAAAATTATTATATTTGGACAAATAATATATTATGTTATTTTTTACTTTTATGCTGTTTTAATTTATTTTATATTTGGTTTGGGATAAAACACTTTTATGGTGTTTAATTTATTTTAGATTTGGTTTGAAATTATTTATTTAAATTTTTATTACTTGATGATGTAATTAATTTTGTGAAAGATTGATTTTATTAGAAATTACAGTGATAAATTAATAAATTAAAATTAAGTTTCGGGTCATTTCGGGTCGACCCGCCAACCCGCCAACCCGAAATTTTCGGGTTCGTGTCAGGTACCCTAACCCGTTTCGGGTTGGCGGGTCGGGTTCGGGTCAACAGGTTCTTTGTTATACTTAAGCCTCAACCCGACCCGCCAACCCGAACCCGACCCGATTGCCACCCCTAGTCTCGACTATGTTAATCTGTTTAGTGTAGATCCAAGGTTTTGTCTTCTTCGTTTTTTTCCCCCTAATAAATTTGTTCTTGCCAGCATTGCTTATTCTAAGTCTTTCTTAGATGAACGAAGAAAAGATAATGGATGCTACTTTTCTTCAATAAGCCTTGACGATATGTTTTAATTTCCCTTTTTTTTGTGAACAGATTTTTTTTCATTGTAACTTATTATAACTTTCTGCTCTCTTTATCCTGTTATTGGTCTTTACAAAAGTGAAGGGTGAAAATTTGTGACAGCATCCTATTTCCTCTAGATCCAAAGTTATTTTCTTTTACTTGTTTTACTTGCTCCGTTTTTATTGTTTTGAGTTTTCTGTTTGAGAATCATACATTGCCAGAACCTAAAGCTCAATTTCTTTTTTTGCAGAATTCAACTCAGACATGTTATTGCTTGTACATTTGCTGTTTGGCTTGTAGCTTTACTTGTTCCCTTTTTCTAGAGATATGTCTTGTTTTTGTTTTTTTAGTTTTTGTTTATTTGTCAACCTTATTGATAATTTACTTTTCTTTTTGTTTATCAACTCAGTGTGGCAAAGAGAGTAAATTAAGTTGTTTTCCTAGGTAATTTGTAGTTTGCCTTTTGTTGGAACTTTATTTTGGTTGGCAATGTCAACCTAGCCAGTTAAAAAACAGCTTAAAAATTTGGGAATAATGTATGAAAAATTTGTATAGCAGATTCAAGGCTGTATGAATGTCTTGCTGATAAGAGCTGGTAGCTTGTGGCTTTCGGTAAAGCCAGGACTTCTGAAATTGCATGTCATATTTCCTTTGAAAGTCTCTCAATAAAATTTTAAAATATGGGGATTAAAAGGAATAGGAGGGGCAGGGATGAGGGGTAATGAACAAGGTTGTCTTCTAGAATGCCTATGCTCTGATTTTCTACATTTTCTGCTTGCCCCTACACTATGTGACAAGGTTGAAGTCTTGATGTCACTGCCTACAGAGTGTTGTAGGACATCAATAACTAGGTTATTTCGACGATGGCGGGTAATGATCAAGGTTGTTTTCATGAATGCCTGTGCTGCTATACTTCATTGTGAAACTCTGTTTCTTTTTGTTTTCCCCCTTTGTGCTTGTGTGTGTGTTGTGTAGGTAGGGGTGAGGAGTAGGTTTTGTTGTTCCATTTTTTAAGTAAATACACCTTCACCTACTAGCTTGAACAACCACAAATCCTGCCATCAATTGCCAATTATGAGGAGAAAACAGAAAAGCTACAATGTGGATTCTCTCTGTATAAAATACAATTCACTATTTTATGAATGTCATATGCTGGTAATGTGTTCCTACCCAGATTACATTGATTCAAACTCATTAAGTTTAACAAGTTTAGGGATTTATGCATCACGAGGAACGACTTTTGTCATATGTAGGAAGACAAACTTATTTTGTATTGATGCTTAGTTGATTTGTGTTAAATGAATTGCTTATTGTAATGAATATGCTTGCAATGTTATAAAGCCACATCTTGAAGTCTATTGATGTCCTACACTGTGTAGGGAGTGACCAATTGTTGTTGCTTAACAGGTCCCATAAGTTCGTATTTGCATAATTCTTGACATGCTTCTCTTTTTTGGGTGGCAAAGGAGGCTTCATTCTTTATTCTGCAATGCATGATACTGATTCCGTTGAATGGAAGATTACCTATTATGTTCTTCTTGATTAGTTCTCAATCTTTTCCATGGATTTCATATTTCAGGATTTCCGTCAGCTTCTTGATGAAAAACTTGAACTATCATTAAAGTTGAGAGACTTAACTATTCACTAGGTGCAAGAAGGATTTCAAGAATTCTTCAGAAAGCTCAATGAGTGATTCCTTTTTCTTTCAGGCAAGAGTAAGTCAGGTAGCCAAGATCTAAGTTTGACGCAGGGAGTGCGAGGAGAAAAGGTCCTTCCTGGGATTGTTCTTCTGTTAGCTCAACTATCTCTTTTCATTGGGCGAAGTGCTATCCCAAAAATTACCGAGGTCACTTTCTGTTCTGTGTTTTTATTGTGTTTGTTTCTGCATTCTACTAGAGAATATGTAATATCCATTAGATTTTGAAAACTTTCTAAAAAATCCTATCTTTAACGGTGTCAGGAAATAGCTTCTTCCTTTTCTTCTGGTGGTGCTCGGAGTTATGAGTATGGCCCTGCTTTCATCCCTGTAATGATTTGTCGCACCTTCCGGGTAGCTGGGAAGAAGTGCTTGGACCATGTATGGATTTTTGGATCATCTTTTGCACTACTTATTCTTGCTCAAAAACTTTCACTTTCTATGTGCAAAATTGTTACATTTGTGTAGTGAAATTTGGAGGGCTATTAGCCTAACTCGCTAGATTCGAGACTCAAAATCTATCTCATATTATTATTTCAAAGAAGCCAAATTTCTTGTTCTCATTCAAAACTTCAATTTCTACATGCAAAAACTCTACTTTTCACATTTGTCTAGTGAATTTTGGAGGGCTATTACCCTAGCTCACTAGATTATGGACACAATCAGATCCTTTGAAGCCATATCTTGCCTAAGAGAATGGAAGATGGAAGTGGAATCCTTGCTTGAAGTAAATATAAATTTCTGAATCTGATGTAAAAAGTAGCCATTGAGTACTTTATTTTTTTCTTTCAGTATGTAAGGTTAAGAACTCAAAAGATATCAGTTCTGTTGCGGACAAGGTTTACAACACCAAACTGGGTTAAGGTTAGTTAATTCCGTAAAATTTTTGAAGTGAATAGTTCAAAATATATACCCTTCATAAGTTTAGCTAATGTTTTGAGCTTCTCCTTTTATGATAGCACAAGGAGCCAAGAGAGGTTCATATGTTTGTTGATCTGCTGCTTCAAGAGGTAATTTCTTTCATTTTCTAACATGATCTTTCTGTTGTAAACTCTGATTCTTAACATATAAATGTTTTCTTAAGCTGTGATCAATTTCTGACCTCTTGCAATGTGCATATTTTTTATGAGGGAGAAATGAGAATATAAGATGTTGGAGCTGTCAGAGTGCGTGTGCGTGACTGTGTGTTTAGCACAAAAGTTCAAGTCTGAGAAAGTTATTAACTTTCTTCATTTCATTCTTTCGTTGACATTTTGATAATCAAGGAACTTACTTTCTTCATTAATCTTGCTATTAGTTCGAAGCCATAAGAGGCGAAGTAAAGCAGATTTTACCTCCAGAACTTAGCCGTAAACATCGTCGTACAGACAGTAACGGGAGCACCACCACTTCTCGCAGCATTCCTTTGAGAGACGACAGAATGAACCGGTCAAATACCCAAAGGGCCACGAGCCAGCTACTGGAATCCCATCTAGCAAAATTGTTTAAACAAAAAATGGAGATATTTACGAAAATTGAATTCACACAGGTTTGGTAGGAGTGCTTGTTGCTAGGTAATTTACATTATTCCCCCTGGTAATATAGCTATTTTTTAGTTCTTTGTAATGATGATGATCCTTGAAGGACATCAAGGACATCAATAAATCAAATTTTCTGACTTTTTGATGGTTTATTAGAGGATGTAGTTTTATATTGCCAACTTCAATGGCATTTTTTCGTGAAATTTTCTTGTTTGATTGGATGAATATTCTGTCACTGTCTTGAACTTTACTTTTTTATTTCATTCGATAAAACAATAGTTTGAACTCTAAAGCCATCTTTTTATTACAAAATAAGATGGGTTAATTGATATCCTTTTAGTAAATGCTGCAAAGATCTTACTTTTTATAATTAATATTTTAATTTGAATAACAGGATGTTTCCGGGCAAGCCTGAAAATTACGCCGCGCATCGTCGCGGTGTTCTCCTCCTAGTGGAAAAGAAACGTACAAAGGCTTGTGAAATGGAATTGGACTTTGAATTGGTGCGGGGACCACTAGAGATAGCATTAGACTTTCTTTTGACTTTAAAAAGGGAGAAACGTACAGAGGGTTAGTAGTTTTTTAGTTTTTAGAGACAATTTAGTTTTCTTTCTTTTCCTTATTGCGTTTTCTTTGGTTCGTATGTACGCCAGAAGTATTGTGACAATCTTGCGTGGGTTCTCCTCAATAGGGATGAATTAAATCCCTTTGTCTAGTCGAGAAACAACGGAGGACTTGGTTCTACTAAATTTGTGAGATCGAATTAGTTTTTATTTATTTCCATTATTCACTGGTATTCGTCTATCTTCTGCTTTATGTTCATATGGTTGTTTTATTGTTCGATTATCCAGGGCCCGGATTCTAGATTAATTCAATAACCTGAAACCAATTAGGGTAGTTAAATCCGTAATTGTTTAATTATTCTAAACTGGTGGCAACTGGCATGATTGGATTTGTGTCAGGGAGATAGATAGGCTAACTTAAAGAGACCCTCGTAGCATGTTGATTGGTTAGAATTAGGCTCTTCTAATTATTCATGCAATTAGGGAATTGAACTTCTATGGTCGTACCTAGGGTTGTTTCATGATTAGAGAAATAGTCAACGGTCGTACCTTGGCTATCGACAAATTGAGGAAGAGTTGGTTGTTTATCGCGTGTATGACAACTATAACTAATTTATCAGATAGTAACTGGAATAATCCTTGCATCTGTGATTGAATTAAGTGAACCATCTCCGAAGTTGTTTCTTGGCTAGAGTTCGTCCATTATTATTTTTATTGTGATAATTAGTTATTTGAGTTGTAGTTATTTTATTTTATTTCAATTTATTCCAAGTAATTTATTTACTCTCATTTTCAAAAACCTCCCATACTTCGGACTCTAGAAGAAATAAATTATCCCCAGTCCCTGTGGATTCGATCCTGCTTATCACTATCTACAGAAATTATATTTTATTTAAACAGGTATTTATTATTGCACAGGTTTGACACCCTGCCAATTTTTGGCGCCGTTGCCGGGGATTGGTGCCAGATTAATTTGTTTCTTTTTGAGCTCATCTTGTTTTTATTTTTTTATTTATTTTTCTCTTATTTTTTTATATAGTTTATGGCTTCTAACACTCCGTATTTTGGTGATAGACTGGATTTTGTTTCCAGGGAAGACAATGAGGCTTGTTTTTTTTGCTAAGTTTGCATATTCAGAGGCACTAAACTCTATTAGAGAAAGAATGGCTGCTGCAACCTGTAACATTTGTTATGCCAGGGATCATTCAACCGGTATGTGCCCCGAATATTAAGATAATCTGAGTGTCCCACTCAATAATTATGGAGATTTTTCACCCTGGTCTCAAACGTGGTATAACCCTAATCCAAACGGGTATGATCAAGGATGGTGGGATAACTCCAGTTATAATTATACAACAGGGCCAATGAATTTTCAGCAGTATGAGTCTCAAGAATCATCATCTATGTCAGGTATGTCTCTTGAAGAAATAGTTGAATCAATAGCTACTAATACATATCAATTCCAACAGGAGACACAAATGAGAAATGGGATGATGAAGGATGCAATGAGTAATCTGGCAGATCAAATATGTCTATTGACATCCAGAATAAATCGATTGGCTTCTCAAATTGAAGAATTGCCCTTGAAAATCATTGTTGATTTTGAAGAAAATGAGAGTGCAATTTGCTTGAATAGTGATGAGGAGATGCAAGAGTGTCAAAATGAGAGATCTACAGATGCAGTTGAAAAAGAAGCCGAAAAGGAAGAAATGGAACCCCAACCGCAACCCATTCGAGTGAAAGAATCCAGTGAAGAGTCATCAAATGTGGTGACACCACCTCCATTCCCTAACCCGCATTTTCTTAACTCTTACTCTATGATTTCTGTTAATGAGATTGATTTTGTTATACCGGAAGTTTTTGAGTCTCATAGCAGAAATAAGTTAAGAGTAGCTATGGTCAAATATCTTGAACCGTTGAGTGCTCTTGATGGAGGAGTGGATGAAGAATTGAGATCACTGCTTGATTATTTGGCGCCATCTACTAGTTCAAGGAAAACCGTAGCTCGTGTGCCCAAGAACTACTCTATTTACGAGGGCTATCAGGACTATATAGAGGATGAAATACTGAAACGAGCCACAAGATTTTATCCTCCCTGAGCAAACATGATAATGTCTAGCCAAAGACGTTAAAAAAAAATGCTTTTTGGGAGGCAACCCAAATATTGATTTTATTGTTTTCCATTGTTAAATTCTTTAATTATGTTGTTTCTTATTTAGGTTGTGGTCGGTCTTAATGTTTTCCTCCACTGTGGTCAGGACAGCAATCTTGGCGTGCCCATGCGGTGTTTGTGACTCCTGAGGTCAGTGGACGTTTGTCAATTTTGGCATGCCCACGCGGTGTTTATAACTCCTGAGATCAGTGGACGTTTGTCAATCTTGGCGTGCCCACGCGGTGTTTATAACTCCTGAGATCAGTGGACGTTTACCAATATTGGCGTGTCCACGCGGTGTTTGACGACCCAAAAACTAAAAAATCAAAAATCAAAAATTCAAAATAAAAACATTTTCCGTTTTACACCTATAGTTTTGGTTCTCACAATTCGAATTTTGAAATTTGAGTGTGCAAAAAAAAATTTCCCAAAAAAAAAAAACTATTTTTTTTCCTTCTTCTTTCTTTCTTTCTTTCTTTTCTTTCTGTTTTCTTCCGCACTTCCCTTTCCCTTCTCACGCCGCACCCAGAGCACGCCGCCCCACCTCCCTTGGCTTTCCCATCGCTCGTCCACCTCCACCACTCGCGACGCACAGCTCAGCGCCGCCGTTGGTAGCCCAACCTCCCTGGTGCCAGGTTTTTCTTATTAATTTTGTGGTCCCTGATTCTGATTTCTTGATGTTGATGGGATTTTGATGCTTGCCGATTTCATTGAGTAAATTTGATTGAATTGCATCTGTGTTACTGGAGCCAGTGCATTGGGTGATGTCCTGCAACTGATTTGCCTAGTCTAATATAACTGTCATTTGTTTAGGCTCTTGGAGTACTGTCTGGTGTTGTTTGTATCTCTTAGTGGATTCGATTGGCTTTTTTATTTAATTTGCCCCTGTGCATTTACCAGTGGTACTAGCGATGGTAGTTGTTTAACATTTGTTTATCCTGTGTTATTAGTTGCCCAATTGATCGAGTTGTGACTACTGGGTATTCGTGATTGAGTCGTTTCTGTCCAACCTATGATTGAGTTGTTTTGGATAAAGCAGGAGGTGATTTGAGCATTTCTTGGGTTAATTGCTGATTTTGGCAGGTTGAATTGGGTAATTGACTGTCCAAGTGGAGGCGGTTGTTACGATTGTGGGTCCCATTATGTCTAATTTGCTGTGATTTGTGTCCAATTGTGGGTAATTTGCTTGTTCAATTGGGAGGTGCCTATAACGCTTAAATTTGCTTATTGAAGTTAGTTGCCTCTGGTTGCCTTGTTTAGGAGCATTTTATCCTTTTGGTTTCCTTTACTAAGCTCTTGGAAGCACGTGTTGCACTTTGGACTGCATTGATTTTGAAATTGACTAGTTTGGGACCACAAGTGCTTATTGATTGCCATTGCTATAAGTGTTGGCGTATTTGTATGTCCTCTGGGTGGTTGAATTGTGCATTTCATTGGTTGAGTTGACTTTAAAATTGTTATTGCTTTGAATTTTCGGCTTCCATTATTTGTTGGCAATTGTAGTCTCTTGTTGCTTAGAGTGATATCTAGAGTCCATGGTGAAGCCACGAATGGCACTAGCTCCAGATGCGAGTTCATCCACAATTTCCACTTGAACCGCCCCTATTTTGATGACTCCAGGGAAGTATCGTCGCCTCTCTCCTTCCATCTGCTTTTACATTATCACATTGAGGGCAATGTGTCATTTAGGTGTGGGGGGGAGATCAGTTTGGGTGCTAGTATTTTTAGTTTTTAGGTTCTAGAGGTTTTTCCTTTGTTTTAGTTTGATATTTATCTCCTTTTCGTTTATTTTCTTTTCTCTTTTTTATTTTCTAGTGGTCAGTTCTTATTTGAATACCAAGTTTGATGTTGGATTTTTGTCTCTAATTTTGATATTGCCGAGTTTTAGTAATAAAAAAGTATCAAGTTAATGGGGTTGAGTTCAGGAACATCTCTTTGGTGAATATCAATAATTGCTTAACTTTTCTAATTTTTGGTTAACTTTTCTAGGCACAGGAAATGATTATTGGCATTTTTCATGTGAATTGGTCCAATTATTAATTTTAGTTCTCCATGTTTGGAAATTTGAGGCTGGCTACTGTTATTTTTATGTTATTTTTAGTTATTGTGCTATATGATTGTAAATAAGAGGTGACTGTACTCCGCTAGTTATTACTACTGAGTAACCGGGCTCCTCCATCTATCAAATATTGGAGTTCGCGTCGAAAGGCTCTAATGGCTAGAAACTAAGTCTTTTGTTATTATTGAAAAAGAAAAAAATAGCAAAAAAAAAAGAGAGAAAAATAGAAAAGCGTGATAAAAAAAATAAAGATTGTGTTAATATGTGCATAAATCAGCTTGCCGGTTTGTGATCTTAATGTCGAGATTTTGGTTAATAGTTGGACCATTTGCTGATAAATGTGAGCAACCATTCCTTTTTCTTAGATTAGTTTGCTTTAAATTGGAGGAGTTGGTGGTTAGGAGGCCAACCGAGGTGGTTTTTCTTTGACCTTAACCTGTAATGCTTGATATATGTTTTTCGGGGTATCTTGGCAATACGGTAGTTGGAGCGATAGTCATTGTCAAAATTTTGGTATTCAAATGTTGTTCTCATGCTTGAGGACAAGCATGATTCAGGTGTGGGGGGAATTGATAAGGTGTTAATTGTTGAGTATTTTATTATTAATTTCCCATTTGTCCTTGCCAAATATTGTTTTAATTATTAATATTTACTTATATTTGGTATCTGGACTTAATTTCAGGGAATGGAGCAGAAAACTACAAAAAAGGAGGTATTTTCTGGAGAAAATAGAGACTTCTAAATACTCCACGGACCTGGCCCACATTGCTGAGAAGAACCGGACTTTCATTCCCCTTTTTTGCTGACTAAGAGTCCTCCTACCAAGAGAAAACGTAATACAAGGAATTTGGCAGAGCTTTCTTTTGAGTACTTGGACTTACACCATTTCTAGGTAGTTTTTTATTAAGAAAAGAAACTATTTACATCCACAAATTCTCAGATACTAAAAGTAGTTTTAATATCTTGTTTTCTTCATGCAGGCCCATTTGCCATAACGTGTGGACTTGCAAATTTTACTCTGCCCTGCTTTTTATTTTTTTAAACCTTTGTCAAATTTTACATAACCACTTACTTTCAAGAATCTCCTTTGCCAAAACCATTGCCATTACCCTTTAGTTTTTCGTTTAACTCGAAAAGCCCTTTTGTGACGACCCCACTTCTCAGGGCGAACCCGAGAGTATCAGCAGCCTAGCTCGCGCCAGGACTCGAAAACTTAAAACAATAAAACTAGATAAATCGAAAGAGCACTATATACAATCCCAAAAGAGTTCTAATTACATTCTCCAAAATAGATATTCAATTTACTACATCCCCACGAGTTAGTCACCGAATATATAAGTAGACCCGATAGAGGGTTCTTATACAGGCCATCAAAATAAGAAAAATGACTTAAACGTCTATCTAAGACAAGCACACCCAACTATACTAGTGTATGTGCCAAACTTTCCCCGTGTCGGCCCCTGCTAAGGAAAACAAAAGAAAAAGGGTAAGCTATATGCTTAGTAAGTAAACAGGGGCAAAAGCATAAATTTCACGTAACCACATTTACACAGTAGGAGTAAAGCAAAAGCAGAAAAATAACATCACATGATAAGGATACAGGTGGCTCCAAAGCCAAATCATTTGCCATGCGTGACCTCCTGCCGACACTCCGTCGACCACAAATAATGGTCCGTAGAACTCCACTTGTACTCCCACCGTACACCTTATCACCCTCTTTGGCCGGACACCTTACAAACTTGCTCGAGCGAACGAAATTGAGCTTGGTTCACAAGCTCGAGTCACAAACTTGGTCCACATACTCGGTGAACCGGATTCACAAACTTGGTGACCTCAAACCAGGTTGGACTGACTTCGACCAACCCTAACCGGTTCGAATAGTCCATCTAGATCTTGAGATCGGGCCCCAAACTCACAAACTTCACAAGCTTCACAAAATTTCTCAAAAGTCACCCCGAGCCACAAGCTCAAGGGGTTTAGTTCCAAAATTATTCATATACATATGCCATGTACAAATATGTGTGTAAACTAGGGTTTAGGTCGAGTGCGATAAAGTACACCCTCGCCTAGGTACCCTTTTCATACATATCGAAATACATAAGCAACTAACACATAAGAGCGGCCTGAATACTTACTCAACGAACAAAAGGGCAAAAGTACGAAATTTGTGCCGCGAAAAATAACTAGTAGGCCCCACCGGCTCCACCTAACTCACCACCGTCTGAAATAGAAGATTGTGTCACATAATATCACAAACGACTACCAACATACCTAAAACAAGCAAAACGGTAAAATTGGCACATGCGAGTGCGGAAACGGCATACGAAAATGGGAATGGTGGCCTAATCGCTTTGCCGTCAAAAACTGTTTTGAACCTAAGCGAAGCTACGAGTGTCGGATCAAGGTACATGAGGTACCGTCGCGAAGCTAAGAGGAAGGGCTACAATTTTGATGAAACACCTGAAATCGGATCTGAACAGAAATAGGTCGAAAGTATGGAGAACAGTGCCAGAAATTCGCACTTTAGAGTGACGGACAGGGTATGTTTGCTGGACCATAACTCCCAACTCACAAATCCAAATCAAGAAATTCCAAAGGCATTAGAAAGTAAGACATAAGACATAAGGCTAAAACTTTGATATTTTGACCAAGATCTGAATCCACTCAGAACAGAACGCAAATTGTGTGTCAAAGTATCCGTCAGAACTGTCCAGATTCAAAGGCAGTTCTGACGATCGATCTTGTTTTGATCATAACGGGAGCTTCGGAACTCGGATTTCGACCGACTTTATACCGTTTCGAAGCTACAACCAAGATATACATTTCTTATGAAAGAATCAACACCCAAATCATACGTTATCAAAACGGAAAAAGCACGGTCAGACGCTAATTTCAAAACACAACATAAACCAGAGTAGGGTTTTCTTCTTAGCCCTAAAACCCTAATCTTACCGCATCGAATAATGAATAACCCTATTATCAAACTTAAGAACTAACTGGGGCCTCACAACCTCCCCCGCTTAGAGCAATTTCATCCTCGAAATTAATTCTTTTGTTCAAAGCGTATCTTCGAAGCCCGTCGATGGGTCAGTCACCTCATGTTGACCCATTGCATATACTCTTGCTGGCCCTGTTGGTCGAGTTCCCCCTACGTTTGTCGGTTTTGTTGTGGTCCCTTCAGTCGGTGGCTTAAGTCCTTCCTTCTTCATCTTAGGGCACCGGGCAATCAAATGTTCGGTGCTACCACATTTGAAACATTTCCGTACCGAACTATTCTTCCAACAATTTTCATCGATGTGATTGCCCCCGCAAAAACCACAAGTCGGCTTCATGCCAGCATTTGACCCTTCACGCTGGGCACTCTTCTGGGGCTCTTGCCCTACCTGATCTCGCCCAAAGTTATTCAGGGTTCTTGCGGGTCGTGGACCGTCTGTGCCTTTACTCGTCTTAGCAGGTGGCTAGTTCCGCGAGTTCTGTCCAACCACGGAATCATTCGAGTTGGGTTGCCTTCTTTTCCGATCATGAAAGGCTTTTACTTGTCCTCTGGCAGTCTTAATCCGCTGTGCTTTTTCTAGGGCCTGACTAAAAGTGTCCAGCTGTGCAGCCGCCAGTGCTTCCTGGATCTCCACATTCAAGCCTTGGGTAAAGCGGCGAATTCGCTTTTGCTCCGTTAGCACCAGCTCTGGGACAAAACGAGAGAGTTTTGTAAACTGAGTTTCGTACTCCGCCACACTAGATGCCCCCCTTGACGCAGGCGGATAAAATCATCTTCATGTTTCTCTTGCACAATGGGCGGCAAGTATTTCTCATTAAATTCTCGAGTAAAATTGACCCATGTCCAGGGGGTCTGTTCGCGCTCCCACTTGGCTTTAATCACGTTCCACCAGGCTCGGACGGCCCCTTCAAACTGAAAAACAGCAAAAGATATCTGTCGCTCCTCCGAATACCTAAGCGCGGCAAATATATCTAGCATACGGTCCATCCAGCCCTCTGCTAGATCAAAATTAGGTCCACCTATAAATTTAGGAGGTGCAAACTTTTGGAACCGTTCTAAAACACGGTCCTCTCCCTCATGATTACCCGGATTATGTCCAGGATTCCCAGTACTGCTCCCCTGGCCCGGTTGATTTGCCATTCGCTCTAGTAGATCGGCCATCTGCTGGATGGCTGTAGCTATTTGATCCGGCCCATTTTCATTATTTCCTTCACAGCCTCGACCTTGCTCTCTATCTCTACTTTGACCACCGGAGTCCATTAGAGTACAAGTCTATAAATCAGAACATTACGTATACTTATCATCCAGACTATGAGCAAAAGTAGGGACACAAAACTTATGCACAAAAGGCACACAAAAGATAAGTTCAAAATGATACCCAAATATATACATATATTTACAAAGTCACACCAAAAGATTTACAAATTACTCGACCTCCAGTCGGTACAAAATCCAGTATACACATGAGCACCGGCTCCAAAAATCTAGTCAGTCAACCGAATGACAAAAGAAAGTAGTCATGCCAATTCTAACAAAAGTAATCCATCAGCTAGACAAAAAGTACAAAAACGACCCTAAACGCCTCCCCTAGGGCCCAGGTTCCCAACTGAACCTAACGTGTCCACCTCGTCCATCCTCTCTGGACCGGTGACTCGTGGCGGTGCCTCCGCAGCCATATCTAGTAGGATCTCGCAGTCGAATGTCATGCTCCGAGCCTTCTCCTTCAGCTGCCTCTTCATAGCGAAGAGGTGCTGGTGTGTGTCATGAAACTGACGGCGTAAAGCGTCCGTCCTCTCCATCTCATCTCGAAGACCCTGCTCCAAATCCCTAATGCGCAACGCCTGCCCATGGCCAACCTCTCTAGCCTCCTCTAGTTGTCTAATCAGGCTGCGTCGCTCGTCGTCCACTGCCAGGACGACCTCGTCAGGGTAACCGTACGTGTATCAACATCCACAAGGTCGGTGCGACACCTGATCAAAAGGGGAGTATAAAGTGTATGGCTCTCCCGGTCTCTGCCGATAACTGATCGCCCGCTCACGCAGCACTCGATCCTCTGGGCCCCTCGCACTAGGAGGTCTCGGTCCTGGTCCCACGCCACTGGGTCCCGCACCACTAGAACTGGCTGGATACATTCCTACAAAATATTAATTCATCAGTTCACCGGCATTTCAGTTTAAAATATATCATTCAACGTAAAAAAATCAAATATGCCTAGTGCCTATCGCATATATCCCACTTGCCCAAGTCCTCTAACCTAAGCGTTCTGATACCACCTGTGACGACCCCACTTCTCCCAAGGGCGAACCCGAGGGTATCAGCGGGCCGCCTGCCTAACTCGCGCCAGGACTCGAAAACTTAAAGCAATAAAACTAGATAAATCGAAAGAGCACTAGAAACAATATATACAATCCCAAAAGAGTTCTAATTACATTCTCCAAAATAGA
This sequence comes from Coffea eugenioides, assembly GCF_003713205.1. NCBI lineage: Eukaryota > Viridiplantae > Streptophyta > Magnoliopsida > Gentianales > Rubiaceae > Coffea > Coffea eugenioides. Next base: position 17,601,705 of record NC_040041.1, read on the forward strand.
TATTCAGTTTACTACATCCCCACGAGTTAGTCACCGAATATATAAGTAGACCCGATAAAGGGTTCTTATACAGGCCATCAAAATAAGAAAAATGACTTAAACGTCTATCTAAGATAAGCACACCCAACTATACTAGTGTATGTGCCAAACTTTCCCCGCGTCGGCCCCTGCTAAAGAAAATAAAAGAAAATGGGCAAGCTATATGCTTAGTAAGTAAACAGGGGCAAAAGCATAAATTTCACGTAACCACATTTACACAGTAGGAGTAAAGCAAAAGCAGAAAAATAACATCACATAATAAGGATACAGGTGGTTCCAAAGCCAAATCATTTGCCATGCGTGACCTCCTGCCGACACTCCGTCGACCACAAATAATGGTCCGTAGAACTCCACTTGTACTCCCACCGTACACCTTATCACCCTCTTTGGCTAGACACCTTACAAACTTGCTCGAGCGAACGAAATTGAGCTTGGTTCACAAGCTCGAGTCACAAACTTGGTCCACATACTCGGTGAACCGGATTCACAAACTTGGTGACCTCAAACCAGGTTGGACTGACTTCGACCAAGCCCTAACCGGCTCGAATAGTCCATCTAGATCTTGAGATCGGGCCCCAAACTCACAAACTTCACAAGCTTCACAAAATTTCTCAAAAGTCACCCCGAGCCACAAGCTCAAGGGGTTTAGTTCCAAAATGATTCATATACATATGCCATGTACAAATATGTGTGCAAACTAGGGTTTAGGTAGAGTGCGATAAAGTACACCATCGCCTAGGTACCCTTTTCATACATATCGAAATACATAAGCAACTAACACATAAGAGCGGCCTGAATACTTACTCAACGAACAAAAGGGCAAAAGTACGAAATTTGTGCCGCGAAGAATAACTAGTAGGCCCCACCGGCTCCACCTAACTCACCACCGTTTGAAATAGAAGATTGTGTCACATAATATCACAAACGGCTACCAACATATCTAAAACAAGCAAAACGGCAAAATTGGCACATGCGAGTGCGGAAACGGCATACGGAAATGGGAATGGTGGCCTAATCGCTTTGCCGTCAAAAACTGTTTTGAACCTAAGCGAAGCTACGAGTGTTGGATCAAGGTACATGAGGTACCATCGCGAAACTAAGAGGAAGGGCTACAATTTTGATGAAGACACCTCAAACCGGATCTGAACAGAAATAGGTCGAAAGTATGGAGAACAGTGCTAGAAATTCGCACTTTAGAGTGACGGACAGGGTATGTTTGCTGGACCATAACTCCCAGCTCACAAATCCAAATCAAGAAATTCCAAAGGCATTAGAAAGTAAAACATAAGGCTAAAACTTTGATATTTTGACCAAGACCTGAATCCACTCAGAACAGAACGCAAATTGAGTGTCAAAGTATCCGTCAGAACTGTCCAGATTCAAAGGCAGTTCTGATGATCGATCTTGTTTTGATCATAACGGGAGCTACGGAACTTGGATTTCGACCCACTTTATACCGTTTCGAAGCTAAAATCAAGATCTAAATTTCTTATGAAGGAGTCAACACCCAAATCATACGTTATCAAAACAGAAAAAGCACGGTCAGAGGCTAATTTTAAAATGCAACATAAACTAATGTTCAAAACAGGCCTGAGCGTTATATCTATAACTCAGGATACACTAATCCGTTTAATCTGAAATTTTCCAGACACACTAAGGACATACGAGGCTACAACTTTCATGTTTTGAGGAACTTCTGAATCCATACGTAACATCAAGAAAAATGAAGCCAAAGTTCAGATGTTGAACTGCCCTGGTTTTCCAGATTTGCTGGTTTTGCGCACCGCAACTGTACAGTCCGTTTCTATGGTTCTTATACCAGATTTCTAACCAAATTCCTACCAAATAGCCATACATATATCAGCCTATTAGTGGTCCAAAATTCTCTCCTTATTTTACCACAAAATCACCAAACACTAACTAAAGTCCCTATCCTCACTTTATTTGTACTAATGAACTTGATCTAACGTCCAACTAACCAAACCCTAACCAACTAAACTCTAGCCAAGCTAAACTAACCTAATGGAGTCTAGGGTTCCATGATTAAAATCTGATTTTACCAAAATCTAACCATACAAGAACAATTAATACATCACAAATCCATTTACAAGCCAATTTCTCAATCAAAACAACTAAGGAAAGCATTAAAACAAGAAGCCCTAATTCTTTTCTTTTTTTTTTTTACCGAATTTCCAACAGCCACAAAGCAATAAAATTAACCATGAAACTACTCCATAATCATCTTACAATCCATAAAAATGTATAATCACAATAAGAGCATCACTTCCATAGCTTCAAGATTTAAAACCCAAAAGTTTAACTTTCAAGTAAGAGGATATACCTTCAAATAGGCTTTGTAGATGATTAAACTTCAATAATCAAGCACCCAAGTGGTTACTCCAAGATCCAAACTCAAGATGGAAGCTAAAAATTGAAGATTTTTGAAGAAATTTTCTCACCTTCTCTTGCTCTCTCTCTCTCGGCTCTACCTCTCTCTCTTTCTCTCCAAGTTTTGTCTTGTTTGTCTTGTGATTATCCTACAATTCCTAAGGTAATAAATAGTCAAAGATATTAGTAGATATTTATTAGGCTAACCAATCACATAAAAGTGCTTTATTTGTTGTTTTAACCCTTGCACTTCAACTTAGCTTTTATTCTACTCTTGCCCTCAAACATTTGATAATCCTTCAATTAACTCCATAGGTCATAACTTAATCTAGTCTAAAACATGTAATCACACTTAATTACTTCACTAATCACTTTCCAATCTTAATCACCTATACTTAGATATACTTTTTCCATAAATAAAACAATTAAACAACAACCTTTATAACATTGGCAAAATTAGGGTTTTTTTTTTTTAAACCCAACTTAAGCTTTCTAATAAATCATAACACTAAAGGTTTACTAATCTAGGGTTTGCTAACCATTTCAAGCTTGCTAAACCTTTGTAAACTAAAACGAATCCTATATTTACTTGTGCCAAAACATACTAGAATACCGAACATGAACTATAGCTCGAACCTACGAATAATACATAAACTAGGGTTTAATCATAAGTAAAGTTAGGGTTTTCAATCTTGACCGAGAGTAGGGTTTTCTTCTTAGCCCTAAAACCCTAATCTTACCGCATCGAATAATGAATAACCCTATTATCAAACTTAAGAACTGACTGGGGCCTCACACCTTTCCTTTTTGTGTAATTCCTACTAAAATAGAAATACAGAGAAGCTAATACCTAGTCAGTAGTTACTAGTTAACATATCTAGCCTATGCGGGAATGCAAGAAGTTTCAATTGAGTTTCAATAGCTGATGTGGCGCATTCTCATTCACCAATTGATGGTAGTCCTCCTGCAATTGATTGAGTTGGTGAATTGAATTGAGGACAAAAATGAGATTTCACCTCCTTATCTACCTATCCCAATTACTAGACCCACATAGCAGTGACTAGAAACCTCGCAACATCTTCTCCTCCAAATCCCAGAGGGCCGCCGTCTGCTTCTCTCGCCGATCCCTTCTCGCTCTCCCGAACAAAGAGTACGGTTGAAAGAATTGAATCCAAAAACAAGGAAGTTTGAAGAATCTAACTCGAGACTTCAGGTTCTTTATTGCCTCTTAAATTTATTTCCTTTCAATATTTCTTGATTTTTTTCCTCAACGTTCTCTCTTAGTTACCATCTAACTATGCCTGATTTTCTATCCATGCTTTCTTAGGAGACAGAGGCTGTCAAGAGAAGATCATTACCAAGAAAAATTGTATGTCATTTTGCTTCTTTGAGTTTCATTCTTCCAGATCTCGGGTTTTCACTATTATTTTTTATTTTTTGCACGCATTTTTAATAGTTCTCATGTTACTTATTTGTCCCTTTTTCTGGCCTTCTACGACACCTATACAAACTTATGTGATTTTCTATTATGTATGGGAAAATTGCTTGGTGTATTTTTTGGTTGTTTTGGATTCATAGTCTGTTCAAATTTTAGCACAATATTTTTGGCTAAAAACTTGGTGATTATTTTTGTGTAACATTTTATAACCTTTTTTTTTCTCATTTGTTTCCATTTTGCATATGAAAAACTTATTTTTCCTCCTATTCATTGTTGTTCACTTTTCGGGGTGAATTTTATAGGGGTAATGGTTCGTTTAGTGCCAGTGAGTCTAAGCTTTGGACTTTTAGCATAGTTCAGCTTTGGACAGGTAATCTGTTACACTTTATTTAGAAAAATATCTTAGTCAAGCTTGTATACTAATAATTAGTAGCTATCTCTGTCGATTAAGTTACTGTTGATTATGAGAAAATGATTAAGTTACTGTTGATTATTAAAGAATGGCGGTAGGTTTTTGGAGCTTGTAAAAATTTTACTCAGGTGTGTCTTATTTTGAGTATTTTTGACGCCCTCATCTTCAAATGTTTTGATTTTAAATGATAAAACAGTTTTTTTGCCAATTTTGTTGCAGGAGAGGGTATTTGATGACAATCCCGATTTTCATGTCCTTTAGAATTGCCATCAGCACATATCTCGTTGCTGATCTTTTTGTATAAATTAGAGAAGTCTGTTACTTTCTCTTGTACTTAATTGTGTTTTGGTACATTTCAATGTCAAGTTAATAAGTTTGTTTTGTGCTTTCTTTTTTTGAATATTTGGCTTATGTTTGAGGTACTATTGAGGTAGATTTAGCCCGAAGTTGAGAGTTTTCGTCCCTTTTGTAATTTATCCCTCATTCTTCAACTGGTGGATTATGTTTATTAGATTTAATGACCCATGGTTTCTTTTCTTTTTTCAATTAATAAGACCTTTGTTCATTAAATCTTTTGCATCTCAGGAAAGTATTGTTGTGTCACCAATTTTTTATTCATCTGATTTTGCATTTTTATGTTATTGTCCTTGCATGAAGAAAGATGACAACACCTACTTTCATTCTTTTTTGTTCTCTAAGGATATATACATTTGAAGCTTTTTTTTTCTTTTTTGGCTAATAATAACGTTGTTCTTTTGATTTCTATCTCTCAGCTCTCAAATCCTTTGAATTTTTTCTTTTTGTCTTGCTATTGCTTTTGTATGAAGAAGATGAATTTATCAGGGTTTATCTTCAATAAAAGATGAACATTTTTTAGTAAATAGATTCGTCGAAAAAAAACATAGGATATTCAAAATACTGTCTGGGTAATAATTTGAATTAGTAATCAAGGTGCTCATACCTGATTACCACAATTTCTTTATTTGGACCCACTGGAAGCCCCACATGTTCCTTTTGACTTTGTCCATTACTGAATAAAGTACATAAGACTTTCATTCACACATGGTACTGTCATGTTGGACATTCTTAGGAAGTTAAAACCTAAATGAGAAACACACTTGGCTTGAATGACTTAGTAATTGTTAAAGGCTTTTACTTTAAAGTACTTTCTCATGGTCAATTTCCTTCTATAGATATGACTAATTACATTGAGTGTGATCTGGATGTAAAACTTTGAAAAAACATTCAGGTGTTTAGTGCTTCAATCCTATTGTTTTACTTCCTTTTGTGATCTCACATAGGCTATGCTAGATTTCATGGTGTAACATAAGAATTATAACTGTTTTTATTTTCTACTAAATTACATATGTTTGTTACAGGCTGAGATATTAATATTTGCACCATCGTAGAAAAGGATTGTGAAATTTGTTTTCTCAAGGTGAATTTTATTTAGGGGCTTTTTTTCTGAACAGAAAAATGTTAATTTGTTTAGTGCAGATCCAAGGTTTTTTCTTCCTTTTTTTCTAATAAGTGTTGTTTATTCTAAGTCTTTGTTAGATGAAGAAAAAAAAATAAAAAAGATTGCTTTTCTTCATTAAGCCTTGACGGTATGTTTTAATGCCCTTTTTTTTGTGTGGACAGATTTCTTCTTTTTTTTTTGTGTGAACAGATTTCTCTCCCTGCAGTTACTGTAACTTTCAGCCCTCTTTATCCTGTTATTAGTCTTTGGAAAAGTGAAGATGAAAATTTGTGATGGGATCCTATTTCCTTTAGATCCAAATTTATTTTCTTTTACTGTCTTGCTTTACTTATTCCATTATTACTGTTTAGAGTTTTTCTTTTGGGAATCATACACAACCAGCACCTAAAATTCAATTTCTTCTTTGCAGAATTCAACTTGGCCATATTATTCATTGTACATTTGCTGTTCAACTTGTAATTTTGCTCATTCCTTTTGTCTAGAGATGCTAGCCTTGTTTTTGTTTTTTAGATTTTGGTTATTTGTCAATCTTATTGATGGGTTGTAAGATTTACTTTTCTTTTGTTTTATGAACTCAATATTGACAAGGAAAAAAAATTAGTTAGTTTTCTTAGGCAATTTGTAGTTTGCCTTTTGTTTAAATTATTTCGGTTGGTAATGCCAACCTGGTCAGTTACCAGTGCCACTGGTAATGAAGCTATTTTTTAAGCTTATCTTTGTGATGGCGATGATTCTTAAGCTTACCAGTGCCACTGGGGATGTAGTTTGATTTTGCCAACTTCAATGACATTCCTTCATGAAGTTTTCATGTTAGACTGGATGTATATTTTGTCAATGTAGTGAACTTACTTTTTTGTTCCATTTGATAAAACAATAGTTTGAACTAAGACACCTTTTGTCACAAAAAAAATGGGTATAATTGATGTTGTTTTGCTCATGTCTTTGCATAAATCTTGCTTGTCTTTTTGTCCTTTTGCCAAGAGTATGGCTCTTTCATTAAATTTTTGTTGATTTGTACCAAGGGGATTGGCTTGAGTTATCATATTTTGGTTCGATTGAAAATAATAATAAAAATGGATCTACCATGCTATTGCGGTTGTGGACCTTACTACTATTATTGTGCTTAGATTATGTATAATTTGATTCTCTAATGCTTAATCTCAATAAAATTTTTGTTATTTAATTAATCTTACTTAGTTTTTATTTTTGGGGTGCTCTTCCCTCTCCTTTTTTAGTCTATAAGATTTTATGTTTATTTTTTGTGATGCTAAGAGTTGCTGGCACAAAAATTAAATGGCATATGTGTTGAGAAGATTTTGAGTATGAGATAATGGTTTGTTTATCTTATCATAGACAAGAAAGCATATACAATTCTCCTGTCTTTATTGCTTTGAGTCCTATGTGTCTTGCTATTCTGCAACCATTACTATATTTTACAATTATATAGATTTTTGGCCCAACATATTTTCGTGTTGATCATAAATTCCTGTTGAATTTGTTCATGAGCAAGACATTTTTGGTGTACATAGAAAATGTAAGGCAGCATTATGCGGTGATATATTATTTTCAAATGGTGATATATTATTTTCAAACTAATGACATTGTCATTGCTGTCCAATTAGTCTCAAAACAAAAAATAACTCGTCAGCAACTAGGCTGAAATTGTGTTTTCTCTTCATGCTTAATAAAATTACAAAAAATAACTACAAAGATTTTGGTGCACCTTTATGTAGTTTTTTATATTTAATAGCTCAATTTGAATAATTGGACGTTTCTGGGCAAGCTTGAAAGGATGCGCGGTGTTCTCCTATTAGTAATGGTCTACAACCAAGTAGGGGTAAGCAGATTCGGTTCATACCGATTTCATAACCGATTTCAAATTCAATTCGGTAATTTGAAATCGGGTATTTGGTAATTCGGTACCAATTCGGTGCATACCGAATTCACCGAATTCTAATATGGTATAAAATAGGTAATGAGATTATGAATTTGGTAATAACCGATTTCGAATTCAAAATTCGGTAATTGAAATCGGGTACAAAACTGCATTCGAATACCAAATTGATATATAAAATTATATAATATATAGATAAATGCTATTTAGTATTAGTATATACTACTAATACTTTATTATATTAAATAGGTAAATGCTATTAATAATAATTAGTATATGGTATTATCATCATATCATGTACTTATAATACTAATAATATATAATAATGTACAATATATTTATATTATTTTAGTATTTATTAATTGTTATATGACTACAATAATGCATAGTAATACATTACAATATAAGATAACTATAATACTTATTATTTTATACATGAGTAACATACTAACATGACTAGAATTAGATAATAATTAATACATATATGTATAATACTAAATATTAAACAATAAACATAATTAGTAATTAGAATTTAGATATTGGTAATTTGATACATCATTCATGTTTGAATTATTGAATATTTGAATGCGTAATCTATAACTTGCAAGTATTAGTGTACTCTAAATTTACATTACATATTCACTAATCTTAAGGTTTTAAGTATAGATAAGACAACTAAGCAGTGTAAGTGAATGTATATGAATTGCAAATCAATGTATTAGTGTATTGACTTTCACAATAACATATGTAAGTAAATAAGTTTAATTTTGATTTGAAATAAATTATAAGTTTGTAACTAACATAACTTATCACTAATCATTGTAATTTGTAAGTTTGTAACTAATATTACTTATTATTAATCATTGTAAATTATAAATTCATAAATTATTACTAATCATTGTACAGCCTAAGGTTTATTCTAGTTTAAATTAATCACTTTTTATGTGTTCCTTAAATCATAGACTAAGGATTGTAGGTATAAGTGATCAAATAAGTTAAAATTCATATTATCTATTTACTAATCTTAAGGCTTTAAGTATAGACAAAATAACTAAGCTGTGTAAGTGAATGCATGTGAGTTGCAAATCAAGTAAATAAGTTTTATTTTGATTTGAAATAAATTATAAGTTTGTAACTAATGTAACTTATCACTAATCATTGATTCATTGTAATTTATAAGTTTGTAACTAATATTACTTATTATTAATCATTGTAAATTATAAATTCATTGTAACTACTAACTAAATTAGTTTAAATTAATCACTTTTTATGTGTTTCTTAAATCATAGACCAAGGATTTTAGGTATAAGTGATCAAATAAATGCCAATTAAACCACAAAATGATTTGAACATAAGTAATGTGTTCAATTATGAATAAATTTGGGGATCAAATCAGTAATAATTTTTAAATCATTGAGGAGCATAATGAATGTATTATAATTTAGGAGCCCCAATTTATAAATTAAAAATTACAAAATCACTTCATTTGGGAAGAGTCGGATTTCATCTTCAGCTGATGACAAGTGAGAAAACAACCATTGCAAATTTGCAATATTGCATGGTGCCGTGACTGCCGTCACCTAGGGCTTTCACAGCACTAACACTCCCAAGTCCCAATTCCCAAATCGAAGCTGCTCTCCGCCTCTCCGGCCTCCGCCAGTCCGCCGCGCTCTACGTCTCCTGTCGGCTGTGTCCTGCCGTGCTGGTTCATCGCTGCCGAGTGTCGAAGACGAAGCACCAAGATCTCACTGGTTCATCGCTGGTTCATCACTGCTCATCTCTGGCTCGCTTAGGTAAGTGCTCCTCTGTTTTTGGCTCTGTGTATCTGGCATTAAAATGGGCCAAGATCGACTAGGAAATTTGTTATCCTGAATTGATAAGGGGACGAAATCTGAGTTTCGAATTGCAAACTCTAACTGTTGTAGTAGTTTAGATTAGGTGTGATATAACATAAGCTTTGTATTTTATACACAAGAAAGCTCTCTCCAGTTGTGCAGCCTTTAAAAGTTAAGGCCTTGGGGAAAAATTCCACCTTTTACCCGTTAGAAAAATTAAAAAGGAAAAAACTTGCTAAAATGAAAATTTTACCTCCTTGTCCGTGGAGATTCTCAATCTCTGGTGCACATCTAGTGAAAGTACGGCTCCAGAAGTTGTACCTAGGATTCTGGATATGAATTTTCTGCAATGTGTAAAAGAAGAAACATCTATGTATAAATAAGCAGAAAGGTCACCTTAATAAGCTCAATAAAAGTAATCAGCTCCTGAATAAGTAATGAAAAGCATTGGAGCAAGTCTAGAACATATCGAAGAGAGCAATTTAGCTTTTATAACTACAAACCAGTAGAAGGCCTACATATGTCTAGCTTCTTTACATATTTTCAGTCTAATATTTGTAGCTTTCTCATGGCTTGCGGGGGTTGGTAGTTGCTGAACTATAAAGATTGGTTTTATATATTCTCTTAATTTGCTTCAGGGTTTTTTTTAACATAATAGATGAATTCAGTTAGACCGAATTCATTACTGTTTTCGAATTTGAAATCGGGTACCGCATGAATTCGGTAATGCCCAATTCGAAATTGAAAACGGTTTAGATTTCTATAGGTGCAATAACCGAAAAAATCGAATTCAGCGCACCGATTAACCGCATTTGCACCGAATGCTCACCCCTACGACCAAGTAAAAGTCCAAGGCCCAAGGGCCCAGGCAATAAGAAATTAGGAAAAGATTAGGATTAGGAAAAGATTAGGATTAGGAAACATGGGCGGGTCAAATCATAAATATAGGTCTGGATCTTGATATAGCGGATCTCACTTGTACGAGGCCACCCTATTAACTTTCCCTCTCTCCTCGCCGCTAGGTGAAGAGCAGTTCTCCTAGCTGAACCGCAACGCAGCATCTTCCGGCGGCAGCCAACGACGAGGATATACTTCTCTACCTCTTTATCCGGTAAGGTTACTTTATTTTATCTCTCACTTCTCGCCTTTTATTTATTTATTTACTTTTAATCTCACAAATTTCAATCTCTTGTATGCATCGTTTTTTTTTTCTATAATTCTTAGAATAGATTGTGCATTTCTATTTTTACGTTTGTCTACAATTTTTTAAACTTTTTTTCAAAGCTTTGTGCTGGATTTACTAGTATACAATTACTGCTAATTAATTTTTGGTAGTTTTCTTGCTGGACTTTGGGTTTAGGGTTTTGCGTAGGGAGCATAGCAGGAAATAGCAATAGCAATGAGTCGTAGCTTAGGAATACCGGTGAAGCTTCTACACGAAGCCACAGGACACATCGTGACCGTAGAGCTGAAGAGCGGAGAGCTCTACAGAGGCAGCATGGTTGAATGCGAAGACAATTGGAATTGCCAGCTCGAGAACATCACTTTCACAGCTAAGGTACTCTCGTTCCAATGTTATTCTGCCCTTCATTAAGAATTGTGAAAGTGCTTTTCTGTTTCAGGTTTCTTTATGCTGCTTTCGAGCTTCTTAATGACCTTTTTCTTTCACTTTGATTCCAATGCATGATGGGCGGAAGCCTACGATGATTTTCTGTGGCAGGAAAATTGAAAATATGGGATGTTAGTAAATTAGAACTGAAATCTATTCACTCTTTAAGGGGAGGTAACATGGGTTGGGTGGTGAATGCTATTCAGAACACGAGGACAGTCAGTTGTATTTGTGCTCATAAATGATGTATATAGGTTTTCCTAGTAAGAATTTCATGTTTGTGGCATAAGTATTTTAAAACTATTATTGGCAATATGTTCTCATATAACAGAATTCTATCCAACTAAATTCCTAGTCGTGTATTTGCTTTTTTAAAATTAAAATTCTTTGATCTTACATGCAAAACCGTTCTTTAATGTGTATTTTTTTTTGTTGTGGGTAAGGTCTTTAATATGTGTTTTTATTGTAGAATTAAGCATCTTATTTTATAACGTGTCCTTTAGGTGTCAGATGCACGTCTCAGATTTTACAACAAATTAAGTGTCTTCTGCACACATGCTTTAGAGTTCACAGTGTGTCGGACTAGTTGGGGTTGGGGTTGTAAGGAACTTTTTGACTTGTGGATGCTCATTTATCGTACTTATTTTAACTGACAGCTGGTTTTAAGAGTATTCCCTTGACAATTTCATTGAATTTGGACCTGTCATTTTTGACATTCATGAGCAATTATTTCCAGTGCCATATAATTTCTTCTACACCAATGGCTACAGAATATAAGATCTCTTTTTGAATTGTTGATAGATTCTGAACGGTCTCTTATCCTTTCATGGATCTTTGAAGCACTGATATGATTTACATCTTTAGCCGCCTCAATCCTGATATTTTCTTTTTTAAACCTCTGAACTGAAGCAAATTAGCTTCAAGACTTAGTTGTTTTTGACTGCCTATTAGAGAGAGTTTCATTGGATTAAGATGTTATGTTGTGCCCTTTTGGCGTTTTTTAGTCTTGTGGAAGACTAATTTTGGTCTGTATCTTTACAGGATGGCAAGGTATCACAACTGGAGCATGTTTTCATTCGAGGAAGCAAAGTCAGGTACAGAAAGTGTAATATAAAATGTTTTCTGATTCTCTCAACTGCTTTTTGAGTTCTGATCACGGGTAAAACAAATTTTTATCAGGTTTATGGTGATTCCAGATATGCTTAAGAATGCTCCAATGTTCAAACGTCTAGAAGCTAGAATCAAGGTGCTTTCCCAGTTTGCCCATGTGTATTAGAGTGTATTTGTGACCATCACAGCTTTGCTTACGCTTTTTATATTATCTTTTGAAGGGCAAGGGTTCAGCACTTGGCGTTGGACGGGGACGTGCTGTTGCCATGAGAGCCAGGGTAAGATCTATTTCGTGACTTTTGCATCTTATACTCCAAGATCATTTATTTAAATCTAAAAGTTAGGAATGACACTCCATATCCGTACTGTAAGCTCTAAAATGCATTATGATCTCTTGTCAAGAAAAGGCAATGCTGGATGGCCACTCTAGAACTGGGATTTAACAAATACTGTGAAACAAAGAGAATGTGGTTTTACGGAGCATGTAAAATGATTAGTTTGGAGAAATAGATAGTTACAAATTAAGTTTTGTGGAGTGAAGTTTGCCTGACTGTGCCATCCGTGTATGCAGGCTCAGGCTGCTGGTCGTGGAGCTCCACCTGGTAGGGGCGTTGTGCCACCTGTAAGGAGGTGATCATTCCAGAATATGATTGTAATCTTAAGAGCGTCAAAGCTCGTATATTATGCAAGGGAGATCATCAAAGCCATGTTCTGCTGCCCAGTTTGGTATAGGATAATATTCTGCCTTTGAGACCTTAAAAATTATGTACGCTTTTGAACTTGGCTAGTGCTCATTTAGAGACGTGGATGGTTTTTCAATTTACGCTTCAGTTTTAGCTGATTCTAAAATTTGATGCAAACCAAATCGATTGGCTGTTTGTTAGTAATGTAGCGAAAGAAGTCAACATGGGAAGTCGTATTCCGCTGTAACGTGGAAATAGCAAATTGCCTCCATTCATAATTACTTGTGCAGATGCAATAGCGAGCAATGCAATAAGCTTTTTGAAAAGGATGGATCCAGAGTTTGAATGATTATCAGGATTGCAAGGCCAGGGAGGAGAGGTTGGTTTTTGGTGGCGAAACGCAGTTGATAATCCGGACTTGCGTGTACCTTTTCATTAATCGCTGCCCTTGCTGCTACAGAAACACCTTTTATTGCCTTCTGGTTGGAAGATCCAAAACTTTGTGGTTATATTGAATGAGCGGTCATTAGGCAGATTATTTGTGCCTCTGACAAATTGAACTACCTTTGAAGGAGACATTAAATTATGCTAATTGGAACCCGAGCCAAGTCATGGCTTTTCAAATGAAATGGAGCAATTCTAACTCAGATGTTTTTCGGCCCAGTGTGCACCAAAACAGACATTATTGCTTGAAATCCTCCATTATTGAGAAATTTTTCTTCTTTCGTCTATTGATTGAACACTATGACGAGGTATAGCCTGGATTGTACAATTCCTTGTCCGTCTATTTAGGCATGGTCATGGTTCCATTTGGAACCGGGAACCGGATTGGAATCGGACTGTTTGGAATCGGACCAGAACCGGAACTAGAACCATGGAACCAGAACCGTGGCAGAACTTTGGATAAAGGTTTTGATTCTGGTTCTCTAAAAAATAGAACCAGAACCAGAACCGTTAAAAATAATTAAAAATAATTAATATAAGTAGTGAGATAATTCAAAAAAATTAGTTGTGTTTAATAGGTTTTAAGAAAGTTTAAATTTTATAGACTTTCTATATATTTTACTAATTATTTAATTATTTCTATTCGTCTAATGTCTATCATTATAATTTGTAAGTATTAAATTATTACTTAAATTTTTTTTTTTTACTTATTTGCTATCAAAAAATGGCAAGTTTTGATGGTAGTAGCTCATCTTCAAAATCAAGCAAGCAAAAAAATTATTTTTTGCAATATTTCTTCAAATGAAATCTTCAACATTGATGATTGTCCAACTCAAGAAAGTCAACACATGACAACCATTTGATAGTGTAATGTATTTTCTAATTTGACAATGTAATGTACTTTTCATAAAATTTGTATTGTCTATTTATTACTTCTTACTTTGTAGAATAATAATAAAATTAAAATATGATCGTTATTTTGTATTTACTTTTGTACATTCTATTTGAAATTTTAAATATATTGTTATATTCGTATTAAAATTGGTAAGGATAAAGAATTAAATAAAATTGTAGGGTACCATACGGAGCCAGAACCAAAACCATAAGGAACCGAAATCAGAACTATGCGGTTCTGGTTCTACCTCTTTGAAGAACCAGAACCAGAACCATCTTATATGGTGCGGTACTGGTTCTACCTCTTTGAAAAATCAGAACTGGCGGTTCTGGAACCGTGGCCATGCCTACGTCTATTGATGCTCAATCTTGTATCTGTATGCAGCAGGATGATTGATTTTCTAAGTCCATTTGCTCGATCCACACCACCCCACCAACCACCCCCTCCCCAAAAAGAAGAAAATTCCTTATCCGGTCAACTTCTTTTGTTATTCTACTATAATACCGTAGTACCCTTTCTTTCTTGTGTAACAATGAGCACAAAACTAGTCGCCACAAACCAATCCTAATGTTCCCCCAACCAATTCTAAGATTGAAATTCACACATCTGTCATTCCCACTTCTTTATTGCAAAATCGCAAAAGACGTTAGTTAATAGTACTAGTATTATTCTCCAGATTGTGTGGTGTCGATGAAAAGCCCGACGATGAAGACAGAATTGTGTATACATTACTAATACAAATCTTCCTAGTACAAGTAGTCATGCTATGAATTAGATGCAACAGAACTCCCCTACACCCTAAATCAAATCCTATCCATCCCAAGTGTTTGATTCACAGTTCACAAACAAGAAAGGGACACTGCCCAGCCCACAGAAAGGGACTGTCAAAATTCATCTGTATCAGACGCGGCTGAGCTGGAACATATAACAGTACACCATTAGTCCATCTAACTCACAAAAAACCAACCAAACGTTTGGTATAATTTTAGTTTAGTCTTCAAGCACAACAAAAGTGTTCTCCGAATTGAAGTTCTTGGGCAGTAGCGATCAATGGCTTTGGCTCTCCAAAGTGCGCATTAGTACAACAGAGCTTGTTTAGACACCCATGGTTTTTTTTTTAAAAAAAATTTTTGATTGATGTAAAGTAAATGTAGATCCTTCCTTGTCTTGAATTTCATTTGTCCACAAATTTCAAGTAAATTCCTTTAAGAGTAGGACCAAAGAAATAATTCCTGTGCTTGGATAGGGGATTGTTTTGGCACAATATTTTTTAAAAAAATATTATAATACTTTTTTTATGTACAAAATGTGCTTAAAATGCAATCAAAATAATTTTACAAATAAACCACTATTCAAACAGTTTTTGTTTTTGAACAAAAATTCGTCTAGACTATTAACATTATTGTCTTGAATTTGCTAAGCCCCCCTCTAGAGTACCTAGACCGAACTACATCACAAACAGGAAACAACTAGAAAAGATCACATAAATATATTGGAATCACAGTTGTTCTCAATGTTGATACTCACTTTACTTATTCAAGCAAAACCCAGAAAAATTAGATGCCTACAATCAAAGTAATCAAGCCACATTTAGTTTTGGCCTACAAAAAAAAGTACAGTAAATGTTAACTGTTGGTATAAAAAAAACAGGAACTAAATCGAAAAGACCAATTTGGTGTTGCTTCCTCATCAGTTTCCTTGAGTTGGTTATGCTAATCATCATTGGCTTTAAACTGTCCAAAAATGGTTGATTTCTAGGAACCATGAAGTTACTAAGCACAGTTGTTCTCGTCCTTGTTAAGTTGTGAGGAGAAGGTATATAAGACCTTTCAAATATTCAACTATTTCAGATCCTCCAAGCTTTGAGCTCCCATACACTCTATCGACAAAAGTAATTGGAACCTGTGAAGACAAAAAATCGATTTCAAATATCTCCATTAACACAATAAAACACAAGGAGGAGATGCAAACCAACGAAAGAGCCAAAACTAAGAAGAAATAGTTCATCAGAGATCTTAAAACCAAATGACTAAATCTCATGTGTAGTTAGAAGCTATAGATATTTGCCAAGAAGAAGATGATAATCAACCCGTTAAAACTAACAGACCAAATGATAAGCAACAAGAGATCAAGTACCTCAGCAATGTTGTAACCTTTTCGTGTAGCACGAACAATCATCTCCATCTGAAAAACATATCCTTTACTCACGCATGAGCCTATAACATCTTCAAGCACGGATTTCCTATAAAGCCTTTAGGCAAAATAACAGTTGTTAGCTAAGGAAGTGGAAGCTTAGGCAGAAGCAACTACAGCATTTGGTATATTGGTTTACCGGAAAGATCCAGTTAGGTCTGATACACCAGGCCAAAGGAGTGTCTGTGCAAGGACATTTGCTCCCCTGCTTGTCAATTTGCGCATCAGATTCCAACCATGCACGCCACCTCCTTTGACATATCGTGTTCCAGTAACTATATCTGCACCCGTCTCCATCTGCTTCCTAAACATCAAAACATATTCAGCTACTATACTTCTAAAACTTGGTAAAATTAAATAAAATTCTAATACTTGAGTTGAAAGGTTCTTACTTGATGAAGTTTGGAAGATATTTTGGCTGTAAAGCAAGAAAAAGAGATGCATTAGATAACAAGTGAAGCAACATATAAGCTAAATGAACACCAATAATAGTTCCACTGATATATAGGCTAAATGAACATCAATAATAGTTCGAGCGGAAGCGAAAAAACAAATAAAACACATGCCTGCAGAAAACCTCAAACACTCACACATTTAGTCCAAAAGCGATGCAATACAAAAACTAAAAATTGACCCATGTAGTCTCACTGTGCTCAAAGGCCCTAATTCAACAAAATAACTTTCTGTTAGAACTCAGTTTTCCAGTTTGTTAAACACTGCCGCATATTATCTTCTCAACTTATCAAACTTACACCCAAGGTAAAAGACCAGTATCAAAGCAGCTAAAACTATTATGATTACTAAATGCACTGTAAAAGAGACAGCTCACCAAAAGTTTATTAGAAATGGAAATACACTTCAGATCTCCCAATCATTTCGTAATCTTCCACCAACCTCAAGCTCAACCCCAGAATAAGCTGCTTTCCCCCCTTGTTCACACCAAATCCTAAGAAAGCGAGGACAAAATGTGTTTCTTTTTTTTCCCCTCCCTTCCTCTTTTTCTTTTTGGAGGCACAAAAATTGGGGTGAGGACTATCTTTTTTTTTCTTTTTTTTGGTGGCGGCCTTTTTGGTTTTTTTTTTTTTGTGGGTTTGTGGTTGGTGTTTGGGGGGGGGCGGGTTTTATAGAGCGTCCTCCTCATCATTCTAGTGAGTAGGAGTGCACTTACATGGTGAGATAAATCAGCATCCATAATGACCACAAAATTCCCTGAGGCATGCTTCAGGCCATGGATGTAAGCCGTACCTGAAACTTAACTAAATTAATGATCCCTTTTGCTAGTTCAAAAACTTAAACCAAGGCCGGCCAAAGAGATACCTAAACCAAGCTTCTTAGGTCTAGCCCTCAACAGCTGGATTAGTAGATAGCCTTACATAAGTAGACCTTTCAAAGAGATAAGCATAGGCAAAGCATCAACAACATTGCGAATTAATACTAAAGAGGACTTACAATGCGATCCTCTCCATAGACAGATTGCAGTTGTTTAACAATATCCTGAGTCCCATCTGGACTTCCATCATCCACAACAATAATCTCAAAATTGACATTCCTAGCCAGGTAAGGACCAATTGTCAGATACAAGTATAGATCATGAAGAGAATGTTGTTTGTCATTGTTTTAGTGTACTGTTTTTCACATCTTTAAGTAATATCTATCATCTAATGTCAAACCAAAACCTATGAAGCACAATCTCAAATAGTTAATTTCGTACAACAATTTGGTCCATGTTATTCACATATTCAGTTGCAAGTCCAAAGCTTCACCTTCTTACACCTAATGGTTCCCACACCCACTCATAACTATAGAGCTGAATATGCTCACGGCTAATCATCTAGAAGTTTGAGTGGACAAACAAGCAAACTTTTTCACAGCAAATCAGTTTTAATCAGCTTATCCTGGGCATATGTATAAGAAAAACTACATTTTGTTACCAATTACCAGTCATGATTGAGAGAAAAAAGTATCCATACAAAATATGTGCTACTGTGTGCATTGCTTATCAATTTTCAAACAATTCTGAAGCTAAGATTTTGATACTTCGCATGATATCTAAATCAAATACCCAGAAACACTTCTTTCCAAATTGTAAGTCAATCACACACACAAAAGCCCAAATAATAATAATAATAATAATAATAATAATAATGCTATAATAATAGAAAGACTAATAATAATAATAAAAGCAAAGAACTGTTCCTGTGTAACATGGAGATAATTATTTCAGCAGTTCATAGATGATTCTGATGACCAAGTAATAAGCTGTAAGATCAACAAAAACACTTCATTCAAATAAACATAAATAAACCTTTTGATGCATGCAACAAAAAGATTTAGAACGTGAAATGAAAAATTCACAGAAGATAAGTGTAAAAGCCAAAAGTGCAATGAAAGAAGCCACTAGACAAACAAAGCAGAGGCAATGGAACATGCATCATCTGTTTTATACATATATTCACAGAAAAGGAAAAGGAGAACATGCATCATCATGGATAACTTGGTAACGAGAGAGAGAGAGAGAGAGAGAGAGAGAGAGAGAGGGTACGGGAGATGCTTGAAGATGAGATAAACAAGGAGAGCAATGTTGAGGCGCTCATTGTAGGTGGGGATGATTATACTATACTTATTGCTATTCTCCTTTTGCTCATTGCCCATATTCTTTCTGCATCAAAATCCCTCCAACCCCTAGAAAGCGCAAATTTTTATTGAACTGGGTTAGAGAGAGAGACGGAAGGCAAAAACAAAAACACTTACAGCTAATGCAAGTTGTAGGTAACAACTGTTAGTATTTCAATTCAAACTAAAGTTCCATCCTATTAGTTTTGGTTGTTTGTGATAATTCAACCCTCTAATACGTTAAAGAGCTATACCCAACAATCCACTTGTCTCAGACTGAGCTGGAAAAGATGGAGCTCATGTGTTCTTCTCAGCAGCTTACTCCGCTTAGGTACTTGATCCCATCAACCAAATTGGATAGCAAAACAATTTTGGTACAGCTTTAAAATGCATATTTTTCTACCGCATAAGATTTTCATTTAGCTCATTCTTCTACTTGTCAAATTATGCCTCTTCAATTCCCTTTTGTGTCAGCCGAATTTCCAAAAGCAGTATAACTATCCTAATTCCTTATCAGTGAGCAATAGCTCTAACAAATTCTTAAAATTTGACGGAATAACACGACCGATCTGATTAAAAAAAATCTTCTTTTAGTACAATATGAAGGAAGCCCATCTTTTCAAGTTCAATTTCAATTAGTTCAAGTAAATTACATATTTCATGCTGAGTAAGAGCAGTAAAATATCACTGATGTCCAAGAATATATCCAAAACTTTTCGATACGGGTTGGTAGCTGCTGTAACTACGTGAGACTGTTCGAAGGAATAGCTCTAACATAAGGTACCCAAAATGTATAAAACAGTCAATAACGATTACACAAAGATTCCCATACAAATTCAGCTCTCCATCTAAACTAACTGAAGAAGCGTAATGAAAAGCTAGGAAATTCAATCAGTTTAACAACTTGAACTGAAAATCAGAAACGATCTAATCTTAAAGACGGCAACTTTATATGGTTTGGAAGCTTGAATTATGCGCAAATGGCCGAGACTTTGAGAAGACAATTATTGGGTTTAGGGCTTCGAATTGGGAGTTTGATAATATTAACGAGAGAAGTTCTCTCTTCTTTCGTCTCTTTCAAAAAACCGAGAAAGCAACTATTGATGAACGAGTGATAGCCTCGTGGGAATATAAAAGTCAATCCTTTGTTACCCGTGTTAATTAATGAACTGGGCGGGTTATTTGGGCCTGGTTTTTATCCATTTGGATATGAGTTTGACCCTTGAGGCTAACCTAGTGGTCATTGACAATCTGCGTTAGAAGCTTGCTATGCTTGTATGTAAGTAGTATAGTCCAATGCGGATTCTCCATCTCCTCCCATCATCCCTTGTAAAGTTTTAGATTAACGTTTAATGTACATATATTTTTATATGATCTAACTTAAATTTACACCACATTATCTGTATTCACATTTGAAATCTTTTATATGTATCATAGATGTAGACCTCCTTGTATATGAAACGGTAATCCAAAAACTGTTTACTTCATTTATGTGCTAGTATTTCATAACATATTCATTTCTTGAAGGTAATTGCTCTAGTGTTTTTCGAATAATCAACAATGACAACAATAAAGAAGCAGACTACTCACAAAGAGTGACAGAGATCAAAACATCGATGATGATCAATTCATCCAAATAATTTCAAAGAAGTTCAAAACTAAAATTACACTATGCTGTTAAGCTTTAGCTACACTGGCAACACCAGGATCGCCACAGCACTAAAGTGAGAAAAATTTGAACCCCAGTTACTGAAATATGGTCCACAGATCAATCTTCACCAAATCTTCTTAGAACATAAAAAGCTAATCAATTTCTATAGCTCAATGGTTAAATTAACACATCCCTGACAGAAAAATCCCAACTTTAGCAGAGAAATACAACGGCATTACAAGAAATGAATCCTCAATAATCTAAGACTTACAAAATGGTCAATCCTCTCTTAATTAACCCCTAATGCCTCAGGTGGCCCAAATCTTTTGTGGCATTACGCGAATCACAACTATTACAGGAAACAAGAAAAGGAAATTAAAAAAATAAAACCCAATTTACCAAAAGATTAAAAGGGCCAGTATCACTGGCATACGACAATTATAAATTAATTAAAAAAAACTCAGAGAGAGATCAAATAAAAAGCCAGAGGAGTATAGCACCTTCGATTTAGAGGGAAATGGGAGAGGTCGGAAAATGTTTAGAGAGAGGAGAGATGAGGAGGGTGGTGGTGGACGATGATGACGTTGGTCCAACACGCGTTGTCTGAAGAAAGGTTTTAAGGTGACAAGGAATTAAGGGAGAGGCCCAACGAACGCAGGGTTTGTTGGCGGTATTACTTCTCCACTTTACTCTTTAGTCTTTTCTGTGTTTCGGAAAATTTTTACGCTACTATAATTGCTTTGATTAAAATAATGGTACAAGGCTATTTCTTTTTGACCCCTAGAAGTTTGCTAATTTCTAAAAACAGTATACTATTTCACTGTAATAATTTATTAAGCACGTACAAATTATTGTGCTTGTGATACTTAACACGTTGAACTCCAATTCATAAGTTTTCCTCTCTCCACATCTAATTGATAGACCGTATTGTAAACTAACTCTCTTGATTTTGGTGAAATTTTGCATGATCGAGTGATTACATCAACTAATACTACTGAATCTAGCATCTTATTTCTATTAATCAAGTGTAGGTTGTAGCATTCCTGTACAACATTTGAGTGATACAAAATGGGTCAAATGAACTTGATATTGGAGAAATTTTTGGTTTTTCATCCATGACGATGGGCTAATTAAAATTGTAATAGCCTCGTGGGAATATAAAAGTCAATCCTTTGTTACCCGTGTTAATTAATGAACTGGGCGGGTTATTTGGGCCTGGTTTTTATCCATTTGGATATGAGTTTGACCCTTGAGGCTAACCTAGTGGTCATTGACAATCTGCGTTAGAAGCTTGCTATGCTTGTATGTAAGTAGTATAGTCCAATGCGGATTCTTCATCTCCTCCCATCATCCCTTGTAAAGTTTTAGATTAACGTTTAATGTACATATATTTTTATATGATCTAACTTAAATTTACACCACATTATCTGTATTCACATTTGAAATCTTTTATATGTATCATAAATGTAGACCTCCTTGTATATGAAACGGTAATCCAAAATTTGTTTACTTCATTTATGTGCTAGTATTACATAACATATTCATTTCTTGAAGGTAATTGCTCAAGTGTTTTTCGAATAATCAACGATGACAACAATAAAGAAGCAGACTACTCACAAAGAGTGATAGAGATCAATACATCGATGATGATCAATTCATCCAAATAATTTCAAAGAAGTTCAAAACTAGCAGTAAAACAATACAAATGCAACAAAATTTAAAGTAAAAAACTCTAACACCTTCAGAATACTATGAATGTGGAGTATGTCGAAACCATTTAAAAGTTTGTAAAATTTTCAATCAGTTAAATTTGAGAAGTGTATATCCTCTTTATCATGTACTCTTTGGAATTTTTTAATAAATAGGTCAGAGTTTATGTCCAACCTTACACCGTTTCTAGGTAATTTTTTATTAAAAAAAAGAAAACTATTTACTTTCACAAATTCTCATAAACTAAAAGTAGTTTTAATATCTTGTTATCTTTTCTTCATGCGGGCCTATTTGCCATAACACGTGGACTTGCAAAATTTACTTTGTCCTGCTTTTTATTTTTTTAAAACCCTTGTTAAATTTTGCATAACCTCTTATTTTCAAGCCAAAACCATTGCCATTACCCTTTAGTTTTTTTTTCTCCAACTCGAAAAGCCTTTTCCTTTTTGTGTTATTCCTACTAAAGTAAAAATATAGAGAAGCTAATACCTAGTTAGTAGTAACTACTAACTAGTAACTAGTAATGGTCTCTAACCAAGTAAAAGTCCAAGGCCCAAGGCCCCAGGCAATAAAAAGTTAGGAAAAGATTAGGAAGCATGGGCGGGTCAAATAGCAGATCTCACTTGTACGCGGCCACAGTATTAACTTTCCCTATCCTCGCCGCTAGGTGAAGACACAGTTCTCCTAGCTGAACCACAACGCAGCATCTTCCGGCGGCAGCCAACGGCGAGGATATACTTCTCTACCTCTTTATTCGGTAACGTTACTTTATTTTATCTCTCTCTTCTCGCCTTTTATTTATTTACTTACTTTTAATCTCACAAATTTCAATCTCTTGTATGCATCTTTGTTTTTTTTTTTTTTTGCTATAATTCTTAGAATTGATTGTACACTTTTATTTTTACGTTTGTCTACGATTTTTTAAATTTTTTTTCTAAGCATTGTGCTGGATTTACTGGTATATAGTTACTGCTAATTAATTTTTAGTAGTTTTCTTGCTGGACTTTGGGTTTAGGGTTTTGCGTAAGGAGCATAGCAGGAAATAGCAATAGCAATGAGTCGTAGCTTAGGTATATCGGTGAAGCTTCTACACGAAGCCACAGGACACATCGTGACCGTAGAGTTGAAGAGCGGAGAGCTCTACAGAGGCAGCATGGTTGAATGCGAAGACAATTGGAATTGCCAGCTCAAGAACATCACTTTCACGGCTAAGGTACTCTCGTTCCAATGTTATTCTGCCCTTCATTAAGAATTGTGAAAGTGCTTTTCTGTTTCCGGTGTCTTTATGCTGCTTTTGAGCTTCGTAATGCCTTTTTCTTTCACTTTGATTCCAATGCATGATGGGCGGAAGCCTACGATGATTTTCTGTGGCAGGAAAATTGAAACTATGGGATGTTAGTAAATTGGAACTGAAATCTATTCACTCTTTAAGGGGGTAACATGGGTTGGGTGGTGAATGCTATTCAGAACACGGGGACAGTCAGTTGTATTTGTGCTCAAAAATGATTTATATAGGTTTTCCTAGTAAGAATTTCATGTTTGTGGCAAAAGTATTTTAAAACTATTATTGGCAATATGTTCTCATATAACAGAATTCTATCCAACTAAATTCCAGGTCGTGTATTTTCTTTTTTTAAATTCTTTGATCTTACATGCAAAACCGTTCTTTAATATGTGTTTTTTTTGTTGTGGGTTAGGTCTTTAATATGTGTTTTTATTGCAGATTTATGCATCTTATTTTATGACGTGTCCTTTAGGTGTCAGATGCACGTCTCAGATTTTACAACAAATTAAGTGTCTTCTGCACACATGCTTTAGAGTTCACAGAGTGTCAGGACTACTTGGGGTTGAGGTTGTAAGGAACTTTTTGACCTGTGGATGCTCATTTATCACACTTATTTTAACTGACAGCTGGTTTTAAGAGTATTCCTCCCTTGATAATTTCATTAAAATTGGACCTGTCATTTTTGACATTCATAAGCAATTATTTCCAGTGCCATATAATTTCTTCTACATCAATGGCTACAAAATGTAAGATCTCTTTTTGAATTGTTGATAGCTTATGAACAATCTCTTATCCTTTCATGGATCTTTGAAGCACTGATATAATTTACATCTTCAGCCGCCTCAATCCTGATATCTTCTTTTTTGAACCTCTGAACTGAAGCAAATTAGCTTCAAGACTTCAATTGTTTTTGATTACCTATTCCAGATATGGAGTTGGGTAAAATTTCATGCGATTCAGTAAACAGAATATAAATTCCATCGTTGCTAGATCATCTATATAATTCGGCGAAGAATGAACTAATAGTGGGATTTTTTGATAAAATGTTTTCTGATTCTCTCAACTGCTTTCTGAGTTCTGATTGCGGGTAAAACAAATTTTTATCAGGTTTATGGTGATTCCAGATATGCTTAAGAATGCTTTAATGTTCAAACGTCTAGAAGCTAGAATCAAGGTGCTTTCCCAGTTTGCCCATGTGTATTAGAGTGTATTTGTGACCATCACAGCTCTGCTTACACTTTTTATATTATCTTTTGAAGGGCAAGGGTTCAGCACTTGGCGTTGGACGGGGACGTGCTGTTGCCATGAGAGCCAGGGTAAGATCTATTTCGTGACTTTTGCATCTTATACTCCAAGATCATTTATTTAAATCCAAAAGTTAGGAATGACACTCCATATCTTTACTGTAAGCTCTGAAATGCATTATGATCTCTTGTCAAGAAAAGGCAATGCTGGATGGCCTCTCTAGAACTGGGATTTAACAAATACTGTAAAACAAAGAAAATTTAGTTGTACGGAGTATGTAAAATGATTAGCTTGGAGAAATATATGGGGTTACAAATTAAGTTTTGTGGGGTGAAGTTTGCCTGACTGTGCCATCCGTGTATGCAGGCTCAGGTTGCTGGTCGTGGAGCTCCACCTGGCAGGGGCGTTGTGCCACCTGTAAGGAGGTGATCATTCCAAAATATGATTGTAATCTTAATCTTAAGAGCGTCAAAGCTCGTATATTATGCACGGGAGATCATCAAAATGTCCATAGGTTCCGACCACGCCCAATTTTTGGTATAGGATAATATTTCGAGCCTTCGAGCTCGAGACCTCGAGCTCGAAGAAATTAGCTCAGTAGCTCGCTTTTCGAAGCTCGAGCTCAGGCTAGCTGCTCATTTTATAGTAAAATTACGTATATATCCTTAATATTTTATTATTTATTAAGTTTTTAAAAATAAAATAATTATTTTTTAATTTTTTTCGAGCTCGAGCTCGGCTCGACTTGTTTCGAGTCGAGCTCGAGCTCGAAATTTGCCGGCTCGTCGAGCTCGAGCTCGAGCTCGAGCTTGGTAAAATTTAGTCGAGGCTCGGCTCGATTAGCTCAAAGCTCGACTCGGCTCGGCTCGTTTGCAGCCCTATTTGATGTAAACCAAATCGATTGGCTGTCTGTTAGTCATGTAGCGAAAGAAGTCGATGTGGGAAGTCGTATTCCGCTGTAACGTGGAAATAGCAAATTGCCTCCATCCGTAATTACTTGTGCGGATGCAAATAGCGAGCAATGCAATAAGCTTTTTGAAAAGGATGGATCCAGAGTTTGAATGGTTATCAGGATTGCAAAGGCTATGGAGGAGAGGTTAGTTTTTGGTGGTGAAACGTAGTTGATAATCCAGAAATGCGTGTACCCTTTCATTAACCGCTGCCCGGGCTGCTACGGAAACACCTTTTACTGCCTACTGGTTGGAAGATCCAAAACTTCGTGGTTATATTGAATGAGCGGCTATTAGGCAGATTATTTGTGCCTCTGACAAATTGAACTACCTTTGAAGTAGAAATTAAATTATGCGAATTGGAACCCTATCCAACTCATGGCCCTTTAAATGAAATGGAGCAATTCTAACTCAGATGTTTTTTGGCCCAATGTGCACCAAAACAGACATACTGCTTGAAATTCTCCATTTTGGAAAATCTTTCCTCTTTCGTCTACTGATTGAGGGCTATGACGAGATATAGCCTGGATTGTACATTCCTACTCCGTCTATTTATGCTCACTCACTATATCTGTATGCAGCAGGATGATTGATTTTCCAAGTCCATTTGCTGGATCCAGTAGCCAAAAACAATATGTGACTGACTATCTGGAACAGTTGCAGGCTACATTTCGTTTCCGCCTTAAAATACACTCCTTTTTATGAGTGATGGAGCAAAGGTGTTTACTTCTGCATATTCAAAAAGTTTTAACGCCTTCTTAAGTTGGTGGATAAAGGTGTAAATATCTGATGCGAACAAAATTACGGTTTAAAAGATTTTTTTTTTTTGGGTAAGGTATTCCACCTAAGGTTAAGTGGGTTTTCACTTTCAGTGCTTCAAAATTTTAGTGTCCTCAGATTTGAGTGCTTCAAAATTTCAGTGCTTCAATTGCCACGTTAAGTGGTTTTGCTTTAAAAAATATTCAGTCGGGTGCACGGTGGTGGTTCAGTCCCTTCCGAATTACCTTTGGACTTCTTTAGCTCCGCCCCTCCCCCTAATGTAGGATAGAATAGATTTATCGTCTCCGTTAAAAAAAAATTTTTTGGAGACATAGAAAATAGACCAGTGAATAGTCATCAACCGTCTCCCTCCTCCTGACTCACTGGCTCGCTTCTGCTCGAATTTCTTTCGCTGAACTTTCATCGAACTCATCTTGACCTCTGATGATGGAAATTTGATTTCGCCGAAGATGCGTTTTAAGAAAAGTTGTGTTAGCAAGAAGGGTACTTTTCGTATCTCTTTTCTTCTTCGCCTGATGCATTTGTTTTCGAAAGTAGACTTTTGTAAGGATATTATTAGCAAAAAATTCCTAATTTTATGTTTCACACCGGCCCCCTTCCTCTCGATTCACTCGAGATTCAGGTTTTGAAATAACAGCAAGTTATACAATAATACCTTCTTTTGTTATACTACTATAATACCGTAGTACTCTTTCTTTCTCGTGTAACAATGACCACAAAGCTAGTCGCCACAAACCAATCTAATGTTCCACCAACCAATTCTAAGATTGAAATTCACACATCTGTCATTCCCAAAAAGGAAAGGACTTCTTTATCGCAAAAGACGTTAGTTAACAGTACTAGTATTGTTCTCCAGATTGTGTGGTGTCGATGAAAGCCCGATGATGAAGACAGAATTGTGTAATAAAAATCTTCCTAGCACAAGTAGTCACGCTATGAATTAGATGCAACAGAACTTCCCTACAGCTTAAATCAAATCCTATCCATCCCAAGTGTTTGATTCACAATTCACAAACAAGAGTCTCTGGGGCCCATAGATTAGGACCATTGATTGGATTCAACACAGGTTCATAACTCTTCATGTATGTACTCTTCCAATAGAAGGGTGCCACATTTTTTTCTGGTTTGTCACGTCTCCTATTAAAAGCAGCAACTGCATGGCCATATGGGATTTCCCTCAGTTGCCATTTTCTACAAGTGCAGGTCTTGCTCCCTAAATCAATGACAAACTGGTCACCAAAATGACAGCATATCTGATACTTCATTGTGCCAGCATAATAGCAGATGCACATGCATTGCTCTTTCTTGGTCTTCTCAAGAATGTCAAAAATTGCTGGACATAAGAGATCTGACCAATAAAAGGGCAAATTAGATATTGAACATAGTGTAACTTTAAAAATGATGATAAAAAACAGTAAGCAATTAGCTTAACCTTCATGCTTGGACATTGCCTCTCTATTCTTCTCCATTCTCTTCAACAAATATAAGTAAATAGTTTGCAACATGCCTATGATGGGCAGTGATCATGCCTTTAAAATAACTGAATTAAAAGATTCACACATATTATTAACCAATATATCGCAATCCAATCCAGTCTTGAAATGATCCCTAGACCAAGTATTAGGGTCCTTTTCATCCAACCATGTATATGCATCCTTTGATTCTTGCTTCATCATCTCTATTTCTGCTTTGAACTGAGTCATATATGAAGCCCTTGCACAGCTCCAAAGCCTATCTTTAAGAGCAAGACCTCTATGCATTTGCTTGAAGTTAGTATAAAGGTGTTGGACACAACACCTATGCTCAGCTTGTGGAAGTTTGTCCCTAACAGCCTGAACTATACCCTGTGCAACACAGCACAACAATCACATATGTCACACTAATATCAATAGTTTAACATAAATAGTTAATGGGTAACAAATTAATAAATACTACCTTCTGTTTGTCAGTCATAATACACCATGTACTAGAGTCTGAAATTTGTAAATCTTGTACAAGTAATCCTAAAGACCAACTCCAGTTATCATAATTCTCTACCCCAACAACTGACAAAGCCAACGGAAACATTTTGTTATCACCATCCATTCCAACTGCTAATAAAAACTGCCCACCATATGGACCTTTTAGGAAGCAACTATCTAACCCAATCCACTATCTACAGCCAGCTAAAAAACCTCTCTTTATTGGTTCTAAGCACATATACAGCCTTCTAAACCTAGAAACACCATCTTCATCTATATCAGTCTCAACAAACACAGTAGATCCCGGATTTGCCCTCCTCAATTCACCACAAAATGTTTCCAACATGGTGTACTGTTTGTCATGGGACCCCTGAATAGTGTCTCTCACTTTTCTAAGTGTTCTATACCCTTACTTAAGGCTGAAATCAATATTTAACTCCTCAGTTACTTTGGCCATCAACTCATGCACTGTCATAGATGGCGCTTTCCTTACCTCATCAACAAATAGTTTGCTAGCCAACCTAAATGTCATGTTTTTATTGTGGAACACTCTTCCACAAGTGTGCTCATCACTAAGTGCTTTTATTTGAAAGGTATTTTCATCTTGCATTTTAGACCCAAATAGCTGCTAGTCACAATTTCTGCATTTCAGTCTCACCTTACGTGTGTCATTTTTCTTGAAACACACATCTCTCCCATCCATTATTGCTTGGATTCTTACAGCCAACCTGAATGTAATGACTGATGTGAACTTCTGACCAACTTCAAACTTTGGTTTCTTCATGTCTGTTAACTGGAAATTTAGGCCTCCTTGTCTTACTATTCCCATCTTCATCAGATTCACTTTGACTCCTCAATTCAAATGAACCATCCAAGTCATATTCTGATTCAATGTCATCAATATTAATCATATCAGGGTCATCACAACAGTTAATTTCAATGGGTGGGTCTCTCTTCCTTCCTGGCTTCTTCTTTCTTTGCTCACTACAATGAGAAGGACCAAGTTTATTGCAATGCGAAGGGCCAGCTTCATGTGCACCTAGGTCTCCTCCAATAGTTTGACAAATTTTGATGGCTTCATCTAATATGTCATTGTCTCCCCCCTGGATCCTCATAGTCTGAATCTGCCATCTTCTCATCAACATTGACTCCATTTTCTTCCTCTTCTTGTCTGGCAATATCACATGATATTTCCCCTACACCACCTTCATTGTTGGCTGCCTTTTGTGCATTTTCATTGCAATTTTTACATTCATCTTCTTCTCTGACTTGTGCATTTAAAGCTTCATCATAGCCTTCAACATCTTTTGGTTCCTTTGCAGCATCACTCCTATTATCAGCTTTCTCTTCTACCAAAATTTCAGTTTCAGTCGCTTTGCTATTCACTTCTTCATATTCTGGTTCATCTTCAGCAGCAACACTATAAAAATCCTCACTTTTTGGTTCAACATCAGCACCTTTTCCTTGCTTGCCTGCAGTTTCTGGTGCTATTTTTGGCCCATTACTACTGTCTAAATCTTTAGAAAACAAATTCGGTACTCTCGGTGTCCAGTTGCTACTACACCCTTTTGTAGTGTCTAAATTTACTGGATGAATGTCAATATTTTCTCTACCATCTTTTTCCACTTCATCAGGGTCTATACCCTTTTCTATGATTATAACATCACTGTCTCTATCCCTTTCGGCTTCATCTCCCTTAGCTTGACTTAAGGGTGCTGCAACCTGTGGATAACCTTGTGAGAAAACACTAAGAAACACTTTTGCCACCCTATGTGGTGGTAATATGTTCACCATCATCTCACAATCCCTATCACACATACAAAAGACCAAGCCTGTATCCAATGTCATCCCTGGTAGCAGATAATACCACCCAAAACCATCTTCTACATCATACCCAAGTCTCTCTCCACATTTGTCTAGAGCTACTAATGACCACATTTTTGGGTTGCATCTGCCTATAAAATCAACCTTTCCCCCTATATACTGCTTGTTAGGAGAGTCTGTGAAGGTCCCTTGATGGTGTATCTTTAAGGAGAAAGGTTCAGGCCAAATTCCACTATCACCATTTCCTGGTTCAAAGAAAATTTTTTTTAATTCAATAATTAATTTTTTGACACCTTTTACAGTGAATCGGGGACCACAATGTCTTTAATACAGGGAACATTAGGGTTTGGACAAGATAAACATTGACTTAAAAAAGACCCCAAATCATTTTCAAGCCCATACATTCGACATTAAACAATTTTGTCTACCATAATTTATCACTAACATATAACATATAGAGGTCAATCTGGCCCTTTTTACATTCCACAATATCACTACTAAACCTAACCGACAACAATCAAATAACCCAACTACTATATACGCTATTATCCAACAAGCAAACAATGACCGTAATATCATTTCTCTTACTGGGGGCGGCCTTTCTCTTATTGTTCTTCAATGGCAACCTCATTTCTCCATCAAACCCTCTTCAATGGCGATCTTGAATTTCCCATGTTTACAATAAATTTCACCTCTGACTCACGGTCACTATCATTTCAAGGGTATAGACTAGTAGAAATTTGATAATGTATTGTTCACACCTTTTCTCTCTCTCTCTCTCTCTCTGTGTGTGTTCAAATCCAAGGTGAAGACAGCAGAAACAAAAACAAAGCTGTTTCGGCTTATTTTGCTTTTGCCCTTATACCTAACGGGCGAAATTACAATTATGTGCTGGCTATTTTAGTTTTCATGACTTATCTAGTCTCACTAACGGCGCTTGTTTTACACGCTCGAAGAACCCTAATGATTCTGTGAAGTCCGTCAACGATTTTACTTAATTGGGACGGATTCAGTAGTTTGGGGACTTAAGTGTCCAATTTACAAGTTTAGGGATTGAAGTGAGAAACAGAGTATAGTTTAGGGGGTCAAAAGGAAATTTACCCGGTTTAATTTGGTATCAAAGACAGAGAAAGAGGATCCAAGGCATTTTAAAAAAACGCGGGAAAGCCAAGCCAAGCTGCAAATTCCCGCCATTTCATGTTACTATTTCCGCCCCCAACTAAGCAAAACACCAAAAACAAATACAAAGTCCACGCCTGCTACCGCCGCCGCCGCAGCAGCCACCGGTTTCCTCCTGAAATAGAGCTCCCATGGCTGAAACTCCAAAGAAAAGATCCAAACAAACCCCTAAGCACCAACAGCATGATCTATCTTCCTCAAATGCCATTACAATCCCTGCAACCCCAGTAGCCCTAGAACCCACCCCTGTCCGCCGATCTTCCCGCCTTTACACCACCACAACAGCGGCCACTGCTCCACCTCCTCCACCACCACGTTTCACCCGCCGTAAATCCCTCAATTTCACAACCACCACCCCCACCCCCATCCCCAAAACCCCCAAGAAACCAGCTCCCCAAAGTCAAGAAGATGCTGCTAAGCAGATTTCGCCTATATCCCCCGATCGATATGAAACTAGGAGAAAAAGAAAATTAGATGAAGAAAAGAATGCGGGTCTTGCGAAAAATAAGGATTTGAAAGGGGGGAAGAAAAGGGTTTATTATAGAAAAGTGGTTTATGATGGGGGTGAGTTTTCTATAGGGGATGATGTCTATGTGAAGAGGAGAGAGAATGCTGAATCGGATAATGAGGATCCTGAAGTGGAGGAGTGTGTGATGTGCTTTAAGGCTGGGAGGGCGGTGATGATTGAGTGTGATGAATGCTTGGGGGGATTTCATCTCAAATGTTTGAAACCACCTTTAAAGGAGGTTCCAGAGGGGGATTGGATTTGCAGGTTCTGCGAGGCAACAAAGTTGGGGAAAAATGTTGAATTGCCTGTGCCACCTGCAGGGAAGAAGAGGGCTAGGACTGCTAAGGAGAAGTTGCTTTCGAGTGATTTGTGGGCAGCCCATATTGAAAGGTTTGGAAAACACTTTTCCAACCAATGTTATGTTTTGATGATTATGCCTCAACTGGTTAATGATTCCTGATTACGTTTACACTGGTGATTTTTGAATATCGCATAGTATGTGGAAGGAAGTGGATGGTACTTATTGGTTTCGGTCTCGATGGTATATTATTCCTGAGGAGACTGCTGCTGGGAGACAGCCACACAATTTAAGGAGGGAGCTTTACAGGACTAATGAATTTGCTGATGTTGAGGTAGTAACTGCAATCCCCTAATTCACCGTATAGGTTCACTTTTTCCAGATGCAATTGCTTATGCTTTCATGATAGCGTACTGCATATTTATAGATGTTGGAGAAGAACAGGTTTATGCCATGATTTTTGCATAATGTTTTGCATAGTCCCAAAGTGTTGCTCAGTATTGTATGCTGTGTTTCTTTTTTGTAATGCTTGGATAACTGTATATTGCATTGTTAATTACCATTGTGTACTGAGACTGTTTCTTTTATGCACATAGAACCTGGTAAAGAGCAGTTTGTGGGCATTTCGTGGAATGTAACAATTGTTTTATGAGATTAAACAAAGGCTGTTGAGAGTCTGGATTTCTCTAACTATGAAGGCATCATGTTTCTAAGGGGTTCTTTTAGGACACATGGAATTTTCTGTGTTGACATTGACTCTGTAGTACTTGTTTCTCTAGATGGAATCTATCATTAGGCATTGTTATGTTATGAACCCTAAAGATTTTAGCAAGGCTGCTGATGAAGGAGACGACGTTTTCCTGTGTGAATATGAGTATGATGTATGTTGGCACAGTTTCAAACGCATTGCAGAAATCTCAAATAATGAAGAGGTAAGTGTTCCTAAACTCTGAACAACATAATTGGGGATGGTAATGCTTTTGCATTGGACTTGATTGAGACTGATATATGCTTTTATGATTAATAGGATGCTGAAGAGGATGAAAGTGATAAGGACTGGAATTCTTGCGAAATTACGGACTCTGATTCTGAAGATGACACAGACTATAAAAAAGAGAAGATTAATGGCTCCCAGCGTGGACCCTCATTTGGTCATTCATTGGCTGCTGTATGATCTTTCTTTTTTTTTTTTTTTATAAATCTCCTAAGTACTTTTTGGTAATGGCATCTAGTTGAAGCTGATAGGCTGTTTTAAACTCTCTCAGAACTTGCGGAAGGGGCAATTTTTTGGACTTCAAAAGATTGGGGCAAAGAAAATACCAGAACACACAAGATGCCACAAACAAACAGAAATTGGAAAAGCAAAAGCTATGCTTCTACTGGCATGCTTACCTAAGTCTCCACCTTGTAGGAATAAGTGAGGATGACTGCAGTATATTGTTTATTTCTTGTGATTCTTTGGTTATCAAAAGATGACAGGTCATTTGATGTAGAGAAATGGAAGAAATAACTGCATTTATCAAAGGAGCTGTATCTGATGGTCAATGCCTCGGAAAATGTCTTTATATTCATGGAGTTCCTGGAACTGGGAAGGTAAGATCTAGTAGCTATTATTGCAACAACAGTCATATTGGTTCTAGACAACACATTAAAGTTAGCCACATAATGGTATAAACTTATTCTTGTTGTTGCCAACCAACAGACAATGACTGTCCTTGCAGTAATGAGGACCCTAAAAATCGAAGTTGATTCTGGGAATATCAAGCCTTATTGCTTCGTTGAGATCAATGGTCTAAAGCTAGCCTCACCTGAAAATATCTACAGAGTAAGGTTTTTGACGTTTAATTTATTTAGGACATTCATCTATTGCCTGATGACATTCTCTTCTTTAATTATCTTCAGGTAATCTATGAAGCTTTAACTGGACACAGAGTTAGTTGGAAAAAGGCTCTACACTTATTGAATGAGCGATTCTCAAATGGGACGAATTGGGAAGAAGAAAATAACAAGCCTTGCATCCTACTCATAGATGAACTTGATCTTTTAGTAACCAGAAATCAATCGGTAATTGGCAGGAGATTTAAGATTAGCTACGTTAACATCAGCTTTCTACAAAATTTAGAAAATTTTTTCACCCATAACCACCTTGTTTTTCCTGTCCTGGCTTGTAAATCACAGGTTTTGTACAACATTCTTGATTGGCCTACCAAGCCACATTCCAAACTAATTGTGATAGGTAAACACCCACATTCTTGATTGGTTCAACATGGCAGGCACAATTTGATGATAACAAAAGAATGGGACTTAGTATTTCTGCATTTTGAATATCATTCCAGGTATAGCAAATACCATGGATCTTCCTGAAAAGTTGCTTCCACGCATCTCGAGTCGGATGGGCATACAGAGGCTTTGCTTTGGGCCCTATAACTACCAGCAGCTTCAAGAAATCATATCTAGTCGCCTCAAAGGAATTGATGCTTTTGAAAAACCAGCAATTGAATTTGCTTCTAGAAAGGTTTTTTTTTTTCTCTTTTTATAAATGAATTATGTTTATGTGTACCTCATAAAGAGTTCACCTGCTTTGAAGCTTTCATTACTATTGGTGTTTATGTTTCTAAATTTAGGTTGCTGCTGTCTCTGGTGATGCTCGCCGTGCACTGGAGATATGTAGGCGAGCGGCAGAACTTGCAGATTATCGCTTAAGAAAATCACAATCACTTAATGATTCCGCTGGTACAAGTGAGACCTCTTAGATGTTGCTTTCATCAATCTGAAGATATTTTAATTAGAATGCATGTCAATCCAGCATCGGATGAAGAATTGTACCAATAGAGAAAAAGGAATACCAACTTATTGGCTCTTGTGCTTCTCATTTTCAGTTAAGAAGAATCTGCATAAGAAATACCCTTGAACTATTTCATGAAATTTGGCAATAAATCTTTTCCATTTTTGTTTTCATCAAATGAATCGACAATTTCTAAGCACTTTACAATATCCAGATAGACTGCTATGAATTGCATGGGCATTTGCTATCCCGGTTCAGAATGATCCGTGAAAGGACATATACAGTCCATATAACCTGTAATCAGATCTGAAAATAAAGCATTTCATGGTAGATTGTGTTGCAAAAATTTTATGGCATGAAATTCAGTAATATTGCTTATTCTTTCTCTAATCCAAAATTGATGAAGCCAAAGTTTTAGTGTCCTTGAAGTTTCTGCAAGATATCATGGTTATGCAAGTATTGCCATTTTTCATCTTTCAGCATTTACTTATATCATCGAGTATGAGAGGCAAGATAAGAGCAGGCTGGCCTTCTATTCAACTTTTGGTAAATAAAAGAATTTAAGACAACAATTTGTGAAATGATGGACTTGGTATTGGCCCACATAAAGTACTTTCTGACTCCTATTTTTTATTTTTACAATGTTAATATTGTAAAGATTTCTAGAAATGCTGGCTAATTCCTTAGAATGTAGATGTGTAAAGTTTTAGTTTGGTTACAGAAACTTATTAGGCTAAAATGCAGGGAAAAGAGAGTCAACGATGAAAAATTTGCTTCAGGATTTGTGGAGACATATAGGAAAAGAATTTAGACATTGATGAAACTTCTGCCTGTCCTACCTCTATCTATGTGGCTAGATAAGTGAAGTGATGTTTATAGTACTTGTCGAAAGACCTGGGGACATTGACAGCACAATAACATGGCTGGTATTATGTGTATTTTGTGACACCTTTTCATCAGAGGCAGGCAATTTATTTGAAGATTAATAGTGATAAGTTGCACACTTAGAATTGGTGATGTGATAATATTTAGGACAAATAGACATCAATAATCTCGTTTTCTGCAACAGATGGCTTTAAGATTTCAGGTCTGCACCTCTCTTTAGATATACCAAATTGGATGTCCAATAGCTTCTTATGGCATCTAAGCCTCACATGATTTGGTGAACGATTTGCTACCTG
This sequence comes from Coffea eugenioides, assembly GCF_003713205.1. NCBI lineage: Eukaryota > Viridiplantae > Streptophyta > Magnoliopsida > Gentianales > Rubiaceae > Coffea > Coffea eugenioides. Next base: position 17,638,095 of record NC_040041.1, read on the forward strand.
ATGCTGTAGTCAGAAGTACAGTTTTACACTAAAATCAGTTTCTGTTCTTTTTGAAAGAGAAAAAGTACAGTTTAATCCACAATGTGAAAGTAGTAAAAGTACCTGTAGTTACTGCAGTTTTATTAATGATTTTGCAGTTTTAAGTTCTCAAGTTTAAGATATTTAAATCCTGCTTATTTGTTCCACGCCAGAAAAATGTGGATTCACAGTTTCTTTGTGAACTTATCAGGTTTCAATGAATCAAAACAGGCACTAATATAGGCTTAAGGCAGTCAATTCAAAAGTTAAACATATTTCATACTATAAAATTTGTTTCAAAGTAACTAACCATTTAGTGACCTTGTTCTCATGATCTTGTCGTCTGAGATTTTCTTTCAAGTCATCCCAAGTAAACCAATTTGTGGGGCTTTTTGGTATTACTGCTCATGCAAACCCTAATAAGGCTTCTAAGCATCACAATGAAGGTTGATTCATTTACCATTAGCTGTCAATTCTTTTGACGAACTTAAATTTTGTGTAAATTGAAGAAAGGTAATTTGCATCCCTTAAACATTTAAAGAAAAAATCAAAGCCATATCATCGGGATATTTGAAATGAAGCAAGCGATGTATGAAAAGTTAACAAAAAAGTCTTTGTATGGAGCTGTAATGACACCATATGCTGGTATTACAGTTTTCCTTTTGATCTATCTCTACACCTTCTCGCAACTAGCTAATGAACTGTTAACATCGACCACCAGCTTTGTGAAGATAGATTCTGTCAGCTAGCAGGTGCCAAAGGATTAAGTTAACTACCTTACCTTACAGCTTTATAGCTGTAAGCTTCAGTGAGGACATTGAAGAACTAATTATTGTGATCTACACTGTCTTTTCTGTTGCACAACATCTACTGTCCCTTCTTGATGATTGATATAATATACATACATATGTATATATGGTCTTCATTTATAGCACCTAATGATGAAAAAACTTGGCTTTGCTGAAATAAGCAGGCAATTTTACCCCCGTTCCTTTAGAAATTTTGGGGTTCAGGAAGTACATTGTGCATTGTCCCCTGTTCTGCCTGGTATGCTAATGTTGGTGATGAATAACTAGAACTTCAAATGTGTAGAATTCATTTCATTAAGAACTATGCCTGGTCCTTAAAAACTTGTGCTCAGATGACGAACCTGCATGATGCCATTTGTTCAGGAAGAAGTCTTGTTGGTGTGGCAGATGTAGAAGCAGCAGTAAAGGAAATGTTCCAGGCTCCTCATATTCAAGTAAGTATACAACTGTGAAGTATCACGTGAACACTACTCCATTACAGTTCTTAGAGGAATACATCAGTGATGTCAAGGAAATGCTGTGCCGCTGTCTTGAGGGTGGATCCAAGTATTTGATGGTACTAGTTCCCTGACAGGGCTTGAGTAATCAAGTTATGGATACTAATGAAGTCTGTTTTGATTGAAATGCAACTTGATACAGCTGGCTTATTATTAGATGTGGTCATAAAAGGCCAAAATTTTCTTCCTTTTTTTTTTGAGGCTGGGAAGGGAGTTCTGCCTTTGTATTCTTTAGATCATTAAGTGGTCCATATTTCTTTGATGTTCACTTATTAATTGCAGTTTTCTTTTTATAGCTAGTCTATACATTACTTACTGGAGAACCACCATATACACTGCTCATACAGGCATTATTTATGTATTGACTTTGTTCGCAGGTAATGAAAAGTTGTTCCAAACTGAGCAAAATATTCTTGGCAGCAATGGTGCATGAACTGTACAAAACTGGCATGGGTGAAACCAGCTTTGAAAAGGTTATATGGACCCTTTCATTCTTTGATTTTTATTCTTCTTAGAATGATGGTCATGAATACAGCAGTACTAGTATTGTTGTTGTTAGAGTTAATGTTGTTATTACTATCATTTTTGTAGTCTTACTCCTTGCTGCTGTGCTACCATCTGAATGCCTGAGTTATGCATCTTCACATGGTTCCAAGCTGCCAATTGCTTCCTTGGCACATACAGCGCTATCATATTTTGTTTGTCTTATCTATTACTTTTTCTATTACCACAAGATAGTAGATACAACTTGCTGTTTCTTTGTGATTTGTTTTTGATTCCGCCAAACTGTCCTTGGGATTTCTTTTTCCTTCTTTGTTTTTGGATGTGGCACCAGGAGTTGGGGAAAGGGGATGGGGGATTTAGCTTTTTCGGGCTGTTAGGGTAGCTTGACTATATTGTTTGGTATGAAATCTGATATTCTGCATCCAGCCTCCAGCTGCTGCTGAGAGGTTGTTGAATGTTAGTTGATGCCACAGCAGCAGCTGGAAAGTAAAAGATTACATTCAGTGTCATTCAAAAATTGAATCTTCCCATTTTTATCAGGTTTTACTGTTTCTGTTTTGTGTTGACTTTTCTTTTAAGTTTTTAAAGATTTTTTTAAAATTATATTCTGTGGGAGAGGCTATAATATTAGATTGCTCTTCAGCATAATGTCCGTAAATGCTTGCTGTATATGCAGTTGGCAATGACAGTTTCATGCCTGTGTACAAGCAACGGTGAAGCATTTCCAGGATTTGACACACTCTTTAGAGTTGGGTAAGATGCGTAAATAGTTGTATTTCCTTCAATCATATGAACCAAAGTATATCGTCAGCCATATTCTTGTAGACCTTTTATTGAAATGACTTCATTTATGTGCTCAAAGACACGAAATAAGTGTGACATTTGTGTCTTTGCCATGTATGCACTTACTAATTAGCAAAGAAGATTTAGACCGAATTTGAAGTTCTAATGTGCCCCAGAGTTAAAGTTGAGGAATTTTCTTTGCACTCCTTGTGTTTGATATTGGATCTAAAAAGGATTTCTTTGTTTTTGTTCCTTTCTTCTGTAGTTGAAAAATCAAAGACCTTTTTTCCGTGTTACCTTGATCATTCAGAGGCTTATTGTTATTGATAACATAAGAGTGTCTCTGTACATTGCTGGAATTTGCATCTTCGTTTCATTTTAGTGAGCATCGAATTCTCCATTAGAAAATTATAGATGGTGAAAAAACTTGAGCTGACGTGTAGTGAGGTAATCTATGTGTGTTGAGTCCATGTCAGATGAA